>NC_137019.1:18588876-19051376 GCF_032717465.1 Coenobita brevimanus | reverse complement strand
GTTGGGGTTTATTGGCCACGTAATGCCACTCAGGGATGAGTGAGGCTGGTCACTCTTGTCTTAAATGTCAGGACCAACTTGCCTAGCCCCGGGCTTCTATGCTGCTTATGGGGCAACACAGGATTGGATGATGATGTGATTCTGGCCGTATCTGGATGTGAACCTGGTGGACTGCAAGCTGAACTTGTCTTTTTCCTGCAGCCCACTATCCAGTTTTCAAGGGACAGGGAGGAGGGTGAGGGAAATAAGTGCCTCCACAAAAAGCACCCCCAGTACCACACTCTGAGTACAAAACAATAATATAATGTAAACTGGAGGAAACTGTCAAATCAGCTATATTGGGTGACTGGAACTTTTATGTAGATATTTTTTTTATGAACTTTGAGAGATTTATAATGAAGGTGGACTTTATGACTGGTGGTAATAATAGAAGTGTTGCATCATTAACTAGTAATATCTTGCAGTGCAGTGTTGTCCATCATCAGCAGTGGAGTCACCTCAACTCATCATCCTGGCTTCATGATGGCAACAAGATGTGTGCAGCTTTTATGCCATTGGAGTGTTGCTGTGGCTCTTTACATTGCACATCAGTAACAAATAATAATCTGATGGACTGGTGTTTGATGTGCTGCTGCTACAGTAAGGCAGGTTCCTTGTTTGTATACTATTTGTAAACAAAATACCACACATTATTAATGCTTTATATAAGGCAGTGTTAATGGTTTATATCAGGCATTGCTTATGACTTATACCAGATATTACTAATGGTTTATTCTAGACATTGTTAATGGTTTGTACCAGGCCCATTCAATGATGTTTTGATAGTGGTGATGGTGTTATATATAATGTGTTAAGATGGTGGTGGTGTGATGGCAGAAGAAATTAATTTGAATGATGGTTAGGGTTTGTGCGCCTGGCACCTGATCATCAGTCCTGTTATACTCTAGTGGTTTGTTGTTTTCCAACAGAACTGGGCCACTCCCACAACTTGTTTACCAGGTTGTGGTTGCATGAAATATGATGAGCCTTAGTTATTTAGTTAGGAAGTAGTCTCCGTGGTTGTTAGTCAAATCTTCCCTCCTGTTTGAAGACACTTTGCCATCAACTAAGATGAAAAGGGTTACAGATCTTTGTCAGGGTAGGGTAAATGCTGTGTGCCGGGGATATAGGTGTGTGTGTATCAGGGATATAGGTCAGTGTCACACACACAAATATCGTAGATTATATCTTGACAAGGGGTGGGGATATTACCGTTGTTCAGTACAGTATACACGTTTGTTCGTTCATTGTTATCAAGGCGTCAACATACTTGCACGTGTCAGCGTTGGTCAGCCAGTGGCGGCTGTCCATGCTGTCACAGGAAATGTGTGGGATAGCTCGGGTGGTGATTGTTGGCCTGATTTTGATAATTTCTGTATTGGTGTATTATGATGGGTTCATTTGTTATTAATGGACCGACAGTTACTGATAACCTTATGCCAGGAATTGGTCTCCCTCAAAATTGGTGATGATAGTAATTGTGCTGGTGGTGGTAGTTGTGATGTTGATAATTTTTGTGGAGGTATTGGTGGTGGTGATGATGATAGTTGTGATCCTGTTAAATGTGATGGTGTTGGCAGTTGTAAAGGCTGTTTGTGATGGTGCTAGTAGTTGTAAAGGTTGTTCATGATGGTTGTAATTGTGATACTGGTAACTGGTGTTGGTAGTGGTGATATTGGTACCCACTATTCACCCACCTGCCCATTCACCAAATCATGCAACTGTCTTTATCTGATTACCTTTTTATCAATTTACCCACTTACATATTTACCTGGTTACCTTTACTGGTTTACCAACCTGCTTATTTACCTGTATACTTAACAGTTTACCTACCTGCATATTTACCTGTATACTTCTCAGTTTACCCACATACATATTTACCTGTATACTTCTCAGTTTACCCACATACATATTTACCAGGTAACCTTTGTTGGTTTACACACATACATATTTACTTGTACTCTCATCAGTTAACCTACCTCCAAATGTACCTACTTATATAGTTACCAGCCAGCTTGTTGACCAACATAAGTTTACCTGTGTATTTACTTTAATGTTTATTTATCTGTTGCTGCCAGTTTAAATACAGATAGTCGTCAACTTATGACGGGGTCGTGTTCTGATGGATCAGTCACATGGCAAAAATGCCTATACAGTACAATACTGTCAGAAGTTTGACATACAGTATTTTACACATTACAGTCACACATGTGTGCAGACACTTTTATAGTTAATAATGTGCATAAATACTGCAAATAACTAACTCAGAGTATAGAGGAGTATTTAAATAATTGCAGAACAGCAGTAATAAACAAATAAAAACTATTCCTCCATGAACGTCTCAGCTGCCATCACGTTGGCACAGGAGCCTCACCTTGACGTTATGGAACATTCCTTTAGCATCACATAGAAAATAGGCTGTAGGCATGGCTTTGAGATGAAACAAGTGCATCCTTGGTAGCAAACTGTGTACAGTGTGATATATATATCTTTGCAGTAAAAGACACTGTAAACAACAACATGTAACAATTAACAGTACATTCAAATATTGATGACACAGCTGTTTATTACAGCTGTACAGTATTATTAATTTGACATTCAGTGCCATTATTCATACCGCTGGCATCACAGTCAGTTTATTGTGTGAGCGATCCTCGGGAACGCCATCACTGATGGCTACAACTGCTGTCGGTTGCAACTTGAAAGTGCTTGTGAAGGCTGTATGGGGCCTTTGTTGTAAGTTGAGGACTGCCTGTGTATTTTTAATAAGTGAACAAATAAATACAACTGAAATTAAGCATTTTTGACATGCCATTTAATGTATTAAAAATTGCTGATGTAATTCAGGTTTAAATTGCTGTTCTTATATCACATTTTAAATCCTGCGAACTGGTTAGGAGGGAGTTTTGGAAGTGGAGGCTGTGAGTTGTCATGTACTGTTTAAAGAATTACACATGTAGTAAGTCTCTGCTGATTAATGTTGATATAGAGTTGTATTGAAACACAACTTTGTATGTACATAAAGTAAGTCTGCTGATTTATGTTGTTATATACTATACTGTGATTGTACCCCTGTACAAATAATAAAGGTGAGCAAAGTGAGTGCAAGAATTATCGTGGCATAAGTTTATTGAGTGTGGTAGGGAAGGTATATGGAAGAATTATTCTAGAGAAAGTAAGAGAGATCAGAAGTCCTAGTGACTGATGAACAGGGTGGCTTTAGGAGTGGCACAGGATGTGAGGATCAAATATTTGCAGTGTGACAGATAGTGGAAAAGGCTTGTGAGAATGACTATAAGGAGTTTATGACATTCATGGATCTGGAAAAAGCATATGACAAAGTAGACAAGACAAGGATTGTGGAAGGTTTTGTGCATGTATGGTGTAGATGGTAAGCTGCTAGGTGCCGTCAAGAGTTTTTATGATGGTAGTGAAGCATGTGTAAGGGTTAATGGGCATCTAAGTGAATGGTTCACGATTGGTGTGGGGTTCGACAAGGTTGTGTGATGTCTCCGTGGTTGTCCAATATATATATGGATGGGGTGATGAGAGAGGTAATGGAAAGAGGGATGGCGTTGGTAATGAATGGTGATGGATGGAATATCTTAAATTTGTTGTATGCTGATGATGCAGTACTGCTTGCAAATACCAGACAAGAACTTGGTAGGCTATTGCAGTTTTGCTGATGTCTGTGAGTGTCATGCCTTGAGAGTAAATGTAGAAAAGAGTAAAGTGATGGTTATTGAGAGAGAAGGTGACTCCCAGTGCAATGTAACAGTGAATGGAGAGAGACTGGAGTTGGTGAGAGAGTTCAAATACCTGGGTACAGTGATAAAAAAGGGAGGAAAATGTGCAAAAGAAGTTGAAAGTCGAGTGACACAAGGAAGAAAAGTAGCTGGTATAATGAAGGCCTTGATAAGAAACGAGGCTGCACAAGGCTTATATGAAGGAGTGTTAGTGCCAACTTTAACATATGGATGTGAGACTGGTGTGGCATGGAAATGAAAAGTCAAGAGTAAGAGCAGTGGAGGTGGGACTGATGAGGAATGTATGTGGGGTACAGAGAGTGGATTGGATACGAAATAATGTGATTCGTGAAAGATGTGGCGTGAGGAAGTCTGTGGACACCAGAATCGAAGAGTGTAATGAGATGGTTTGGTCATGTGGAAAGAATGAATAACAATAGAATGGTGAAAATGGTATATCTGAGTGAATTTGAAGGAGGGGGGAGGCGAGGTAGGCTAAGGAGAAGGTGAAGGGATATGGTGGATGAGTGTGTGAGGAAGAGAGGCTTAGAAGTCGGTGAGGCTAGGGAACTGACAAGAGATCGAGCTGGCTGAATGAATGTTGTGAGGAGAAGCACATGATCAGGGATTTGGCACCCCTTTTTAATGTGACAGTGTCTGTATTGATCCTGTTGGGAACATTTGTGTAAAGCTACAGAACGTGGTGAATGTTTTTGGCGTATCAGATAGAGCCAGGATTCCGGGGGCCTGAATGATGAGTGAATGGAAGCGTGGCCTATTGGATTGGGCAAATTTGGGCTGTCTGGACATTGCTACTCCTCACCCTGCCCTTGGGTGGGAAAGGAGGTTCGGATAATGATGATGATATCCAACCAACAGCAGGACTACATTGTTCACCTCTCGACACTGCCAAAATTGGGTTTGTAAATCCCCTTCCATGACATTCTAAGTATCTTTCTTCTTAATTCACTCATTCCTTTTTTTATATCTTTTATTGTCTTTGTTCATTATTTATAAAAGAAAAAAATTTGGATAATAAAAGACCAGAATATCGGATGATGTCATTTTTTGTGTTTGTGATAAAGCCGGATGTGTGGGGGAGATTTATGCATTCTTTTATGCACTATTAATTATTGTAATGCTTAATTTCTTTGTTTTTCTTTAGCTTTCATGATTATTATGAATGCATATACAGTATATTTATATGTTAGTGAAATATATCTGTACAGTATAAAGTTTTGTAATTGGTGTCATAGGTATGGGGCCATATTTTACAAACAACGTACAGGGTTTTGCCATCAGTGATCCACTAAATTGAGGGTTTACTGTATGTCAGACATGGCAGACTGACCAGCATGCAGCTGCTTTGTCCTGAGTATATACACTTACCCTGCTGCTTTGCCTCTTGACCTTGATAATGTCATCCTTCATTAATGTAATTTATTAATAACAAAATCATTCAAAATATACAGGTAGGTCCTGTTACACAAGCCTGGGCAGTTTAGATCCATTCTCGGTCATCCAAGGTTCCAAGCTTTGCCAATCTGCTGTTATCAGTGAAAGCTTGGAGGTGAGCGGAAAATTTGCCTCTTACAGTGTTTTGATACAAATTATACTGCTTGTTGACATGTTTATTATTCAGGGTTGCTACACTCTCATCTTAAATGTCAGGACCAACTTGCCTAGCCCCGGGCTCCTACGCTGCTCATGGGGCAACGTAGGATTGGATGATGGATAGATACAGTGTTTTGATACAAATTATACTGCTTGTTGACATGTTTATTATTCAGGGTTGCTACACTCTCATCTTAAATGTCAGGACCAACCTGCCTAGCCCCGGGCTCCTACGCTGCTCATGGGGCAGTGTAGGATTGGATGATGGATGCTACATTCATGTTTCCCTACAAGTTGTTTGCAATCACTAATCAGATTTAAAAGTTTGTGGACTAGATGCAATATCAGTGACATTTCTTGGGATATTTATGTTTCTATTACAACAGATGAGCAGTAGTACAGGTCACACGTGAATTTGTATGTGTTTTAAAGGTAACTTGTTTATAATTCCTGTACATAATATTATGGATGTCAGCTGGTGGTGGTCAGTTAACCTAACCTTTTTCCCATAAGTTATGTACTTTTTTTTTACAATTTTACACTCAACAAGCAGATTTCCATAAGTATAATTATTACTTGTAATATCAGGAAGGAAAAAGGGTGTGTAGATCAGATATTTGTTCTAAGATGTTTAGTGGAGAAGTATCTAGAGAAGGGAAAGAAAGTGTATGCTGCATTCATGGACTTGGAGAAAGCTTATGACAGAATATTAGGCAAGGTATGTGGAAGGTATTAAGAATATATGGAGTGGAGGGGAAATTGTTGAGTCCTGTGAAGAGTATGTACGAAGGAGCTAGGGCTACGGTGTGAGTGGATGGTGAGCTGAGTTCTTTGATCTCAATGTGGGACTGAAACAGGGTTGTGTGATGTCTCCATGGCTGTTTAATATATACATGGATGGGGTTGTAAAGGAAGTGCAAGGTAGGGCAGTGGATATGGGGGTGGCTCTGATGAATGAGGGTGAGATTTGGAAGATTCCGGTATTACTGTTTGCTGACGATACAGTATTGTTGAGTGAAGACGAATGGGAGTTGCAAGGTTTGGTGAATGAATTTGGGACAGTGTGTAGGAGGAGGAAGCTGAAAGTTAATGTAAACAAAAGTAAAGTTAGGGTGTTTGAGAGGAATGAAGTCACAATGTACAGTAAGGTTGGATGGTGAGGATATGGAGACTGTGAGTGCATTCAAGTACTTGTGTAGTGTGATAAGTAAGGCTGGAACTTTGGGGGATGAAGTGCGTGAAAGGGTACAGCAGGGAAGGAAGGTTGTTGGTTCACTGAAAGCAGTGATGAGGAATAGGGAGGTGAGTATGGAAGTTAAGAAGTCACTGCATGATAGTATTATGATCCCTACCCTGATGTATGGAAGCAAGGCGTGGACCCTGCAAGAGGGGAAGAAATCAAGAGTGAGAGCAGTAGAAATGAGTTACTTGAGAGGAGCATGTGGAGGGACAGGTTGACGAATGAAGAAGTGAAGGAACGTTGTGGGTTGGATGTGGATGTGGTTGAGAAGATTAGGAGAAATACACTGAGGTGGTTCCGACATGTGGAGAGAATGGAGGATGAAAGACTGACTAAGAGGGTGTATGTAGATGAGGTGGAGGGATGGAGTTGAGAGGTATATGAGGGAGGGGGGGGGGTGAGTTGCGGGGAGGGTAGTCAAATGATGGGTGACAGAGCGACTTGGAGGCGTTTTGTCTGCGGCCACCCTTTGCAGGATTAGGGCGTCGGGTTATAGATAGATAGAACATCAGGACCCACCTGTATATGTTTGCAATAGTAAGTTGTAATGGAAGTGTACACTTGCATATGTTTGCAATAGTAAGTTGGAAATGTACATTTGTAGCTTAAAGGTCTTGAGTAAGGAAGATCCAAATCCACAGCCATTGTGACAAGATTTGTACTGTATACCCTTGGCTGGGTTGATCCACCATTTGGCCCAACACTGATGTACAGTGATGGATTCCTTCCCCACCTCCTAATGAAACAACCCTTGGCTGGATTGATCCACCATTTGGCCCAACACTGATGTACAGTGATGGATTCCCTCCCCCCATCCCCAATGAAACAACCCTTGGCTGGGTTGATCCACCATTTGGCCCAACACTGATGCACAGTGATGGATTCCCTCCCCTCCAATGAAGCAGTCATAGTTTTACTTCACCCCATAATTCAGGGACTTTCAGATGCAGGTGTACCTAATGTACACACACAGATATATATAATGAACATATGTTTATGTATTAAGATATTCAAATGTCAGACTTCAAACTTTATATTGTACCAATGCACTGCTTGTCCCAATTATACGAGTAAATCATTAAGAGAGGTTGTTGTATATTATGTGCTTAGTATCTGCGTAGTTTTATTTATCTCAGGACACTTGAAATGGAAGGGCCAGAAATTTCCTTCTGTAACCCTTTGATACAAAACACCCTTTTGAATTAAAATGGTAGCATAGCATAAAAGATGTTACCACACTGAAGGATAAACACCTGTATTATCATTCGTTAAAAATAAATCACCTGTAGGTAGTAAGCATAAAAGATGTAACCAAACTGAAGGGCTAACACCTGTATTATCATTGGTTAAGAATAAATTACTTATATATAGTTAGTAAGCATAGAAGATGTAACCAGACAAGGACACACCTGTATTATTTTTGGTTAACGTGTATGTATTATTTTGTACACAACATTAGTCTTGTTTTGTATTTCTCTCTCTCTTTTCTGTATTACTCCGTATCTTACTGCCCCTCTCTCTCTCTCTCTTCTCTCAAACTGACCCCTTTTCTCTCTTCACTGACCCCCCCCTCTCTCCTCTCTCACTGACCCCCCTCTCTCTTCTCTCTTACTGACTCCTCCCCCTCCTTTTGTCACGTACTGACCCGCCCCCTCTCTCTTGTCTCGTACTGACCCCTCTCTCTCTCTCTCTCACTGCCCCCCCCCCCTTCTCATTTTCATTGCCCCACTCTTTCATTCTTATTACCCCCCATTCTCTCATTTTCAGTCCCCCACCCCTCTGTCCTCTTATTGCACCCTCCCTCCCTCTCCCTTTCTCTCACTGCCCCCCCTGACTTTCTTTTACTGTGTCTCTCCTTACTAACCCCCCTCTCTCTAACTGTTGCCTCACTCTTACTCTCCCCCCCTCCCTGTCTCTCACTGAACCCCCTTCTCTTTCTTGCTGCCCCTCCTGCTCTTACTGAACCTCCCCCTCTTTCATACTGCCTCCCTTCTCTCTTTCTTTAACTCTCCCCCTCTTGTTTCTCTTTCTTACAGCCTCTCTCTTACTCCCTCCCCTCTCTGTTACTACTTCTTACTGAATCTCCCCCTTCCCCCCTTCTCTCTGAATCTCTCACTCACTGCCTCCCTCTCCTCTCACTTTCATACTGAAACCCCTCTCTCTCTTTCTCCTATTTAGTACTACTGTCCCTCCTCTCACTCTTATTGCGGGGGAGCGCAGTAGCTCAGTGGTAGGGTGTTGGGCTCATAATCGTGAGGTTGCGAGTTCGCCCCCCGCCCGGTGGCTGCCGTGCTGGGAGGGGTAGCGCTCTCCTGTAACCCTAGCAGGGCTATATGATCTGATGAGGTCTAGCTCGGGGATTAATCCCTTATCTCTCTTATTGCCCTCTCCTCATTCTTACTCCCCCCCCCCTTCTTACTGTCCCTTCCTCTTTTTAACTGCTCCCTCTCTCTTTCTTACTCCCCCCCCCCTCTCTTTCTTACTGCCTCTCTCTCAGTCTCTTAATCCCCACCCCTTCTCTTTTACTTCCCCCTTTCTCTTACTACTCTTCACGCCTCTCTCTCTGCCCCCTCTTCTAACAACTGCCCCTTGCTCGTTTGCAGTCCCCCCCCCCCTCCTTTTTCTTGCTGCCCTCCTCTATCTCTTACTTCCTTTATCATTTACAACCCCCCCCCCTTCTCTTACTGCCTCTCATAAAACTTCCTTCTCTCTCTTACTATCCCCTCTTTCTGTTACTTCCTCTCACTGAACTCCTTTCTCTCTTACTATCCCTTCTTTCTTGTACTTCCTCTCACTGAACTCCCTTCTCTCTTACTATCCCTTTCTTTCTTGTACTTCTCACTGAACTCCCTTCTCTCTCTTACTATCCCCTCTTTCATGTACTGCCTCTTACTGAACTCCCTTCTCTCTCATACTATCCCCTCTTTCTTATACTGCCTCTCACTAAACTCCTTCTCTCTCTCTCTTACTGTCCCCTTTCTTGTACTGCCTTTTATTGCCCCCCCCCCTTCTCCCTCTTGCTGCCCCTTCCTCTGCTTCTTACTGAACCCCCAATTTTTTTTTTCTCTTACTGCCCCCCCCCCCTTCTCTGTCTGTCTCTCTCTCTTTCATACTGCCCTCCCCCCTCATCTCTGTCCCACCTCTGTCACTGCCCCTCTCACTCATTGTCCCCTTTCTCTCTCACTGCCCCCCCTTCTCCCTCTTTCCCAGTCCCCCCCCCTCTCTCTCTCACTGACCCCTCCCCTCTCTTTCTGTAACTGCTACTCACTCACTACCCTCCTCCCCCCTCTCTTACTGCCTTCCCTCCCTTTCTCTCTCACTGAACCTCCTTTTTGTTTTCTCTTACTGTTCCCTCCTCTCTTACTGTCCCCCTTCTTTCTCTTCTTGCCCTCCCTCTTACTGCTTCTGCTCTCTTTCTCATAGTCCCCCTTCTCTCTTTCTTTTCCTGTCCCCTCCTCTCTTAACTGCCTCACTCACTACCCCGCCACATCTCTTACTGCCTCACTCACTACCCCCCCATCTCTTACTGCCTTCCCTCCCTCTCTCTTTCTGAACCTCCCTTTCACTTTTACTGCTCCTCCTTACTGTTTCTGCTCTGTCTCTTAGTCCCCCTCTTCTCTTACTGTCCCCTTTGTCCATCTCTTACTGTACCCATTCTCTCTCGTACTGTCACTTTCCCTTGTCCTTGTTGTCTCTTTTACTATCCTCCTCCCCTCTCTCTTACTGTCCCCCGTCTCTTTTTGTCTTAGTCCCCCCGCCTACCGCATTGGGCCCCGGATGGAGCATAATCACCTCGGGGTGAGCCCAGGACAGCATAATCACCTTGGGTGGGCCCCAGACGGAGCATAATCTCCCACCCAAGGAGATTATGCTCTATCCGGGGCCCACCAGGTGATTATGCTCCATCCAGGGCCCACAGTAATATGACCATCACATAATGTAACAGGTTATTAAATAAATACATATTGTAATAATTTTCTCTATTTGTACTTTATTAAACCCTCTCCCAGACATGAGATGAAGGAGGAAGGGGAACAAAGAGGAAAGGGAATAGGGAGGAGGAGGAGGGGGAAGGGGAACAAGGAGGAGGAGAAGAGGAAAGGGGAACAAGGAGAAGAGGGAAGAGGCAGGAGGAGGAGGAGGTGAGGGAAGAGGCAAGAGGAGGAGGAGAGGGAAGAGGCAAGAGGAGGAGGAGAGGGAAGAGGCAAGAGGGGGAAGGGGAAGAAGCATAATTAGGAGGAAGGGGAAAAGGGAGAAGGAGGAAGGAAAGGAGAAGAGGGAGAGAAAGGAGGGAAGAGGCAGGAGGGGGAAGGGGAAGAAGCATAATTAGGAGGAAGGGGAAAAGGAAGGAAAGGAGAAGAGGCAGGAGGAGGAAAGGGAAGAGGCAGGAGGAGGATGGGGAAGAGGCAGGAGAAGGAGGAGGATGGGGAAGAGGCAGGAGAAGGAGGAGGATGGGGAAGAGGCAGGAGGAGGAGGAGGATGGGGAAGAGGCAGGAGGAGGAGGAGCAGGAAGAGGCAGGAGGAGGAGGAGTAGGAAGAGGCAGGAGGAGGAGGAGTAGGAAGAGGCAGGAGGAGGAGGAGGAGTAGGAAGAGGCAGGAGGAGGAGGAGGAGTAGGAAGAGGCAGGAGGAGGAGGAAGAGAGGGAAGAGGCAGGAGGAGGAAGAGGAGAGGGAAGAGGCAGGAGGAGGAGGAGAGGGAAGAGGCAGGAGGAGGAGGAGTGGGAAGAGGCAGGAGGAGGAGGAAGGGGAAGAAGCAGGAGGAGGAGTGGGAAGAGGCAGAAGGAGGAGGAGGAGGAGGAAGAGGCAGGAGGAGGAGGAGGCAGGAGGAGGAGGAGAGGGAAGAGGCAGAAGGAGGAGGAGTGGGAAGAGGCAGGAGGAGGAGGAAGGGGAAGAAGCAGGAGGAGGAGGAGTGGGAAGAGGCAGGAGGAGGAGTGGGAAGAGGCAGGAGGAGGAGGAAGGGGAAGACTCAGGAGGAGGAGGAGTGGGAAGAGGCAGGAGGAGGAGGAAAGGGAAGAGGCAGGAGGAGGAGGAGTGGGAAGAGGCAGGAGGAGGAGGAAGGGGAAGAGGCAGGAGGAGGAGGAAGGGGAAGAGGCAAGAAGGAGGGGGAAGGGGAAGAGGCAAGGAGGGGGAAGGGGAAGAGGGAGGAGGGGGAAGAGGAGGAAGAAGAGGGAGAAGGGGAAAAAGCATAATTAGGAGGATGAGGAAGGAAGGGGAAGAGGAGGAGGGAGGAGGAAGGGGAAGAGGCAGGAGGAGGAGGATGGGGAGGAGGAGGAAGGGGAAGAAACATAATTAGGAGGAAGAGGAAGGGGAGGAGGAGAAGGGGAAGAAGCATAATTAGGAGGAAGAGGAAGGAGGAAGGGGAAAAGGGAGAAGGAGGAAGGAAAGAAGAGGGAGGAGGAGGAGGAAGGGGAAGAGGGAGGGGGAGGAGGAAGGGGAAGAGGGAGGAGGAGGAGGAAGGGGAAGAGGGAGGGGGAGGAGGAAGGGGAAGAGGGAGGAGGAGGAGGAAGGGGAAGAGGGAGGAGGAGGAGGAAGGAGGAGGAGGAAGAAGTGGGAAGAGGCAGGAGGAGGAGGAGTGGGAAGAGGCAGGAGGAGGAGTGGGAAGAGGCAGGAGGAGGAGGAGTGGGAAGAGGCAGGAAGAGGAGGAGGAGTGGGAAGAGGCAGGAGGAGGAGGAGGAGGAGTGGGAAGAGGCAGGAGGAGGAGGAGGAGGAGTGGGAAGAGGCAGGAGGAGGAGGAGGAGGAGTGGGAAGAGGCAGGAGGAGGAGGAGGAGGAGTGGGAAGAGGCAGGAGGAGGAGGAGGAGGAGTGGGAAGAGGCAGGAGGAGGAGGAGGAGGAGTGGGAAGAGGCAGGAGGAGGAGGAGGAGGAGGAAGAGGCAGGAGGAGGAGTGGGAAGAGGCAGGAGGAGGAGGAGGAGTGGGAAGAGGCAGGAGGAGGAGGAGTGGGAAGAGGCAGGAGGAGGAGGAGGAGGAGGAAGAGGCAGGAGGAGGAGGAGTGGGAAGAGGCAGGAGGAGGAGGAAGAGGCAGGAAGAGGCAGAAGGAGGAGGGAGAGGCAGGAGGAGGAGGAGGAGGAGGAAGAGGCAGGAGGAGGAGGAGGAGTGGGAAGAGGCAGGAGGAGGAGGAGGAGTGGGAAGAGGCAGGAGGAGTGGGAAGAGGCAGGAGGAGGAGGAGGAGGAAGAGGCAGGAGGAGGAGGAGGAGGAAGAGGCAGGAGGAGGAGGAGGAGTGGGAAGAGGCAGGAGGAGGAGGAGGAGGAAGAGGCAGGAGGAGGAGGAGGAGTGGGAAGAGGCAGGAGGAGGAGGAGGAGGAGTGGGAAAAGGCAGGAGGAGGAGGAGGAGTGGGAAGAGGCAGGAGGAGGAGGAGGAGGAGGAAGAGGCAGGAGGAGGAGGAGGAGGAAGGGGCAGGAGGAGGAGGAGGAGGAAGAGGCAGGAGGAGGAGGAGGAGGAAGAGGCAGGAGGAGGAGGAGGAGGAGGAGGAAGAGGCAGGAGGAGGAGGAGGAGGAGGAAGAGGCAGGAGGAGGCAGGAGGAGGAGGAGTGGGAAGAGGCAGGAGGAGGAGGAGTGGGAAGAGGCAGGAGGAGGAGGAGGAGTGGGAAAAGGCAGGAGGAGGAGGAGGAGTGGGAAGAGGCAGGAGGAGGAGGAGGAGTGGGAAGAGGCAGGAGGAGGAGGAGGAGTGGGAAGAGGCAGGAGGAGGAGGAGGAGTGGGAAGAGGCAGGAGGAGGAGGAGTGGGAAGAGGCAGGAGGAGGAGGAGGAGGAGGAGGAAGAGGCAGGAGGAGGAGGAGGAGTGGGAAGAGGCAGGAGGAGGAGGAGGAGTGGGAAGAGGCAGGAGGAGGAGGAGTGGGAAGAGGCAGGAGGAGGAGGAGGAGGAGGAGTGGGAAGAGGCAGGAGGAGGAGGAGGAGTGGGAAGAGGCAGGAGGAGGAGGAGTGGGAAGAGGCAGGAGGAGGAGGAGGAGGATAACAAGCATAATACCAGACTTGTGGTATAACTAAAATATACCAAAAAAAAGTGATATGAAGTATGACAAAATATATCAGAAAAAGCAATATGAGGCACAAAGAGACAAATACTGTGACTTCATACTGACCTATAAAAGCCCATTTAAAACACACACACACACACACACACACATATATATATATATATATATATATATATATATATATATATATATATATATACACACACACACACAGTATGCATAGAAAATACAAAATTATCACACCATGCTTTGCTGTAGTGATTTTTTTTTCTTTTTAATGAAACAATCATTTTAGGATGTCACCCTTATTATAAGATATCATCAAACGACAAGATAATCCAAGTACCTCTTATGACTAAACCTTTAAGTAACATCACCAAGTATTATGTCACCAAGCACATACTGGTACTTCGTCACCAAGTATTGTCACCAAGCATATACTGTAATGTCACCAAGCATATACTGGTACTTCGTCACCAAGTATTATGTCACCAAGCATATACTGTAATGTCACCAAGCATATACTGGTACTTCGTCACCAAGTATTGTCACCAAGCATATACTGTAATGTCACCAAGCATATACTGGTACTTTGTCACCAAGTATTATGTCACCAAGCATATACTGTAATGTCACCAGGCATATACTGGTACTTCGTCACCAAGTACTGTCACCAAGCATATACTGTAATGTCACCAAGCATATACTGGTACTTCGTCACCAAGCATAGATTTTAATGCCAACAACCATTTTACACTGCCACTAAGTAATTGTGTTACTAAACAAACTTTGTCAAAAATTGCAGCTTTCAGCTAGAGTGATCTTCATCCATATGCTTCTAGCAGCTCTAAAATATGGTCATAGTGAGGGACGCCTTCATGTGGTGGCGCTGATGTAACTGGGTACTTCTACTGCCCACCCACACAAACATCCCTCAACTATCTCCCAAACATGAGTCGTACCCTGCAGGAGAACAATTTCAACACCCCTCGCCTCATCTTTCAAACAACGGTTGTGGGCTGCAGGAAGACAATTTCAGGCTGCAATCCATAGGGTTTATTTTTCTAATGAACCTGGAGCCACAGCAACAATATATACATGAAGATCACTCTACCCAGGTCCACCACGAGGAGGTAAGCTGCTCGGACCCACACCATGCCCGTCCCAACCACCCTTCCATTGGACATGCTGCCATCATCATCATCATTGCATAGGCCTTGCAGTTTGATATGCTGAAATCTGTGTTGAACGATGGCAATAGACGTTTGACATTTGGAGAAACGTTTCAAACTGGAAGCATTTAGCCTTCAATTTCTTCTTGATCTTTGTCTTTGGAACACTCCGAGAACAGGAAGTGGTGTGTGTGACAAAGAAACCACACCAAGAGCAGGAACTGGTGTGAGACACAGAAACCACACCAGGAACAGGAACTGGTGTGTGATGCAAAGAAACCACACCAGGAACAGGAACTGATGTGTGTGACGCAAAGAAACCACACCAGGAACAGGAACTGGTGTGTGTGATGCAAAGAAACCACACCAGGAACAGGAACTGGTGTGTGTGACACAAAGAAACCACACCAGGAACAGGAACTGGTGTGTGTGATGCAAAGAAACCACACCAAGAACAGGAACTGGTGTGTGTGACGCAAAGAAACCACACCAGGAACAGGAACTGGTGTGTGTGACACAAAGAAACCACACCAAGAACAGGAACTGGTGTGTGTGACGCAAAGAAACCACTACAGGAACAGGAACTGGTGTGTGTGTGACGCAAAGAAACCACACCAGGAACAGGAACTGGTGGGTGTGACGCAAAGAAACCACACCAAGAACAGGAACTGGTGTGTGTGTGATGCAATGAAACCACACCAGGAACAGGAACTGGTGAGTGTGACGCAAAGAAACCACACCAGGAACAGGAATTGGTGTGTGTGACGCAAAGAAACCACACCAGGAGCAGGAACTGGTGAGTGTGACGCAAAGAAACCACACCAGGAACAGGAACTGGTGTGTGTGACGCAAAGAAACCACACCAGGAACAGGAACTGGTGTGTGTGACACAAAGAAACCACACCAGGAACAGGAACTGGTGTGTGTGATGCAAAGAAACCACACCAGGAACAGGAACTGGTGTGTGTGACGCAAAGAAACCACACCAGGAACAGGAACTGGTGTGTGTGTGGAATTGTAAGCTCACGCTGGGAACGGAATCGAATGCTGGCCGCAAAGCAATCCCCGCTGGTGCACGCTTAGCACCTTCCAAAAGAATGTACATCGAAAAAGTTCTAGCTAGCGAATCAAGCTGGCCCATACCACAGGCTTCATCCAGATATATTTTTTATACAGTGTAGCTTGGTGACATTTTGGTGACATCGTACTTTAGAATACCTTGGTGACGTTTCGGTGACATCATACTTTTATAATATATAAAAGTACAGTACTTCTAATCTGGAAACCTAGCAGCTTGGTGACATTTTTAACAATTAAAAATCTCATCCATTTAGGAAGCTAATGAATTGGAGGCACCCTGGAAGACACACACACACACACACACACATGCCTTTCTAAAGGCTTGCCAGTTACTACAGAATATTCAGGTGGTCCATGTGGCTGTGATCAAAAGCGATCTAACTCAAGGGGTGTTTGGGGTGCCATGCCCATCAGAGCAATGGTGCATGAACCATAGCCATCAGAGCAATGGAGTTAACCATAGCCATCAGAGCAATGGTGTATGAACCATAGCCATCAGAGCAATGGTGTGTGAAGACTGGGTGGATGTGACATATGTATCAGCGTCCCACGTATGACATTCAGGTAAGTGCTGGTGCCCTGATTAACGAGCAACACATCGGCCCAGACTATACTCAATTCAACAAGTCCGACACCATCAGGAATGACATCAGTGCCTCAGGTGTTGATGACCCCACAGATATGGTGCCAGGCAGGGTGAAAATGGCATATAGTCCGATTGTTTGTTGTACCCAGGGGTTATGGCCTCAAAAGCGTCCTCTCAGGTACATCCAACACCCACACGGCACATAATAAACATTTGTGATAAAAATTACTAAAATCAAAATTGAAAATACATTATTCAATGGAAAAAAATATAAAACAAACAACCACGTGATTGTCACACGCAAGGGCCGAGTGCATGTGATGGCCGGAACATCCTCCCTTTGTGACATCTCGCCGTTCACCTTACGTGCCCATTGTGGGTTCGCGCAGTACATCCTAGGGCCAGAGCATCACATTTAAGACCCCTTCTTAGCGACCCCCTCGTAAGAAGACCATCCCCACACAACAAGCAAGCATGGCGAGACGACATCAAATTGACAGAAACTGGGAGGATATGTATGTGTGGACTATTCTAAGTACCCAGCCACCCAGACCTCACACGAAGAGAGACAGTGAGAGAGGGGTAAGGGGGAGGGAGGGGGGGACATGACTCAGCCAGGGAAAACACCTGATATTCAGTCAGCTAAACGGTACGGAAAACCATACCGTGTCTGGGCTTGGCAAAGTTTTACGGCCGGACACCCACTCCTGACACCAACCCTCCCCAATTCATCCGGGCTTGGGACCGGCATTGAGTTGAGCTGGCATCCTCCTGGGATCAAACGCAACTCAATGGCTGGGTTAAAAGGTCATATACTCCTTCTAATTTAACTTGGCCTAAAACTGCCATCTACCCATGATTCCCTGCAAGGTTAACAAGCACCTGTCATCTGGTGTACGGATTATTTTTTTATATTTTTCCTCCCTCTGTTCTGTTATTGTATAATCATCATCATCATTGGGACCTCCTTGCCCACCCAGGGCAGGGTGAGGAGTAGAAATGTCCAGACAGCCCAAATTTGTCCAGTCCAATGGGCCACGCTTCCATTCACTCATCATTCAAGCCCATGGAATCCCGGCTGCATCAGATATGCCAAAAACATTCAACACGTTCTGTAGCTTCACATAAACATATCCAGTAGTCAATCTGGACTCTGTCACATTAAAAAAAGGGTTGCCAATTCCCTGATCATGCACTTCTCACAATATTCATCCAGCCAGCTCAATCTCCTGTCAGTTCCCTAGCCTCACTGACTTCCATACCTCTCTTCCTCACACACTCATCCATCAGATCCCTCCACCTTCTGCTTGGCCGACCTCGCCTCCTCCCTCCTTCAAATTCATCCAGCCAGCTCGATCTCTTGTCAGTTCCCTAGCCTCACCAACTTCCATACCTCTCTGCCTCACACACTCATCCACCATATCCCTCCACCTTCTCCTTGGCCTACCTTTCCTCCTCCCTCCTTCAAATTCACTCAGGTTAACCTTTTTCATCACTCTATTGTTATCCATTCTCTCCACATGACCATACCATCTTAGTACACTCTCTTCAATTCTGGTGTCCCCAGACTTCCTCACTCTGCGACTTTCATGAATCACATTCTTTCGTATCCTATCCACTCTCTGTACTCCATATACGGTACATATACATGACAACAGCAATAATAATGCAAATATATCAATGGAAATCACAATAGGAAAAAATCTACACAAGTAATCAGAAAAATTGCGCATCACAAAACAACAACAACAATAATAATAATAATAATAATAATAATGTACAGCAAATGCATAATAACAGGGTGAGAAAACGAATAACTCCCCTATATTTATTGCACGCTAATTCAATAAGCATTTTATAACCTGAGGCTGTTTCCCTCTTCTTCTTTTCTTTCTCTCTCTCCTTTTTTTTCAGTCTGATGATAAGTTTACTCTTTCAAAGCAAACACATGACCCCTTTCAGCTCAGTGACCTTATTTCACTAGTAACCAAGGAGATTCTACAGTACAATTGCAGTTGATTGATATGATTAGTAACAAAGGAGATTCTGAAGCCTGACTGCATGAAACAGAAGATTCATTTGACTAGTAACCAAGGAGACTAGAGTACAATCACAAGAATGAGGTTTGATTTGACTAGTAACCAAGGAGGTTCTTGAGTATGATTGCTGGGGAGGTTTGATTGGACTAGTAACCATGGAGTATGATCGCTGGGGAGGTCTGACTAGTAACCAAGGAGATTCTAGAGTATGATGGCTGGGGAGGTTTGATTTGACTAGTAACCAAGGAGATTCTAGAGTATGATCGCTGGGGAGGTTTGATTTGACTAGTAACCAAGGAGATTCTAAAGCTTGATTGCAGGAGAGGTTTAATTTTACTAGTAACCAAGGAGATTGTACAGAACGATTGCTGGAAATAGGTTTGATCTGAATAGTAACCAAGGAGGCTCTTATTGAACTTAGCCTATAATATTTTTTTAACAATCCAGAAATTAATTTGGTCTGAATAAAAAAAAAGACAGGTTATAAAATACTTAGTCACATATTAATAATCTATCTATCTAAATACCTAGGCTGCTTCCCCCAAGGAAAGGGAGGTGGCCGAGACAGGACGACACACTCTCCATTTACTCATCCATTCAAACACATTCATTCACATCTTAGCCCCAAAGGGGAGAACGGACAGATCCTCACCGCACCACACCGCCCAAGGGTCAACTGCGCAATGCAATCAGTGACATCCGCAGCAGGGCCCGACAGCAGAACTGGTTTACCCCTGCCACATCATAACAGACCCATCCCCTTACCCGCACCTGACCTGACTAGCTGATCAGACCAAATGCGGGAGAATATCCCCTCACGGCTGCGTCATCACTTATTTATTCACAATTTCTCTCCATTTATTTCTGTCATGCACAGCCACTCTTCCTTGCTCAACAGACATCCCTCTCGCATCCAGCGCTCTCTTCACACTGTCCATCCATCCTATTCGTGGTCTTCCTCTCAGCCTTACACCTCTCACATCAGATCTAGTTATCTTTTTCACCAATCGCTCATTATCCATTCTCTCCATATGCCCAAACCATCGCAACACCCTCTGCTCAACTCTACCAGCCATCTCCCGAACAACTCCAGTTCTCCTTCGCACTTCATCATTTCGCACCCGATCCATACGCGTCACTCCACACAAACTCCTCAGACACCTCATCTCCATTACATTCAAACTTTTCCTCTCTGCTACACCCATATTCCATGTTTCAGCCCCATATAATGCAGTCGGTACCACAACACCCTCATACAGCCTTCTCTTTACATCTATTCTAAGCGAACGACATTTAAACACTTTTTTCATTCCTCCCAGCACCTTTCCTACTTCATTTATTCTAAACTTCACTTCTGCATCTATTCTTCCATCCACAGCAACATGTGACCCTAGATATTTAAAACAATCTACCTCCTCAAGCAACTCACCATTCAAAACTATATTCATCCCCCTACCATCTATCAACCTCGTACACTTCATCACTTTACTCTTATTCTCATTTACTTTCAAATTCCTCCTTTCACACACCCTTCCAAACTCCTCTACCAACTGTCTCAATCTCTCCTCTGAATAATAATAATTAATAACAATAATGACAAGCTGCTCCTCCACTTATGAAATTATAATTATCATCATCACTGTCATTATCTATATATCATCTGTCTATCTGTCATTGTTCATTTATCTATAATAGTTTATATATCACTATCTATAAATTATCTATCACCATCTATCTATCATCACCACTACCTATCACAACTGTCTAGCCATCACTTCCACGATCTATCTAATCATCATCATCATCATCACAACTGTCTATCCATCATTATCTATCACCATCTATCTAATCATTATCATCACAACTGTCTACCCATCATTATCTATCACAATTGTACCTATCATCACCATCATCACAACTGTTCCTCATTGTCTATCACCATCTATCTATCTAATCATTATCATCACAACTGTCTAGCCATCATTATCACCATCTATCTAATCATCATAATCACAACTATCCATCATTGTCTATCACCATCTATCTATTACCATCATCACAACTGTCTATCCATCATTATCCATCACAATTGTATCTATCACCTATCTATCAATCTATCTATCAGAGGAACTCAATTTAGTGGTGAAGCAACTCTCAACATATCTATCCAACTATGTCAGTCTATCTATCCATAATATTTATCTATCTGCCTATCAGTCTACCTAAAAGGTGAAGAAACTTTTCACATTATCTATCCACCAATCTATCACTATATATCTATAACATTATCTATCCTATCCACCAATTTATCAGTCTATCTATTACATTTATCCTATCCACCAATCTATCAGTCTGTCTATCTATAACACTTATCTATCCTATCCACCAATCTATCAGTCTGTCTATCTATAACACTTATCTATCCTATCCACCAACCTATCAGTCTATCTATTACACTTATCTATCTGCCTATCAGTCTATCTAAAAGGTGCAGCAACTTAACATATCTATTTCACATGAGCTCATATGGTGGAGAAACTAACATCTATCTATCTATCAATTTATCTATCATAAGTGGTGGTACAACTGTCAACATACTTTAACTTGGTCAAAGAAAATGCTAGTCACAAAGAAGTGCTATGGAGGGATGTATTGCATAGTAATAACACTAGAAAATGATGCTAGTCTCAAAGAAGTGCTATGGAGGAATGTATAACATAGTATTAACACTAGAATATGATGCTAGTCACAAAGCAACGCTATGTAGGGATGTATAGGCCTAACATAGTATTAACACTAGAATATGATGCTAGTCACAAAAAAGTGGTATGGAGGGATGTAGAGCAATGTATTAGAACTAGAATATGATGCTAGTCACAAAGAAGTGCTATGGAGGGATGTAGAGCAAAGTATTAGCACAAGAATATAATGCTAGTCACAAAGAAGTACTATGTGGAGATGTATTGCCACAAAATTACAATACATTGGCCAAGTCAAACTGAAATATTGAATAACTCACGATTTTGATGTATTGTAGTGGTGGTGGTGGCAGTAGCAGTTGTAGTAACAGAAGCAGCAGCAGTAGTAGTAGTAGTAGTAATAACAGCAGCAACAGTAGTAGTAGTAGTAGTAGCAGCAGCAGCAGCAGTATTAGTAGTAGCAGCAGTAGTGCTGACAATTTCCTCATCATCGTCACTACACAGGATGGCCTTGCAAGAGTGCTCCTTGCCTGTGGTTGATGGGTCTGCTCCTTTAGACAACTGGGGTAACCAACAACTGAAAAAATAATCTGATTTTAGCAAGCGATATCAAGTTAAGGAACTCTCTCTCATGATAGGTTTTATCTAACTATCTATCTACCTATCTATCCATCTGATCTACCTTATATATCTATTCATGTATCAGCCTAGCAAACAATCACTCTATCTATCTTCTAACAATCAATTCATCTACTGAACATAATAAACAAACAATAACTTTGTATGCAGGGGAGGCATCATTCATTTGTATCGCTTCAGTAACATATTATTAACATATTACAATCTTTTGAGTAACATTATCAACACATTCCGATCATTGAGTACCAATTAACACATTCCAATCTTTTCAGTAACGCATGAACCCATTCCAATCGTTTGCGCATCACAAATAACACATTACGATCTTTTGCGTACCGTATCACTAATAACACATTACAATCTTTTGCGTATCACTAACAACACATTACAATCTTTTGCGTATCACTAACAACACATTACAATCTTTTGCATAGGGTGTGCCTGTTGAGACAGATGAGAATGGCAGTGCTTTAGTGGACATTTGTGCCGGGAGGGGGTTGGTGATAGCCCGTACCCTATTTAGGCACAAAATGATCCACAGGTATACATGGCGAGTGATGATAAGGGTGGGTGGTGAACTGAATGAAATGATGGCAATGATTAATTATGTGTGTGTGGATGAAAGAATGCGAAGGCGTGTAATGGATGCAAGAGCATATAGAGGTTGGGGGAGTGGACTTTCTGACCACCATTTGGTGGTGGTCAGAATTAAGGTCCAAGTAAAATGGAGAAATAGAAGGGAAGGACAGGAGGAAGGAGTAGGCACAAGGAGAGTGGAAAGGTTACAAGAGGATGAGAAGAAGGCAGAATATAAGAGAGAACTGGAGGAGCGATTGGGTAAATATGGACTGGAGCAGATGGAGGACGTGGAAGGTGTGTGCAAGATATTCATAGAAGAAATCTGTGCAGCATGTGAGGTGGTGTGTGGGAAGAAGAGAAGACGAAAGGGGGTGCAAGGAACAGCATGGTGGAATGAAGAGGTGAGACAGGCTGTGGCACAAAAAAAGAAAACATATAGTGAGTGGATGAGAAATAGGGTGTGGAAGAAGTTCAGAAACGGAAGAGAGAGTTATATGTACAGAAGAAGAGAGAGGTGAAAGGATTAGTGAGAGAGAGTAAGAGGAGGGTGGATAAGGAATTTGGAAGGAATTTGAGGGTAAAGTGGAGGGACTGTAAGAAAATGTTCTGGAAAGAAGTAAAGAGAGTCAGAGAGGGTGATGAAGTTAGTCGGGGAGTGAAAGATGAAAACAGTAAATTACTAGTGGAGAAGGGAGAAAAAGTGAGCAGATGGAGAGAACACTTTAATGAACTGTTGAACACAGAGAATGAAAGTAATGTGAGTATAAGTGGCTGGGGAATGGCTGGGAGAAGGAGGGATGTGAGAAGAGAGGAAGGAATCAGTAGGATGGAAGTTGTAGAAGCAATGAAGAAAGTCAAAATGGGGAAAGCCCCAGGAACTGATGAAGTGTGTGGTGAAATGCTGAAGCATGGGGGAGAGATATTAGTAGAATGGATGTGGAAGATGTGCAGGTTGACCTGGGAGGAAGGTAGAGTCCCGGGAGACTTAGAAGTCAGGTATAATTATTCCCTTGTACAAAGGAAAAGGGGGAAAAAGAAGTGTGTGGTAATCATGGGGGCATTTGTCTTAGTGTAATAGGAAAAGTATATGGTAGAATACTTATTGACAGAGTTAGGGAAATAACAGAAGAATTAGTTGGAGATGAACAGGGAGGTTTTAGGAAGGGAAGAGTTTGTGTAGATCAGATATTCATTCTTAGATCTTTAGTGGAAAAGTTTCTAGAGAAGGGAAAGAAGTTGTATGCGGCCTTCATGGATATGGGGAAAGCTTATGACAGGGTGGATAGACAAGGCTTGTGGAAAGTATGATATATGGAGTTGTTGGGAAGTTGTTGAATGCAGTGAAGAGTATGTATTAGGGGGCTAAGACTGCAGTGCTTGTGGGCAGTGAACTGAGTGAATTTTTCAATCTGAAGGCTGGGTTGAAACAGGGATGTGTCATGTCTACATGGTTGTTCAATCTGTATATGGATGGGGTTATAAAAGAGATACAGGGTAGGGCAGTGGATGTTGGAGTGGCCCTAATGAGAGAGGGCAGTGTTCGGAAACTCCCTGCACTGTTGTTTGCAGATGATAATGTGTTAAGTGGCAATGAAGGGGAGCTGCAAGCCTTGGCAGACGAGTTTGGGAGTGTGTGTAAGAAACGGAATCTAAAGGTGAATGTAGGGAAGAGTAAAGTTATGATCTTCGAGAGAAGTGAAGTCAGCGAATGTACAGTGAGGTTGGACGAGGAGGAATTGGAATATGTGAGTACCGGTAAGTTTAAGGACTTGGGTAGTATGATGAGTAAAGATGGAAGTTTGGAGGGCGAAGTGCTTGACAGGGTACAACAAAGAAGAAAGGTTGAAAGCAGTTCGAAGAAACAGGGAAGTGAGCATGGAAGTGAAAAAGCTACTACATGACAGTATTGTGTTACCAACTCTAACGTATGGAAGTGAAGCCTAGACCTTGTTGGAGGGACACAAGAGAGCAGTGGAAATGAGTTATTTGAGAGGAGCATGTGGAGTCACATGGAGAGACAAACTGACAAATGGGGATATAAAGGAGCGTTGTGGTGTAGATGTGGATGTGACAGAAAGCGTTAGGAGAAACACACTGAGGTGGTTTGGCCATATGGAGAGGATGGAGAATGAGAGACTGATGAGGAGTGTGAGTGAGGTGGAGGGGGAGAGAGGGAGGGAAGGTCAAGGGTGAGATGGAGGGATGGAGTGGAGAGGTATATGAGAGAGGGGGGTGTGAGCTGGGAGCTGGGCAGTGAAATGGCAGGGGACATGGCGACACGGAGGCGTTTTGTTGTGGCCACCCCGTACGGGATTAAGGCGTCTGGCAATAGATAAACAGATCACTAATAACACATTACAATCTTTTGTGTATCACTAATAACACATTACGATCTTTTGCGTATCACTAATAACACTTTACGATCTTTTGCATATCACTAATAACACTTTACGATCTTTTGCATATCACTAATAACACATTACGATCTTTTGCGTATTACTAATAACACATCACGAGCTTTAGCGTATCGCTAACTGCATATCACTAATAACACATTACGATCTTTTGCATACTATATCACTGACAACACATTACAATCTTTTGCGTGCCATATCACTAATAACACATTACAATCTTCTGCGTACCATATCACTAATAACACATTACGATCTTTTGTGTATCACTAATAACACCTTTCAATCTTTTCAGTAACACATTATTAACACATTCCAATCATTTCAGTAACACACCAGTAAAACATTCTGATCTTTTCAGTAACAGTGTACAGTATATTAACACACTGATCTTCCAACACACTAACACAGTTCGATCTTTTCAGTAACACACCATCAGCACAGTCTTTTGAGCTACACACTACTGTATTAACACAATCCGATCTTTTGACTAACACTTTATCACATTCCGATGTTTATAGTAACATGCTAGTAACATATTCTGATCTCTGAGTAACAATAATAACACACTCCAATCTTCTGAGTAACACTTTTGTAACACATTCTGTTCTGTTCCCATCCTCTGCATAACACATTCTACCATGTAATCATGTACCTCTAGGTGAAGGGAACAATTAGTGAGATAGGTGAAAGTAAACTATGTTTCTTATTATTACCATCAAAACAAGATACACCCACATGCATATACTGAAGCTGTTTTTAGAACAGTAAACCCTCGCTTTCCCATACCCCACTATACCAGATACCAGGCTTAAACTCTTACATACATGTACTGATGCTGTTTTTACTACACCAAAACCTCGCTGGACAGAATATCGGATTTAATGAACACTTGGAGATCCCTGGACAAACCATTGTACATACCAGATACCATCCAGTTAAATGGGACAAACCATGTGGACCAAATAAACGACTCTGGGCCCTCTGGACACTTTTTTATAATTTAACATACACTATCAATTACATGGGGCGTAGGAAACACCGATGCTGGTGGCGGTTCTTCCCTAGTGTTTGGGCAAGTCATAAAGAAAAGCAATGCAAGGGTGTGAAATTATGGACAAAGTCAGTGTAAAATGGGACGTTTTCATTTTTTGTCGTAGAACCTGCTGCTTCACTCATTATTTTTTCCATTATGAGTTTGAAATCCCACTTCAGGGGGGGACCATTAGACCTACCAGAATATCAGCTTCATCAGATTGGAAAGAATGTAAAGCAGTAATACTGTCCTATTCCGGCACTAAGCTACATGAAATTAATAGGCTGCAAAACGACAACAAACTGGACAAAGTTAAGTGAAGAGTACATAACAATGTAAGAAATTAGCTGGAAATGGAAAAGGTGTCTCCAGTAATTAATGAGAAGTTAACATTTTTCAGTTTTTTTTTTTTTCTTATACAGGATCACAACACAAAACCATTAAAAATCACCTTACTCCTATTTACCTCCTTTAACATACTTAATATTAGCAACTAGAATTGGCTTACCTAATACTGACAACTAGATGGAGGGATGGAGTGATGTAGGAGAGTGCAGTCACATGGCAGGGACAGGGCGACGTGAGCGGGGGATGAGTTGGAGAGAGGACAGCAAAATGACACAGTACTGGGCAACGTGGTGTCTCTGCCCATCCTCTACACCCAGGGGCGCACCCAGGGGGGGGGGGACCGGGCCTTCACCCTTAGCTCTCTGGGTCCTTTAAAAATTTATATATATATTTATTTTGATAACAGCAAAACATGAAAAACTGGCAAGTACAAACAAAGAGTAACACATGAGCCAGCAGCTCTGACTCTAAACCTGCATATGACCTCCCAGTAATTATCGGATTACCTGACCTCACCTCACTACGGCCCCCCTCCCCTTAGAAAATTCCTGGGTGCGCCCCTGTCTACACCTACGGAATTAAGGTGCCTGGCAATAAATAAGATAATGTAAGAAAATCCAAAGACAACAGAATTCCCCCCCCAAAAAAAAAAAAAATCCTACTTATCTTAATAACATATAGATTAGTAAGTAGAATAATGGAAGGAAATTAAAGTGGCAAAAAAGGCAAAATCTGAGCAGGAATTTCTTGTCTAAAAATTTTGGTATAAACCCTCAAAACCCGACAGCCATTAATCATATAAATCAGCAAATTCCTTTACCATACTTTTATTTTAGTTACCTCACCAACTTATCTAACATTAATAAGTAGAATAAATTGTGTAAATAGCCTGTGATGAGGAAAAAAAAATTGAATTATCTCGGAGTACTTGCTATGGCAACGGTCTTTGGTATCTGGTCTCACAATATAACCACTTATCAACCTAATTTCCAAAAATAGCTTAGTATACTTATATCCCAGTTCTCTCCATTAACTTTTCTAACATTAATAAGTATAATTAATGTAAGTAAATTTTTCACAAGTGGTCAAAAATTATCAGAATACAAAAATTACCAGGGCAACCATCTTCTGTGTACCTCACAATATATCATCACATAATACACCACGATTATCTTCACATATATCCTACTAATCTCCATTCACTTCTCTAACATTAGTCATAATAATAATTTGCGCAAAATACCTATAAATAGTAGAAGAGAACGGGATTAACAGGACGAAATTTGAAACGACTGAAAAACAATCAAGAAATAACTATACTGTTTTTACACTAACTTGGCCCAGATATTTGTCCTTTGCAGCATTTCACACAGCTTATTGATAGAAAAAGACAATTCTACCGCTCTACATCCATTTCATTGCACTTCGCGACTGGCACCGTATTCTTGGGTTAATCTTTCGTTAAAACCCAGTATTCAAGGCAGAGATCTGACAATTTTAGGACAAGTTAGGGTAAAAAGGGTATAATCACCTAAATAAACTAACCATATTCACCTCTTCCTTACCTCTATTAACTGATTTAACATTAATAAATGGATAAACAAGCTGTACCAGTAAGTAGGTAAAAGGTGGAATTAGAGACGGGGACTTAACTTTCTTAGACTTCACCTCACAATAGCACCAATCATATCCTCAAACAATCCTAATCTCCACTTACTTATAATTACCAGTAAACAGAAACGTGTTCATAAAATAGCTGCAACTAGAAAAAACTAAATTAAATATCGACAAAATTTAAAAAACCTAAAATCTATCTATTGCTGTCAATAATTTATCACAAAACACCAAATTCTTTACCATACTCTCATCCTCCTTATCCCTATTATATAACTTATTTAACATGAATAACAGAAAAAGGTGAATAAAGAGGCTGTAACAAGGTAGAAAAATGGAGTTAAATCAGGATATAATAACTTTCATCGCCTCACAGTAACACAATTTTATCTTAAAACAAAAACTTCCCTAACATTTATATTCTAGTTATCTCCATTTGCTTATCTAACACTAGCAGGCATATTATTGTACATAAATTACCCGCAAGAAGTCAATGTATATAGAATTACAGATGGATAATTATCTAAACTTTCTTACATTTGTTCTCACAAAAACACTAAGACATCCTTAACTGAAATCTAAGACAGTGGTTCCCAAAATTTAATATCTGCCGGAACGCTTTCTCAATCGCTATTGCTTCTCGGCACACACACACACACACACACACACACTTAATGATGTGAATCAATTGAAAATCACCGCAGAGCTTCGTCATTTTTACAGTTTTCAGCGTGGTGTATGGGCTTGCTTTTGGTCACAAAGACTATCAGTATCTGAAAGGATGCTTGTTAGTTGCAGGCGCTTATCAGGTTCTGCATCCAACTTGTCTGCATTGTTTTTAGTGGCAGTATAGCGTGAGAAACCAGCTTCACGCCTATACGGTGTAGCAAATGGCATCAGATGTTTCATAGCTCGTTTTGTAATATCAGGATACTCGTGCAAGAGCTTTCCCCAAAAGGTAAGCAGCGAGTCTTTATCAAATGTTGTTCTGAGCGTCTGTTCTGTTGAAATTTCAATCAGTTGCTAATTCTCGTTCAGACAGGGTTTGTCCTATTACAGAACCAGAATCCATAAATGGACAGAGGATCTGCCTGGCTGGGAAGTTATTCCCTCAAAGTATTACTTAATTGTTTTAAATGGTGAACAATGCATTCTCCTGAACTTCCATCCAACTACAAGGAATTTTTAGTCAGGAACGGATGAAGAGTTGGAAAACATTCACTTTGTTTTGCCTTTGCACAATCAACCTAAAAGTTTAATTTGAGAAGATTCAATTTGGCCTGAACCTTCAGTATGTCACATCTGAGCCTTGCAATGACAAGTTGTTTGTTTAGTTTTTATAAAAACATATGTAAGATATCCGTTTCATTGACTAGACTTCGTCACTAAACCTATTTGACAGAGAAAAGTCGTTTCCGGTAAGAAAGATTCTAATCTCATCTTTCGAATCACACACACGTAAATTTTGCCGCGGGATAACCAGCGCACCTCCGTGCGCAGTAACTGAGCAGTATGACTTGGGCCCATCGTCTAGCAGAGCCGTACGCAGCTGCGAATTTCGTGGTCTAGCTTTGATGAAATTTACCACCTTGAATACCTCATCAAGCATAACTTTAGTTCGCATGGCATCTTCTTTACTGCAAGTTCACATCTATGAAGGCAACAGTGTCTGCCTGATGGATCAATGTTTCTAATAAGAGCCAAACCACCTTTTACTGAGCCTGTCATTGCTTTTGCACCATCAGTGCAAACAGCAGTACGAATACAGTACTAATTTTAGCGAATTAAGTTCCCTTAGGTATGTTGTACAGTTACAGTACACCAATGACTTCGAATTTAAAATTCAAATATTCTACAGTTTTCTACCCTTCATTACAATGTAGCCGTCAATACTCACAGATATTTAAGTCAGACACGTATTGGATGCGTGCCTTGACACACGGAAACTTTGGTAGCCTACCACGGAATCGCGTAACCCTTTGGGAACCGGTGATCTCTCTAAGAAATTTACATTATCTAATTATACTAAGTAGATAAAAGTAAGTAAATTACATGTATCCTGTATATGGGAAGGAAGGTAACTCGTGCAGCATCCTTACCGGTGTCATATGCACGGAGTGACTCTATGCTGGAAGTTACCGTTCCCTTCTCTATTAAGCCTAAATTAACCTAACCTAACCAAACCTTAACCTAGATCAACCTAACCTAAATTAAACTTATTTTAATTCACGGAATGACTAATTTCACAATCTGCCTGTAACATACATATATATCTTTATATATATCCATATATCAACCTGTAGTTACCTACAGGTCTATAAGACATCCAACTATCTTCCTGACACATTTCATACAATGTTGTTGATAAATGGCACAAAATTTGAGATAACATGCAGATACCTTCAAAATATATGCCAAACGGCCACTCGGCGCATGCGCACTGAGCGGAACGGTGACTTTCAGCATAAGTTACTCCGTGCATACGACGAAATAAGGGGACAACCTGAAAAGCAGTCAACAATTTTACACCAAAAAACAATAAAAGTTTCTGACCATTCTAACCTCTAAACAATCTCTATTAACTTGCCTAAATTTACCGTGTGCAATAATGTAGCTAACTTGGTTGAAAACGGTTATGTTTGGAATCAAAGCTAAGTACATGGGACGCCGGCCTCTTGGGCGTCTGTGCACTCCATCACCATTTACCATCTCAAAACACCAATAACCCTTATGCTACCTAATTCAAAGTTATCTCTGTTACCTTTACTAAAACTAGTAACAAGAATAAAGTGGGCAAAATATGTGTAAGTAGTCAAAAATTTGAATTAGGACGGATACTCACGAAGCCAACTTCTCGGAGTCGCCTGCCCCAATCTCATATCACCTAAAAGCATCACAATTAAACCATTTCCCTACCATACCCACCTCCAAGTGATCACCATTAGCCTATCTAAAAATTAGTAAATATAGTAACGTTTGCAATTTAACTGTGACTAATAAAAAAAGATGAATTAAGGTCGGATGCTGACCCCGCTGCCCTCTCTTCAAAATGGCGTCGGGATACAATTTCCTGTCCGATCTGCTTGGCATTCATAAAACACCTTCAACAATTTCTGGGATTTTCTGGCGTCCATTAGCAACTTACTATTAACCGAAAAAGACTTGTTTGGTCAAATTTTTTCCAGTTTAATATTTCCCTACCTTGGTTGCAGTAAAGAAAAAATATAAAAATAAAACATTCTTATCCACGCGCACCTGATGAAAAACGTTTATAATTTTGGAACCTGCCCGCCGATTTCAAAAGTTCAAAGTTTGCTTCACTCATTTTACTTTAAACAGACCAAAAACTGCCATCTGTATATTTTGACCGATGAGTTACAGCAATAAATTAATAACAGAATATGAAACTGCTCACGAAGTGGTGTAGAAATAATGAAAGGACCTTTAAATTCATTCATACTAAAGTTCGTACTTCATTCAAGATAAAGAAATGAAAGAGAGAAGGGAGAAAGAAAAAAGAAATGGAAGGAAAAGAAGAGAATGAAAGATGGAAATAGAAAGAGAAGAAATGAGAAAGGAGAAACAACAAAATACAGTAGGAAAAAGAAAGAGGAAACAGAAGAAAGAATAAAACAAGAAAGGAGAAGGACGAAAACAAACAGAAAGAAGACAGAAGAGGAAGGAGGAAGAAGAGGAGGAGGATGAAGAGGAAGAGGAGAAAGAAGAGAAAGAGGAACAGGAAGGAGTAAGAACAAGAGGAGGAGGAATGAGGAAGAATAGGAAAAAGGAAGGGAAAGACGAAAAAAAAAAAAAAAAAAAAGGCAGATGAAGGACAGAGAGGAAGAGGAAGAATGGAAAAAGAAGAGGGGCAAGGGGAAGAAGGGAAAAAAATAGAAAAGGAAGAGGAAGACGAGGAGGAAAAGAGGATATAGAAGAGGAAGTGCCCCATCTCCTCTCCTTCCTTTTCTCCTCTTCATCAGACTTTTCCTTTCCTGCCTTCTCCTCCCATCTTTCCTTTCTTTTTTTTTTTTCATTAATGCATTCCTATCCTGACCCTTCTCCTCCCATCTTTCCTAATCCTTTCTTTGGTTTCCTCTCCTCGTTTTCTTATTTCTCATTTATGCATTCCTTTTCTGCCCCTTCTCCTATCTCTCAGTCTCCTCATTTTCACCAGTCTCCATCCCTCCTCTTACCTGTACTGGGATGTTCTCTACGGGTTTTACATATTTTGGCAGCTTTTGACAGATCTTCATTTATATGGTGTTTGCAATACCTTAAAGCTTGCTAGGCTACACTTTTCAGGGAAAGCCCAACCCTTGCTGTATGGGGCCACTCTTGGATCAGTATTACTGTATTATATTCTTTAGGCAACTAACCTCACTTTAGTTATCTCCATATTCACTTACCTCAGGCCTATGCTGGTTCCACCTTTATATTATTTTGTAGTATTTCCAACCACCCATCACCCATCAAAGAAATACAGGTAATATATTACAGTAGACCAGTTGGTCCACGCTAGGCAGCTCCCACACAAGTGTGACTAACAGAATAAGTTGTCATATTCCCACTGGTTGGGAAGACACCCAAGCACCTTTTCTTACCAGTTTATTTCTGCATATACATATCAGTGTTCCCCTGTTTATGATCACAAACTACCACCATTCATACATCAGTAAGGGAAAGAAATGAGTTGTGTAAGGTAAGCAAAACACATCACTGGGACTCAGGTGCTGGACTGCCTCCTGTGCTAAACACCACTGCCCACTACTAATGAAGGCTCTCTCCTTTACCTGATCTATTATCCTTTCCCAACTTTCTTGTCCCCTTTCAGGGGATGCTGACCACCAGTCCCCTGAGTTCATATCTTGCTGAGTGTGGTGAAAACAATACATGGAGCTAAATACTGAAGGATTTAATCAAACACTCAGGTCAAATGATGCCATCCTTTTTCTGAAGGAATCCCTAAACTGAGGTGAGCCATGGTACTGTACACATGGCTTGTATTCTCATTAATTAAGCAAGCTTCCCAGCCCTTAGCTATTTATATTTGGATACACCTGGGTAATAGGATTTTGTAAATTTTTCAGGAAGAGTATGGTGATATTTGAATTATTTAAATAACATACAAGAGGACAGCAAGAGGTAATAAACATCTGGTAGCTCTCATGACTGGAACGTCACTCAGCCATATTGCAGAACTTCGGCCTATCAGACTTCTTTCATTTCCCGAACTGCAGCTGGAACTCACTTCCCCAGAGTTGTTTCCCTCCAAACTTCAACTTACAGCTGTTCAAGTCCAACTGTTCATCATCCATCACCATCATCCGGACCTCCTTTCCCACCCTAGGGCAGGGTGAGGAGTAGCAATGTCCAGACAGCCCAAATTTGCCCAATCCAATGGGCCACGCTTCCATTCACTCATCATTCAAGCCCCTGTTATCCTGATTTGATCAGACATGCCAAAAACATTCACCACGTTCTGTAGCTTCACATAAACGTACCCGATTGAGTCAATCCAACTGTTACAGACATTTTATGAATGGAGGACACTAGTAATCTGGTGTATGGATTATTTTTTTTGTATTCATTTGTTTTTCCTTCCTCTGTTCTGTTATTTAAAAAAAATAAATTACTTGGGAAGAGGTGTTAGGAGGCTGCCTTAACTGACGAGAGTACAGGCCACGATTTAAAAAACTGTCTAAGCACTGAGTCACAAGAAGAACATAACTGAGGATAACTGAAGAAGGTTGGCAGACATAAGCAAATAAACTGGCAGAACAAAGCACATAAAGAACATAACAGAAGAAGGAGGCAGAAAAAAAGCACATACACATACAATATGACACTGATAGAACACAGCACAAAAAGAACATGAAAGTGTAGCTGCAAAAACCTGCAAGAACAAAGAACGTAACTATGAACATGCAAGGTTAACTGCAAAAGACTGTGTAAGCTGGGAGCAGGGCAATGAAATGGTGGGGTACAGGGCGACACGGAGGCGATTTGTTTGCAGCCATCCCTTACGGGATTAAGGTGTCTGGCAATAGACAGATAGACAGACAAAAACAAACACGCAAATTTAACTGCAAAAGCTTGGCAGAACAAAACATACACAAAAAACATGAAAGGATAACTACAAGAAATTGGAAAAACAAAAAGCATATGAGGGGAAAACGTAAGGTAGGTTAGTCCATGCTAGGTTGCTCCTGTAAGTGGCTATTCTACAAGCACAAGATGTAAATAGCAAAGAAAACTATCACACGAGTGGATGGCCCAGCCTACAAGAGGCCACATTATAAGTTGTATGGCAGGAACTGTAGCTCCTTTTTGTTAGTGATTTACCTTCCTTTTTTCAACTCAGTATTCTCCCGCACAATTGTCTTCATTATCAGTTGCGTACAAAAGGATGCTGAGATGCAATGAGAATGAATCACAGAGATGTGTTAAGTCTGCAAAAGCCACTTGTGGTATGACTCTGAGTAACTAAAACTTATGTTTCACATGATACGTAATTTATTTTTCATTGTGGGATGAAAAATTACAAGACACACACATAATTAAACATTCCCTACCATTCTTACACAACTGCAGTCAACGAACATTCTTACACAATTGCTCAGACATCTAACATTCTCACACAGTTGCAGAAGGAGGAGAAGGAAGGGGAAGAAGGAGGAGAAGGAAGGGGAAGAGGGAGGAGGAGGAGGGGGAAGAGACAGGAGGAGGGAGAAGATGCAGGAGGAGGAGGAGGAAGGGGAAGAGGAAGTGGCAGGGGGAGGGGGAGGGGGAAGGGAAAGAGGCACGGGGAGGTGGAGGAAGGGGAAGAGACAGGGGGAGGAGGGTGAAGAGGCAGTAGGAGGAGGAGGAGGAGGAAGAGGAAGTGGCAGGGGGAGGAGGAGAGGGAAGGGAAAGAGGCATGGGGAGGTGGAGGAAGGGGAAGAAACAGGAGGAGGAGGAAGGGGAAGAAACAGAAGGAGGGGGAAGAGGAAGGGGCAGGGGGAGGAGGAAGGGGAAAAGGCAGGAGGAGTAAGAGAGGGAAGAGGAAGTGGCAGGGGGAGGAGGATGGGGAAGGGGAAGAGGCAGGAGGGGGAAGAGAGAGAGGGAGAACACAATAGTTTCCATTTATACAACAAATCTTTTCATACGCAGAATAAAGCGTTGAAGTATAACAATGAAATACAAGTGATGGTGTTGTGGAGGAGTAATAACCGGCATCATCTCATTCTCACTCAGTAATATGGCAAACTAATGTCCACAAAATCAGACTCAACACAATCAATTTCCAGCCCAATAAAAACTCCTATAAATAAGACTCTTCTGTGTTATCTTGAATTAATTCTATGCACAGTATTTATCTCAGCTGGATAAATTCAATCCACAGCCTTTATCTCAGCCATGTTATAAATCCTTCCAGGAGTCATAACATTTCTATCTATGTCATAACACTTACGTACCCTGAATCACACAATATTCCAGTCTATCTATCTATCTTCAGCCAAGCACCTTAATTCCATATGGGGTGGCCATAAACAAATCACCTCCATGTCACCCTGTTCCCTGACATTTCACTGCCCTCCCCCCCCTCTCTCATAAACCTCTCCACTCCATCCCTCCATGTCATCCTCATTTCCCCCTCCCTCTCAAGTCACTACACAAATATGCAAAAAAATTAACACCACCACACCGTACCTCTGCACAGTACATACCATACTGTATTTTCTTCTATTACATTTATTACTAGCTAACTCAAAAACGATTACTACATCACTACAGTTACTTCCCTACTTACAAATTCATTTTTTTTGTAACATTTTTCCAAATTATAAACCAAATACAGTGCTTATGCTTCCCTACTTACAAATTTTCAGATATTTTTAAATTACTTTTTTTTCAAATTATAAACAAAATATACACTGCTTATAAATAAACAAAATATATACTGCTTATAAAATCTTAAGACAATGGTTCTAGATATGATTACACTTAAGTATATAACTAATACGAAAATGGTACTTCAGTCTGTGAATGCTTTGTAGATAACTGACCTTGGCTATGAGTATTTTTTTTTTTTCACACTTTTAACATTAGGAACTAACTCTTGGAATCAATTATGTTTATAAGCAGGGTTGCATGTATACTGACATTAGTAATATATGGACCTTGTAAACCACCATATTGTACACAGAATCGTAAAAATGACTTACAAAGGCAACATAGTGATGAAAAAGTTTCATAATAATCATCATCATCATAATCTAATCAGAGACACTCACAATCATAACAGCAGCAAAATATATGAACACTAAGCCAGTCAGCATTCATCTGCACTTACCTGCATCTGTGGAGAAACACTGGGTGCTTGTATTGTATTTCTGCCTAAGGTTTCCACTCCTAGTACTAACCAATGCTTTGACACTACATTATTTCTCGTCTTGGTTATATTCTACAGTTTATAAATGTTATGTTTATGTTCCCAATAATTACCTTTAATCATCAATAACAGCAATAAATAAAAGTAGTTTGATAGGTAAAAAGAGTCTTCATTACAGCAACATGTCTGATACCTATCTTTTTCTTCCTTTTTTTTCTTTATTAATCTTTATTAAACACTTTATTTCAGCAACAGATGTAGTATTACTGTAGTAGTTGTTCTCTCAATCCTAGGCTCATTTAGACATGAACTCAGTGGACTGCGTGAAATTGCCACTCCCAGAGTTCTTTTGTTGTAATTATGCTGCAGGATTATCCGTATTATGACAATGATGTGCATGTAATGAGTATGTGTGTTGTGGTGTTGGGGGCTGCATAAAAGAGAAGGCATAGAAAGTATTAACTTCTGAATATGAAGAATCTCTTCAGTTAATACTCTTGGTGTGGTGTGGTGAGAGGGTAGTTTGGTGGGATGTACTGTAGTGTGGTAAGAAGTGACTAAAGTCTCAAGCAGTGAAGCACCACACATCTGAAAACTTTAAGCCTCCTAGAGATGTTCCCACACCTAAAAATCTTCTCAGCTGAATATTATCGCCCAGAAATTGTTACAGATTATTTGCCTGTATGCCACATTACAAAGTGTAGTCAGAAACCATACAGGAGGGTCAGGCATGTTGTATTATCACAAAGTTCGGTAATTACTGCTGAATATTGGGGAATTGTTGAGCACTAAGTTTTAACCCTTTCAATGCAGTTATGTCTATTTGCTGTTTAATCTTGATACACCCAGACGATGGCAATGATGAGGATCCTACACGTGGTGGTGCTTTGACTACGGGTGGAGCAACTGCAGGATCCAACTGAGAGCCAAACCTCCTCATATTTCTCTGCACCTCACCTTAGGAAGGATCCTGGTGAGGCACTACCTACCACATAGGAGCACTTGTTCTACATATGGTGTATATAAGTGATGTACAGTACTTTTAAGATGACCTCACAGAAGCAGTTGCTCATCTGTGTTTGATAGGTCTGCTTGGCCACATAAACTGGGCTTCAGCAACAACAACAACATCTACACAATTTTATTCAACTTGTAAAAGATCCCTCACAATGAATGGCTTCGTGATGGCTGTATCCATCCCACTGAGTCTGATAAGTCTCTCCCAAGCTAAATAAAACCATCTGACAGTACAAAGGAAAAAATACAAACAATGCCACTGGATTGGAGGAGTCACCAGTATGGTCCTTTATCCCACCTAATGGTCATCGATTGATGCTAGGATGGGCATCCAGTCGCACAGTACTACTGCTCATTCCAAATTAGAATTACTCAACAATTAGAATCTTTCAACACCTGCACATACTCCCACACTCTTACTTCATCACATACAGTATAACTAATGTTCACAGCAAATTAGAATTATATAATACAACAGGTGGTGGCGACCATCACCCACTCACTTGATGTAGTACTGCCCATTTCTTCCTTCATATTCTTTTTCTGTGTCTGCCCTCCTCCCTCCCTGTTTCTCCCATCTTTCCTGTCACGTTTTATTACTCCTCTTTCCTTTTCAGGTGGCTTTACGTTGAGTGAAAGGCCTAATTGTTTCCTGTAAGCCAAGAAACCATTTACAATGCTGGGTGGTAACCATATAACTAACCCATACCTGCTCCCTACATGTCAATAAGTGGGCTGGCGAAGGGTCGCTGTCCTTCCCCACAAAACAACAAACTCAAAGTCAAACGGTAAAGTCAAATGGTCACCCTTTATGAGATTATAGCATCTGGCTATAGATAAGTAGAAAGACGATACAACAGTTACAGGTGAGAGCTGAGTGTTAGAGTGAGAGGGTATGGGCAGGTATAGAGAGCTGTGAACCATGGCCACATGTAAGTCAAATTTGGAATGGAGTATACATGCTCCAAAAGGCATCTAAATAGGGGTAAGGTCTTAACTTGAGAGGAAAGGGGAGGGCACTGGACTGAAGCAATTCTTATGATAAACAAAGGCTGATATATCAAACAAATATCAGTATATAAAGTAATGACAAACATCAGTGGCGATATAACATATACTTGTGTACTTGTACAGAACCCTCGTGTCCAACACGCATTTGTCCAGCACGATTCGCGTCCAACACGTGTTTGTCCAGCACGATTCGCGTCCAGCACGGAGAGCAAAAAATTAGTACGATTTAATTACTGTAACACCGGTGCGTTAGCATAACACAGACGGAGCTCCGAGAAGTGGGCAAAATCTGCAGAGTTCGCCTCTAGCACGATCACCCCCAGGCCAACACGGTCATACTGGACGTTCCCCTGACGCTGACACTCAATCAAAACTTCCAATCAAGTAGCCTCCCCCGCCTGCTATCGTGACGTGATCATGATGTCGCCCAATTAAAAATGCTTCTCCTCTCACATGATGTTTTGTTTAAATTTCTACTGCCACAGCACCACTCAGTTGCATAATTTGCATTGGACAGTGCTATTTTTCTCGCTGCAGTTTCTGCCATTGCTACTGCGTTTTACCCTGCTCACGATGCCTAGGAAGCCTTCTGAGAACCCCAAGAAGAGGCGGCACCTCCCACAGGCCATCAAGCTAGAAATCATCGAGAGGAAGAAGAAGGGGGAGAGGAATTTCAAAGGATTTATGAGGGAGGTTGAGAAGCAGCAGCCATTACCCGCTAGTGACGCCAGCAGCCATCCTCCGGGGACCCAGTAGGAATATTTACAGCCTCGGACACCACCTTCCATTCCCAGCAAGCCCACCAACACTATCTAAAAGGTTAGTTATCATTCATAGTACAGTACCATTTATTATAATTACAGTAGTACCAATATATGTATAGGTATATGGTAGGTATTTAGGGTGACTTTTCCTAGGGTTGCTGACATAATTCATTTTTCCCCATAAGCTCTGTTGTTTGTCCAACACATTTTTGGTCCAACAAGGGACCTGTTCATGACAATATTACCATGCTGGACGTGAGGGTACTGTATATAGTTCTGTAATGATGACTTCTGTTTTACCATCATTCAGCTTAAGTCTCCTCACACCCATCCAGATTTTAATATCGGTCATCAGGTATTCCAGTTTTTCTTGGTATCACTAATATCTCATCTTACCATACAGCTGAGTGTCATCAGCATAAAACTGATAGGTCACATCATATGGATCATGGAGTGACAATAAAATACTGGTACCACTAAGTGACAAACCAAATGGTTTCCTGTACACCAGGAACCACTTACTATGCTGAGTGGTAACCATATAAACAAATTATGGTGCCTGGTGGTTTGGTGGGCAGTTAAGGTGCTCCAATCGGCCTAAGCCTGTGCAGGTTTATACCCAAGTTTTCTACTCATGTAAAGCCATTCAAGGATGAGTGAGGCAGGTCAATCTCACCTTAAATGTCAGGGCCAACTTGCCTAGTCCCAGGTTCATACGCTCCTCATGGGGCAACACAGGATTAGATGATGATGATAAAATGTGAATACAGCTGAATCTAAAACAGATCCTTGAAGAACCCCAAATGAAAAGGAAACTGAGCACAAGTATGTGTTTGTCCAAAACTACTCAGATTTGTCAGACACATTCGATTCACGATGTGAAAAAGCATCATCACCAATACTGTAAAAATGTTGGTCATGCAGCAACAGTTCAAGATCTACTTCTACTCTGTCAGAAATCACAGACAGATCCAACAGAGCCAGAGGACATCCCCCTACAGGTGTTCAGAACCGATGTTTGGCCACTAAAATATGATAACACACTAAATAATCTATCTATCTATCTATTGCCAGATGCCTCAATCCTGTTTGGGGTGGCCACAAACAAATCGCCTCCAAGTCGTCCTGTCCCCTGCCATTTCACTGCCCTGCTCCCAACTCACACACCCCTCTCTCATATACCCCTCCACCCCATCCCTCCATCTCATCCTCGGCCGCCCCCTCCCTCTTCCCCCCTCCACCTCACTCACATACACTCTCTTCGTCAGTCTTTCACCCTCCATTCTCTCCACATGGCCAAACCACCTCAGTGTGTTCCTCATAACGCTTCCTATCACATCCACATCCACACCACAACGCTCCTTTATATCCTCATTCGTCAGCCTGTCTCTCCATGTGACTCCACAGGCTCCTCTTAAATAACTCATTTCCACTGCTCTCACTCTTGACTTGTGTCCTTCCAACAACGTCCAAGCTTCACTTCCGTACGTTAGAGTTGGTATCACAATACTGTCATGTAGTAACTTTTTCACTTCCATGCTCACTTCCCTGTTTCTTATCACTGCTTTCAAAGAACCAGCAATCTTTCTTCCCTGCTGTACCCTTTCAAGCACTTCACCCTCCAAACCTCCATCCTTACTCATCACACTACCCAAGTACTTAAACGTACTCACATTTTCCAATTCCTCACCATCCAACCTCGCTGTACATTCACTGACTTCACCCCTCTCAAAGACCATCACTTTACTCCTACCTACATTCACCTTTAGATTCCGTTTCTTACACACTCTCCCAAACTCATCCACCAAGCCTTGCAGCTCCCCTTCGTCTTCACTCAACAACACAGTATCATCTGCAAACAACAGTACAGGGAGTTTCCAAACACTATCCTCTCTCACCAGGGCCACTCCAACATCCACTACCCTACCTTGTACCTCTTTTATTACCCCATCCATGTACAGATTGAACAACCATGGAGACATGACACATCCCTGTTTCAACCCAACTTTCAAAGAGAAAAATTCACTTAGTTCACCAACCACAAGCACTGCAGCCTTCGCACCATCGTACATACTCTTCACAGCATTCAGCAACTTCCCATCTACTCCATATATTCTTAACACTTTCCACAATCCTTGTCTATCCACCCTGTCATATGCTTTCTCCAAATCCATGAAAGCCGCATAACTAAATAATAGCTAGTGATATCATCATCATCATCATCATCCGGACCTCCTTTCCCACCCTAGGACAGGGAGAGAGTAGCAACATCCAGATTGCCCAAGTCTGCCCACTCCAATGGGCCATGTTTTCATTCACTCATCATTCAAACCTCCGGAATCCTGGCTCTATCCAATATGCCAAAAACTTTCAATACGTTCTGCAGCTTCACATAAAAGTATCCAATAGAAGCGATCCGAACGCTGTCACGTTAAAAAGGGGTGCCAAATCCCAGATCATGCACTTCTCAAACATTCATCCAGCCAGCTCGATCTCTTGTCAGTCCCCTAGCCTCACCGACTTCCATACCTCTCTTCCTCACACACTCATTAACCATATTCCTCCACCTTCTCCTTGGCCTAAATTGCCTCCTCCCTCCATCCAATTTGCTCATATAAATCTTTTTCACCACTCTATTGTTATTTGAATAACCCACATGACCACACCACCTTAGTACACTCTCTTCACTTCTGGTTTCCATAGACTTCCTCACTCAGCAAATTTCATGAATCACATTATTTCGTATCCTATCCTCTCTCTGTACTCCGTATACATTTCTCAGCAGTCGCATCTCCAATGCTCTTACTCTTGACTTTTCATTTTCATGCCACACCACAGTCTCACATCCATATGTTAAAGTTGGAACTAACACTCTTTCATATAAGCCTCATGCAACTGCAACACTTAAGTCTCTGTTTCTTTTCAAAGCCTACACAGCACCAGCTACCTTCCTTCCTTGTGTCACTCTACTTTCCACTTGTTTTGCACATTTTCCTCTATTTTCTATCACTGTACCCAGGTATCTGAACTCTCTCACCAATTTCAGTCTCTCTCCATTCACTGTAACATCACACTGGGAGTCACCTTCTTTCTCAATTACCATCACTTTACTCTTTTCTACATTTACTCTCGAGGCACAATGCTCGCAGACATCAGCAAAACTCTGTATTGGTCTACCATGCTCTTATCCAGTATTTGCAAGTAGCAAATCTCACATCCATATGTTAAAGTTGGAACTAACACTCTTTCATATAAGCCTCATGCAACTGCAACACTTAAGTCTCTGTTTCTTTTCAAAGCCTACACAGCACCAGCTACCTTCCTTCCTTGTGTCACTCTACTTTCCACTTGTTTTGCACATTTTCCTCTATTTTCTATCACTGTACCCAGGTATCTGAACTCTCTCACCAATTCCAGTCTCTCTCCATTCACTGTAACATCACACTGGGAGTCACCTTCTTTCTCAATTACCATCACTTTACTCTTTTCTACATTTACTCTCGAGGCACAATGCTCGCAGACATCAGCAAAACTCTGTATTGGTCTACCATGCTCTTATCCAGTATTTGCAAGTAGCACTGCATCATCAGCATACAACAAATTTGAGATATTCCATCCACCACCATACATTACCAACATCATCCCTCTCTCCATTACTCATGTTTTTACGTCCCTCTTTTGTGGTGGATGGGGACACCCATCATCCACTCACTCAGTACAGAGATGCCATATGATCTATACACTGAGCGACAAGCCAGATTATTTCCTGTACCCAGGAAACCATTTACTTTGCTGGGTGGTAACCATATAACTGGGGCTTCTGGTAGGGTTAAGTGTCCCCCAGATTCCCCTATCCTATCTATTTATCTACCTATTGCCAGACGCCTTACTCCCTTATACAGGGTGGCCACAAACAAATTGCCTCCATGTCACCCTGTCCCCCACCATTTCACTGCCCTGCTCCCAATTCACACACCCCTCTCTCATATACCTCTCCACTCCATCCCTTCATCTCATCCTTGGCCTTCCCCTCCCACTCTCCCCCTCCACCTCACTCACATACACTCACCTTGTCAGTTTCTCACTCTACATATTCAAAATTACATAATCATGGCATTCGTTTCAGAGAGCCTCGGAGGGCCCAATACCTGCTCAGGGCCCCAACCAAATGGGCAGATTCACATGGCCATGTGGAATGTGAGAGGTGTGAATGAGGAGAGCAAGAGGGTGAAAGTGGTGAATGTGTTCAAGAATGCAAGATGTGCCGTGATGGCATTGTGTGAAATGAAGATGATAGGGTGTGAAGTGGAGGAGAGGGAGGGTGTGAAGGAATGGGCAAGGAAGATGCAAGGAAGGAGTTGCTTTGTCGATGAATGAGGTGTGGCAGAGTGGAATGAGAGACTACAAATGTGTCAGCTCGAGGTGTATATATGTCAAGTTCAAGTTTGAGAAGGTGAAAGTGGCAGTGATTGTAGTGTATGCACTGTGTGAGGGCTGGAGTGAAAGAGAGAAAGACAGGTTTTGAGATGAGCTGGATGAAGTAGTGGGAGATATGCCCAAGAGCAATAAGGTGATCGTAATGGGCGATATGAATGGAAGAGAAGACACTGGTCCTGAGGATGACAAAATAGGTTGTAATGAAGTACCAGGAGAAAATGATGATAATAGGAGGCGACTAAAGGATATGTGCCAGGAGAGAAGGTTGTGCATTTGTAACTCGTATTTCACACACAAAGATGCTCGTAAATATACATGGTATAGAGGAAACAGGGATCATGTTGAAAGAAGCCTGGTTGATTACGTGCTCGTAGAGAGGTCGATGATGGGAATGGCTCCTGATACGTGGGCCATGAGAGGACGATGTGGAAGACTGTCAGATCATATGATTGTGGTATGCAAGATGAAGCTGAGAGGAGTGAGGTGGATCTGGAGAGAGAGGAGCAGTCAGGGAGAAAGACTGAAAGTCAAGAAGCTGAGGATTAAAGAAGTGGCAGATGATTATAGGACCAAAGCAGAGGAAGAGTTAGAATCAGTGAATTGGAATAAAATGGATCTGGACAGCCTGTGGAATGCATATAGGGAATGCTTAGTTAGGAATGTTAGTGGTGTGTGGTGTGGCAAAAGTAACAACAAAAAAGAGAGGTACAGCATCGCTGGATGAGGAGGTTAAGGGAGTGGTGGAGGAAAAGAGGATGAAGTGGCTAAAGTGGTTCCAGGATGGGGGTTCAGTTGAAATAAGAACTGAATATACTGAGAGCAAGAGGCACGAAAAGAGACTAGTAAAGAGGAAAAAGGAGGAGATAAATGATGCTCTAGGAAGAAAAATGAATGCGAACTACTCTGAAAATAGGAAGTTCTTCTGGAAAGAGGTGTGGAAATGTAGAAGTGAAACGTTATGTTCGTTTTTAAAGGCTCCAACATGCTTGCATGTGTTGGCCTTGGTCACCTAATGGCGGCTCTCCACGCTGCGATCCATTGCAGCCTCCCTGTTCAGTCCCTTAACCCTGAGGTCACACTTAATGACCTCGTCCCATATCTTTCTTGGTCTACCCCTCATAACCCCACCCCCAATATTAACACTTCTCACCTTCCTCACCCAATTATCATGTGAAGGATGCAGGAAGTAGATGATTAACCCATGGAGATGAAGTAAGGACCAGATGGAAAGAATATTTTGAAAGCTTGATGAAGTGGAATAGAGAGAGAGCAGAGCAGCTGTAAACATGGTTGATTTTGGGGGGGTGCAGAGAAGGAATGCAATGCCAGGAGACGTGACACTTGCACACATGAAGAATGCTGTGAAGCAGCTGAAAAATGGGAAAGCAGCTGGAGTTGATGAGCTGTATGCAGAAATGATTATGAGTAGTGGAGAGAATAGAACGAAGTGCTTGTTGGAGATGTGTAAGAAGGCATGGATGAGTGAAACTATGCCAGCAAAGTGGAAAAAGGCTGTGATTGTACCCCTGTACAAAAAAAAAAAAAAAAAAAAAAAAAAAAAAAAAATGGGGGGGGGGGGCGAAATGAGTGCAAGAATTATCGTGGTATAAGTTTATTGAGTGTAGTAGGGAAGGTATATGGAAGAATTATTATTGAGAAAGTAAGAGAAATATCAAAAGTCCTACTGAATGACGAACAGGGTGGCTTCAGGAGTGGCAGAGGATGTGTGGATCAAATATTTGCAGTGAGACAGATTGCAAAGAAGGCTTGTGAGAAGGACCATAAGTTGTTTATGGCATTCATGAATCTTGAAAAAGCATACGACAAAATGGACAGAGAAGGACTGCGGAAAGTTTTGCGCATGTATAGTGTAGATGGTAAGCTGCTAGGTGCTCTCAAGAGTTTTTATGATGGTAGTGAAGCTTGTGTAAGGGTAAATGGGCATCTAATTGCATGGTTCACGATCGGTGCGGGCATGCGACAAGGTTGTGTGATGTCCCCATGGTTGTTCAATATATATACAGGTAAGCCCTTAATTCAGTATTAATTCACGCGAACTTGTTTCACGCGATTTCAGTTATCCACGAATTTTTCGTACACTAATTAAAACAAAATTATAGTATTCAAATAAATAATTTTAATATACAAGAGAAATAAATAAAATATAAAAATGCCTACCTGCTGCCCGTGTGCATGCATATATGTATGTGTGTGGGAGGTCTGTCTACCACGCACCACACAGGCAGTTTGAATCCGACGGTCGAACCATGCATGACTCGCAAATCGTTATTTGTGGCTTATTTTCCTGCCTTCCAGTGATTGCTTGCCTTGTCTGTCAACATGGGGCGTAAGCGCAGTGCTAGTGATGCATGTGGTAACACACCAAAACGGACTCATAAAGTGATGTTGCTGACAGAGAACGTTAAAGTGTTGGACAAACTCAAGGGAGGAAGGAGGAATGTCGGCGACAATTCTCCGTCAGGACGATTCCCCGTCATTTATTTACATACCAGTTTATTTAGCAATTACAGTACACTAGTTTTTTGCTTATATGAGTTATAAAATCCCCCTGAAAATCAGTTATTAAAGTATTAATTAATCAATAATCAGTATATTTATAGAATGACAGGGAATCGTCCATGTTTTGATGGTGAATTGACTTGATGGTGAATTGTCTCTGAACCGTGTGTTTGGGGTGAGTCAACTGTTCTTACAATAAAGAAGACAGAACGTAGCATACAGGAGTCAGTAAGGGCTAGTGCACCAGACTGTGCTAAAGTGTCTCCACCTACGCCTGTGAACTGGCTTGGAACGTATGTTTAGGGTGAATGAGTCAACTGTTTGGACAATAAAGAAGGCAGAATGTAGCATATGGGAGGTAGTGAGGGTTTGTGTACCAGACTGCTGAAGTGTCTCCACCTACGCCTGTGCTTGTCAGGTTTCAGTGTTAATTTTCTTACATTTTTGTTGTTTTTCATACTTTATGCTAGTTTATAAGGTGTATGTAGTGCATAAACAGTATTATTCAGATGTAATATACTTAGTAGACATGCATAACTGTGCACACAAGGGCAGAATGTACATGCGAATTTACCACACACGCGAAGGGTCTGGGAACGTAACACTCGCGTGAATTAAGGGCTTACCTGTATGTATATATGTATGTATATATATATATATATATATGGATGAGGTGATGAGAGATGTAAAAACACGAGTGATGGAGAGGGGGATGGCATTGGTAATGAATGGTGATGGATGGAATATCTCATATTTGTTGTATGATGATGCAGTAATGCTTGCAAATACCAGACAAGAACTTGGTTGGCTAGTGCAGAGTTTTGCTGATGTCTGTGAGCACTGTGCCTTGACAGTAAATGTAGAAAAGAATATAGTGATGGTTAATGAGAGAGAAGGTAACTCCCAGTACGATGTTACAGTGAATGGAGAGACACTGGAATTGGTGAGAGAGTTCAAATACCTGGGTACAGTGATAGAAAAGAGAGAAAAATGTGCAAAAGAAGTTGAAAATAGAGTGACACAAGGAAGAAAGGTAGCTGGTGCAATGAAAGCCTTGATAAGAAACAGAGGCTTGAGTGTTGGAGCTGAATGAGGCTTACATGAAGGGGTGTTAATGCCCACTTTAACATATGGATGTGAGACTATGGTGTGGCATTAAAATGAAAGTCAAGAGTAAGAGCAGTGGAGCTTGGACTGCTGAGAATGTATGTGGAGTACAGAGGATGGATAGGATACGAAATAATGTGATTCGTGAAAGATGTGGAGTGAGGAAGTTGGTGGACACCAGAATCGAAGTGAGTGTACTGAGATGGTATGGTTGTGTGGAGAGAATGGATAACAACAGAGTGGTGAAAGAGGTATATCTGAGCGAATCTGAAGGAGGGAGGAGGCAAGGTAGACCAAGGAGAAGGTGGAGAGATATGGTGGTTGAGTGTGTGTGGATTAGAGGTTTGGAAGTCAGTAAGGCTAGGGAACTGACAAGAGATCGAGCTGGCTGGATGAATGTTGTAAGGAGAAGTGCATGATCAGGGATTTGGCACCCCATTTACGGCAGTGTCCGGATTGACTCTATTGGGTATGTTTATGTGGAGCTACAAAATGTGGTGAATGTTTTTGGCGTATACAACAGAACCAGAATTCCAGGGTCTTGAATGATGAGTGAATGGAAGAGTGGCCCATTGGACTGGGCAAATTTGGGATGTCTGGACATTGCTACTCCTCACCCTGTCCTAGGGTGGGAAAGGAGGTCCGGATGATGATGATGATGATGATGATGATGATGATGATGATGATGATGATGATGATGATGAAGATTACTTCTCTCATCACTCCATCCATATTTATATTGAACAACCATGGGGATATCAAACAACTTTGTCGCACACCCACACTAATCGTGAACCATTCACTTAAGACGCCTATTTACTCTTACAAATGCCTCACTACCATCATAAAAACTCTTGATGGCACCTAGCACCTTTGCATCTACACTGTACATGCGCAAAACCTTCCACAATTCTTCTCTGCCTACTTTGTTGTATGCTTTTTCCAGATCCATAAATGCCATAAACACCTTGTAGTCTTTCTCACAAGCCTTTTCCACTATCTGTATCACGGCAAATGTTTGATCCACACATCCTCTGCCACTCCTAAAGAAATCCTGTTCATTACTCACTCGGACTTTTATCTCTCTTACTTTTCTTATAATAATTCTTCCATAAATTCTTCCATATACCTTCTCTACAACACTCAATACACTTATGCCACGATAATTCTTGCACTCATTTTGCTCACCTTTATTTCTGCATGTTTACTATTTTACAAATAAAGTTTGCTGCATATTCATACACATCTGACAACTGAAACACACTGGATGGATTGGGTGGCCAATATGTTTAAACCCTTTGGCCGCATTAGGTGACTGTTTTCGCCCTACCAGCTGTTCTTCATGACACGTCAGGTGACAACAGTCCACATTTATTATTATTATTATTAAAAAAAAAAAAAAAAAAAAAAAAAAAAAAAAAATCCACACATCTGTTGTTTTTTGTATAAATACGATAAGTTTCTATTTCTTTTATGTGACAACAACCAGTGTGCATGTGTCTAGTGTATATAAATACAAGTGAAAAACCTTGCTTGCAGTAAATAATCTCATCACTGCAAAATTTGAGAACAGCAAAAATTAATTATTTTCACATTTTTTTCTCAGAAAATTACAATTTTCTTGTATGAATACAGTGAGTTATGTCTACAATGTGGCAACAAACAATTTACACGAGTCTGGCATATACATACATACTAGTGAAAAACCTTGCTTGAAGCAAATAATCTCATCATCATTGCAAAATTAGACAAAAGCAAAAATTATTTTCACATTTCTTCTAAGAAAATCACAATTTTCTAGTAGAAAGATGCCTTTTGATCATTACCACAGTATAAAATGGAAACTCTACTGTCGTTTCTTATTAGAAAAGTGGCAACAAAGTTATAATTAGAACTTTCATTTTTTAGGGATTAAGGTCGCGTCCAGGGGAATGACCGAGAAATGATAGGTCGTGGCCAAAGAGTTAATATGATCTTTGATATAACATTTGATTTTGTTTACATCCAATGGATGAAATGGCCTCTTGTGTATCATGACTGGAATTCAACTAAGCATTCCTCACAAAAGATGCATTGACTAACTCATTTCATATTGCAAGATATCTTAGTTGCGAAGAATGAAACAAAATCAGAAGCCAATTGGGTATGAGATACAGAAGTTGGTTTATCAGTTACAGTATACTCTTCTGATTAATTAGATTATTCATAACTGCAACCATTTTTTTTTTTTTTTTGTTTTTTTTTTACCACATTCACCAACTTAATCTTGATAATACTTTACCTTTTGGGTTTTTACAGTATGGATGACTGCCCTTCTTGTCAAAACACAACACAAAGATTCTGTTTGGTCTGATGCAAGTGCCATCCACATTCTGTTTTCCTACACTGTCTCCGCACAAAGAATTACCATGTGCAGTGACTGCCTTTGCTACTTGACGAGAATGATGGTCAAAAATATACCCAAGCTCATTATTGTTATATATATATATTACTGTTTCATATATATATATAAAGGAGCGTTGTGATGTGGATGTGATAGGAAGCGTTAGGAGGAATACACTGAGGTGGTTTGCCATGTGGAGAGGATGGAGGGTGAAAGACTGACGAAGAGAGTTTATGTGAGTGAGTTGGGGGGGGGAGAGGGAGGGGGAGGCCGAGGATGAGATGGAGGGATGGAGTGGAGAGGTATATGAGAGAGGGGAGTGTAAGTTGGGAGCAGGGCAGTGAAATGGCGAGGGACAGGGAGACGTGGAGGCGATTTGTTTATGGCCACCCCGAATGGGATTGAGGTTTCTGGCAATAGATAGATAGATCATTATTGTTGTTGGAAAACAGCTCAAAAGATTCATCACCATCATCATCATCCGGACCTCCTTTCCTACCTTACTATGTCCAGGCAGCACAAATTTCCCCAATCCAAAGGGCCACGCTTCCATTCGCTCACCATTCAAGCCCTCGGAATCCTAGCTCTATCTGATACGCCAAAAACATTCACCATGTTCTGTAGCTTCACATAAATGTATCTGACAGAGTCAAAAGATTCATCCATTCATCCATCCATCATCCAATCCTACATTGCCCCATGAGGGGCATAGGAGCCCAGGGCTAGGCAAGTTGGTCCTGACATTTAAGATGAGAGTGAATCAAAGGATTCAATGTAGCTTAAATGCTGAGGAACTTCACAACACATTAGGTGATGGTAAATATTCCTGTAATTTATAAACTGGGTAATCTTTTCCTAACAAGGGGGTTTGGGGATTTCAAACCTGAAAGTAATCAAAGCATGGCTGGAGACAATGGAATCAGCTGAATCAATCTGCATATCTAATATGTGACTACAACCAACAGGGGGTAAGATCAAATCAAGGACATGTCCCAAGATGTGAGTTGATTGATGTACATGACTGAAAAAAAATGTTCTGGTCAATCAACTCAAGGAAAGCACAAGTGACAACCCTATGATATAACTATCTGCAAAGTTATGACTGAAGTCAGAGCAAAACTTTATTGAGTTGCTTTTTAGATAATGTTAAAATCAAATTAAACTCATCTTGAACTGACATTCTTCATCACTGAAATTAAGATAACATACAGTAATCAGTCATACTGTTGTTGTTGCTGTGGCACAAGCCTTATCTTGATGTCTGTGGTCAAGAATACCCACACCCAAACTGAATCAAGTAAGTGTGGCAAGTACAGAATGGATCTGCTCCTCTGGGCAGCCATGCCTTAAGTGACTGCCATCTTGAGATTTAACAAATCAAAAGAAAATATGGTAACAGCCAAGATCCCTTTCCTTTTTACCCTTTAGAGGCACAGGGGCTCAAAGCCGGGCAACTGTAGTCCAGCAGATGGCAGGGCCAATTCCCCTTGATGTCATAAGGTAGTCAAAAAAGCTCCAGTCACATCTTGGGGACTAAACCTACGCAGTGTCAAAATATGGCAGCATACAATAATAAGTCGACAATCAGGAATCAGCACGCTCAAACAGCATCACCAACTCAGTGTGGTCGGTGTGAGGAAACATGTCAACTGGCACCGCGTACCTTGGCAGGAAGGGAACGGATTTGTCCTTCTGTGTAGCCTTGCCCTGGGTGGATCCCAGTTTGACGAAATTCTCCATAGCGAATCCCTCAGGGTTACAACTAATGTAGATGAGCTTGGTAATCGCGTGGCACTGACGGATGGTGTGAATGACCTGAGGATCTGGCAACAGGAAAGGAGGAATTAGTCATCAACATTATCATTATCATCACCATCATCATCATCATCATGCTGACATCCTTGCCCACCCAAAGATGGGTCAAGGTAGGATCCACAGAGAGCGAAAAAAAATGAAAGAGGGAGAACTCAGCAGCATGCCCAAGACAATAAGGTCATACGCTCATTCCATCACCATTCAAGACCCTAGAATTCCTATTCCACCTGACAGGTGTAGCCTTCCACATATTAGTAACTTTTTTTTTTTTTTTTTAAATAGTCACAGTAAATAATGCATGAATAGCTTGTTTGGTACATAAATACTGAAGTAAATATATCAAAAATCATTATGAAAAAGTGTGGCTGACATCTGGATCTGGCGACTGAATAGGAGCAAAAAGAACAGTATGTTCTTAAACGCCACTCTTCTTGTGTTCTCATTCTCCATAACTCCCTTCAGTTGCATGAGATACTTTAAAATTTTTCTTGTTAATTGCAAATGATTTTATTCAGCCTCAGAAAGACTAACTGAAATGGAAAGGGAGCATATGCCATGAGGCGCTTAGCTGTGGTGCTCATCTCCATAACATAAGCCTTTGAGCCTGTAGCAGAGTATTCACCCAATAACCTGGGATACAAGGCCACTGCATCATCCAGGTCACCACAGTTACCTCCCCTTAGGTGTTACCCTTGGTACTCATTTTACCTACCAATCCACAAAGGGTGGATGGACACCAAGTCAAGTGACCCCAGCTGTCCACACCAGGATTTGAACCCTGGTGCTAACAGGCCGGCAGCTTAGCAGTCAGCGATTCTAACCACTCAGCCACCGTGGGGTACACCAGGACTAGGAATGTTACACTAGAACTGTACAACTATATTCTGTTCACTTTAATTACACATAAAATTGTTCTCTCTCCATTTGAATGCTGAGCTGTAACACGATAACAGCACTAAAATTTGGTGCCAGTTACTAGGAGGTGCAACAGAAGGGATGTTGAGCTGCAGATCTGTCTTACAGGAAGTAAACTGCAAAAAGGACAAATATCTCTATCATGTTGGCCTGAATACACAGGGGAAAAAAAATGTATAAAATAAAATAAAATGGGAATCAATTATACTGGAGAAGGCTGAATATCTCTACCATATTTAAGTGAATGAATACATGTAAATGCAAAGAACTCGAAAAACAATGATACTAACGTAGTCCACTTCTGCCGGGGTTAACAACAGCCACAACATCCGAGCAGTCACTCAACTCACAAGCTAACTGTGGTAAAATCTGAAAACAGACAAAGTAGTCAACACAGGAATACAACATTAGTAGCAATAGTGGTTGCAGCCCCAGGCTCATTAGAATAATGAACCAAGTGGACTGCAGGCTTAAACTGCCTGTCATCTGCAGTCCACCATCTTCTTTTCGGGGGACTGAGGAGTACAGCAGACCCTTGCTTTAGTGAACCTTGTTAGTCAGGATACTGGATTTAACAGACACTTCGATGGGCCTTGGACAAACCATCAGACATACCAGATACCATGCAGTAAATAAGAGAAATCATATGGACCTTCCAGAGGGCTCTGGGCCCACTGGATACTTTTTCACCTGTAATGTATATTATCTACTATCTGTTACATGGGGTGAATTACAGGCCTGTCAGATCTATCATTTGCTCCCCATGCATGAGATGACTCACAATGCAGTTACCAACATTGGTGGAGGTTTTTCCCACACACCGGAGCTAAGTTGGGGAGGCAGAGTTGGGATGTGGTGGCAAGTTGGGCTGTTGGTGGGCTACTTCCAGTCAGCCTGGCTGGGATCGGAGTCTGTGGACACACTGTACCACACATGGTTGGCCTCAGTCTTGTTTCTTTCATTGCACCAGCATCACCAGCTGTGGATCTCGTGTCTCTCAAGAATGGCAAGTGTTTCCCATAGTGACTGTGAAAAACTGTTTCTCATAAGGTATATCATAGCATCTCCTCTACTGAAAATGCAAAGAGGAGGATTATAACCATTGTGGAGAAGATGGAAGTGACCGAGGTGCATGAAAGAGGCACAAGCAAAGGCGGTCTCAAACGCAAGAATGGCCTTATGAGGTCGACCCTCCATAATATCCTGACGACAAAAGACAAAACAAAGGAGGTAATGAAGAAAATAGATGGGAGGAATGGGTAGGATGTGTTCAGGACCAGGAAGCTGCCCAATGAGAAACTCAACACAGCAGTATATGAGTGGTACATCCAAGAGTGCATTGAGGGTGTCCATTTGTGTGGCCTGGACATCCAACACGCAGCACAAAGGCATGCTATCTACCTTGGAATTAGAGATTTCAAGTGTAGTGATGACTCGCTGCTGAGGTTCAGCAGGAGCCATGCCATTAACATGGTCATAACTCAAGAGATGCTCAGCACTGATGTCGATGCTGTGGAGCTGTTTGTCCAGCATTTTCTGAAGCTGATGGAGAAAGAGAGCCTGAGTGAGTTTCGAATTTACAATGCAGATGAGACTGGGCTCTTCTGGCATGATCTCCCTCAAAATACCCAGGTTTCCAAAGATACTAACAGCACTCCATAATATAAAACAATGAAGGAGTGTCTCTCCATTCTGGTCTGTGCCAATGTTGATGGCTCGCATCATCTACAGCCAATCACAGTAGGTAAGAGCAAGCAACCCAACTCTTTGAAGGACATCATGGCCAAGTTTCCTGTGGTTTACCATGGTAACATGCCTGCCTGGTTTACCCAGGACATCATTCATAAGTGGTTCCACCACAGGTCTGACCCTTCCATAAGGCAGCAACAAAAAAAAAGGCATGGCATCAGTCCTGATGATATGAAGGCAGTGTTGCTGTTGGACACTGCACTAGCCCATCCCTCCTCTGCCAAACTCCACGACAAGGATGGAAGACTCAATGCCTTGTTCCTGCCAGCCAACATCACTGCCCTAACCCAGCCTATGGACTAAGGAGTTACAGTGCAAAGAGGCACTACAGAAACTTCTACCTGCACCAGTGCCTCACTGACTGAGGATGGGATGTACCAGGCTTGTTATGAGGACATCACAGGCAAGAAAACCCTGCACAAATTCAGGAAATTCATCTGGGCAGAAGAATGGAAGAAAGGGTCTCTTGCCACACTCACGGATGGATGGTGCAAACTTCTCAGAACCCCCAAGACTCCAGCACCACTGCATGATATTGAGGGGTTTAAGCCACTGGGGATGGCAGAAATGCTGGCAGCTGCAGGGCAGGGTGCTCCTGCTGAGAAGGAGCTACAAGAGTGGGTGGATGAGGATGCTGGTGTGTCTTGCTACCATCATCAGACAGAAGAGGAGATTGTGGCTGAACTATGACAAGACAAGAAACCAGCAAAAGAGGAAGACAAAGAAGAGGATGAGGACTGTCTGCCTGTAGCCAATGATGCTGCAGACAAAATCCTGGCCATGATAAAGTTGGATGGTCTCTGGCTCAACATGATGAGGTCATGTGGCTTATCAGGCTGGAGTTAATGTGGCAGCAGCAGCCAATGAAGATCCAGGCAAAGATCTTTCACCTTTTCAAGCCTGTGCTCTCTCCTGCTGCCAAGATTCACTGTGTCTGTGGCATCAACATTCTCAACCATCCTCCTCAAGCCCTCAGAATTCAGCACTACAGCCACCAAGAACCCTGCTCCCAGCACCTCAGGACTCTCTATACCAGATGTGACACCAGAGCCACGAGAAACCATCCTTGCTGACAGTAAAGATGAATGACAGTTAACTCAGTCTGCAGCATACAAGAAGAGTGGGAATGGAAGCAGTTTACATCCATCTATACAGGTACAGTGCATAATATGTTTCCTACTTTTTTTTTTTTTTTTACTCCAATCTGGTCTGAAATTGCCCTCTTCCCATCAAGACTATCGAGTTGTAATAAGACTATAGTATAGTAATGTTGTACTATAGTCGCTCTGCACGACTCTGAGGTTGTCAATATCATACCCTGGCAGCCTACCACTCAAAAGTGCGTCCGATTTCGTATCGTATTATACTGTACATGAATCATATTATTATGAATGAATATATTATACACAAATAATATTATACACAAACATATTATACACGAATCACATACGTCTTATGTTATACACGTAATGAGATGCACTGTTCAATGGTAGGTTGCCAGGGCATGATAATAACAACCTCTGAGTCGTGCGCCACGACTACAGTCATGAAGAAGCGGTGTGATAGGATGAGAAATTATGAGTCAAATGAGTGTAAAATGGGAATAGTTTTCCTTTACAGTACTAGATAATTTATTTTGCTCATTTATCTTCCAACATTAAAATGGGAATAGTTTTCCTTTACAGTACTAGATAATTTATTTTACTCATTTATCTTCCAACATTTTCTTGAAATCCTACTTCAGGAATGGAACCATCGGATATAACAAAGCACTGACTTTATCGGATCAGGCTTCCCCCCAATCCATCCTTTATAGCATGGGTCTACTGTAGTTAAGGGACATGTGCATGAGCAAGCAGCTGATCCACACAATTATATCGGTGCCACCACTTGAAAGTGTTCCTCTCCAACATAACTTAGTTTATAAGTGCTTTAAGTATGGTTGACTTTAACTGTTCACAAATGCATCTGATTTTAAAGGTCTATCTATCTATTGCCAGACACCTTAATTCCATAAAGGGTGGCCACAAACAAATCATCTCCATGTTGCCCTGTCCCCTGTCATTTCACTGCCCTGCTCCCAGCTCACACCCCCCTCTCTCATATACCTCTCCACCCCATCCCTCCATCTCATCCTTGGCCTCCTCCTCCCTCTCCCCCCCCACACCTCACTCACATACACTCTCCTCGCCAGTCTTTCACTCTTCATCCACTCCACATGGCCACAGCACCTCAATGTGTTTCTCCTAAAGCTTCCTATCACAGCCACACCACAATGCTCCTTCACATCCTCATTTGTCAGTCTGTCTCTCCATGTGACTCCACAGGCTCCTCTCAAATAACTCATTTCCACTGTTCTCACTCTTGACTTCTGTCCCTCCAACAAGGTCCATGCTTCACTACCATACGTCAGAGTTGGTATCACAATACAGTACTGTCATATAGTAACTTTTACGTCCCTGCTCAATTCCCTGTTTCTTATCACTGCTTTTGTGGAACCAGCAACCTTTCTTCCTTGTTATACCTTTTCAAGCACTTCACCCCCCAAACTTCCATCCTTACTCATCACACTACCCAAGTACTTGAACGCACTCACATTTTCCACTTCCTCCTCATCCAGCCTCACTGTACACTGACTGACTTCACTTCTCTCGAAGACCATAACTTTACTCTTCCCTACATTCATTTTTAGATTCCTTTTCTTACACACTCTTCCAAACTCATCCACCAAGCCTTGCAGCTCTCCTCCATCTTCACTTAACAACACAGTATCATCTGCAAACAACAGTACAGGGAGTTTCCAAACACTGCTCTCTCTCATTAAGGCCACTCCAACATCCACTGCCCTACCCTGTATCACTTTTATAACCCCATCCATATACAGATTGAACAACCATAGCGACATGACACACCTATCTATTTATCTATTGCCAGCTGCCTTCATCCCTTATACGAGGTGGCCACAACCAAAGCGCTTGCATGTCACCCTGTCCCCCGCCATTTCACTGCCCTGCTCCCAGTTCACACCACCCTCTCTCATATACCTCTCCATTCCATCCCTCCATTTCATCCTTGGCCTTCCCCTCCCTCTCTCCCCTTCCACCTCGCTCACATACTCTCTCCTCGTCAGCCTCTCACTCTCCATCCTCTCCATGTGGCCAAACCACCTCAGTGTATTTCTCCTACTGCTTCCTATCACATCCACATCCACACCACAACGCTTCTTCACATCCTCATTTCTCAGTCTGTCTCTCCATGTGACTCAACAGGCTCCTCTCAAAAAACTCATTTCCACTGCTCTCACTCTTGACTTGTGTCCCTCCATATTGGTCCAAGCTTAACTGCCATGTGTTAGAGCTGGTATCACAATACTGTCATGTAATAACTTTTTCACTTCCATGCTCACTTCCCTGTTTCTTATCACTGCCTTCAAGGAACCAGCAACCTTTCTTCCTTGTTGTACCCTTTCAAGCACTTCACCCTCCAAATTTCCATCCTTACTTATCACACTACCCAAGTACTTAAACGTACTCACATTTTCCAATTCCTCATCATTCAACCTCACTGTACATTCACTGACTTCACCTCTCTCGACGACCAAAACTTTACTCTTCCCTACATTCATCTTTAGATTCCGTTTCTTAAACACTCTCCCAAACTCATCCACCAAGCATTGCAGCTCCCCTTCGTCTTCACATACCATGACACATCCTTGTTTCAATCCAATCTTCAAATAGAAAAATTCGCTCAGTTCACTATCCACACGCACTGCAGCCTTAGCACCCTCATACGTACTCTTCACAGTATTCAACAACTTCCCATCTAATCCATATAGTCTTAATACTTTCCACAGTCCTTGTCTATCCACCCTGTCATATGCTTTCTCCAAATCCATGAAGGCTGCATACTACTTCTTTCCCTTTTCTAGAAACTTTTCCACTAAAAATCTGAGAATGAATATCTGATGTACACAGCCTCTTCCCTTCCTAAAACCTCCCTGTTCTTCTCCAACTGATTCCTCTGTTATTTCCCCAACTCTGTCAATATGTATCCTACCATATACTTTTCCTATTACACAAAGAAGACAAATCCCCGTATGATTACCACACACTTCTTTTTCCTTTTTTCCATTGTACAGGGGAATATTTATACCTGACTTCCAATCCTCCGGGACTCAACCTTCCTCCCAGGCCAGTCAGTACATCTTCCACATCCATTCTACTACTATCTCTCTCACATGCTTCAGCATTTCACCACACACTCCATCAATTCCTGGGGCTTTCCCCATTTTGAGTTTCTTCATTGCTTCCACAACTTCCATCCTACTGGTTTCTTCATCTCTTCTCACATCCCTCTGTCTCCCAAACATTCCCCAGCCATTTATACTCACATTACTTTCATTTCTCTCTGTTCAACAATTCCTTAAAGTATTCTTTTCATGTGCTCATTTTTTCTTCCTTCTCCACTAGTAAGATACCATTTTTATTCTTCACTCCTTGACTAAGTTTTTTGCAGTTGCTGACATAATTCATTTTTCCTCATAAGCTCTGTTGTTTGTCCAACACGTTTTTGGTCCAACACGGGACCTGTGCATGACAATATTACCGTGTTGGACGCGAGGGTACTGTATATACATATGTATATATATACATATATATATATATATATATATATATATATATATATATATATATATATACAGTATATAGTAATCCCTGTAATATCCGGACGCCCATTTTCTGGACATCCCCAATAACCAGACGTTTTCGTCCTGGGATCCAATATTCCTAAAATGGGCCAAAGACCACAAAAATTTTTTTTAAAATCTGACTTTTTTCCCACCCGTAAACTGAAATTGCCGCGTGGTGACGAACAGCTGTTACACCATGGTCCCTTCACCCCTTCCTTCCTCCCTCCTCCCCCCTCCCCTGTCAGGGTTGCCATTCGGTATTTTTCATTACCAAATGTGGGCCAATTTGGTAATGAAAAATTCGTTTGGTAATGAATCAGAATAATACAATACCAAACGGATTTTTCACACGTATGAGGATACACAGGATGGAGATGGTGGATTGCTTGCTCTCTCTGATTAATTTGGAAGCCTATATAGCGTGATAATAATCAACATGCTGTTAATTATCAGAAGAGTGATTACATGTATTTCCACTTGTGTATATAATCAGTGAAGAATAGATGCTTGCTTTACAAATTTGGTAATGAAAGTTAAAAATGGTAATGAAAATTGAGGAGTTTGGTAATGTGGCCATTGCAATCTGGCAACTCTGTTACCCCGCCATCATCAACTGTCACAGCCTAACTCCAATCGAGAGCAGATGCTTATAGCAATGCAAGCCACAGGTGCTCGTTTTTGTGCATAAACAGTGAATAAACTGCAATACCTCACCACTAGAACACACGAGAATTTACAGTGTTGTGCAGTGATAAGAAATTAGAATATAGAGTGCAAAGGATTAACTGTGGACTGCAAACTGGCGGTTCAAACCAGTCCAGGAGCCAGGGACTTGTTGTAAGTACCCAGAATGTATAATATTGTATAAACTCACCTCTAAAACCTCATTTTATGGTTCTTTTCAATTTATTTCAGTCTTTTATGTCCCTTATTGGTGTGATCTGGGTCTTAAATAGGTGCAATGCATGTCCAGAGGGGGTTGTATAGGTGTTTTTCTGAGTTAGGGTCCATAAGTACAAGTCCAGAAGGCTGGGGCCCAATATCCGGACAGGATCACTATCCGGACATGCCTTTGGCTCTATTACATCGGATACTGGAGGGATTACTTATATATACATATATATATATATATATATACACAGTAATCTTCCAAATATCTGACATAATAGAGCTAAAGGCATGTTCGGAAATTGAGCCCGTCTGGATATTGGGCCTCTGCCTCCTGGACTGGTACTTAAGGACCCTAACCCAACCTAACTCAGAAAAACGCCTACTGTACTTAACTTCCTACCAGACATGCATAACACCTATTTAAGACCCTAGTCACACCAATAAGGGACATAAAGCATGAAATAAATGAAAACGAACCAGAGAATGAGGAATTAGAAGTGAGTATGGAAAATATTTAGCAGTGTACAGGGTACTTACAGCATGTCTGTGGCTGCCTCCTCTAAGGCTCTGGCAGCGGTGAAAATGCTCTTGAAGCACATACAGTAATCCAGTGTTGTGCTGCATTTAATTCTTTGCACTGTGAGTTATAATTGTTTATCACTGTACATTCTGTTCTTAATTGCACCACACCGGTTTCAACTGCCAGTTTGCACTCCACACTTAATCCTTTGCACTCTGAGTTCTAATTTCTTAACACTGCACAACACTATAAATTCCCATGTGGTCTAGTGGCGAGGTACTGCAGTTTAACCACTATTTATCCATAAAAATGAGCACATGCGATGAGCATCTACTCACAATGGTAGTTAGGCAGTAACTGGGGAGGGGGGAGGAACAACAGGGGGCCGACGGCCATGCGTAAAGACAGCTTTTAGGCACTGCGTGCCAATTTCAAATTACAGGTGGGAAAAAAATTTGGGTTTTTTTAGGATTTTTTTCGTTTTTGTGCCATTTTTGGGTTCCAAAGGCCCAGGCCCAAAATGACCGGAAATTGAGGTTTCCAGGAATTGGGTATCCGGTTATTACAGGGATTACTGTATATATATTATACAGTAAGCTCTCTAGTATCTGGACGCCCCGTAAATGGACACCCCGATACCCGGAGATTTTGGGCTACAAAAAAAAAAAAAAAAAAAAAAAAAAAAAAAAAAAAAAAAAAAAAATCCGAATTCACTTTCACCCATAATTTGAACTAAGCGCGCAGCACTGAACAGCTGTGTTTACGCACAGCCCCTTTCTTCCTCCCCTCCCGGGCCTCCCCAGTTACCGCCTAACGACCATCTAGGCTAGATGCTCACCACAATGGATGCCGAACGTGCTCGTTTTTGTTATTAAACAGTGAATAAACTGCAATACCTTGCCACTAGATCACATGGGAATTTACAGTGTTGTGCAGTGTTAAGAAATTAGATTTTAAAGTGCAAAGGATTAAATGCAGAGTGCAAACTGGCGGCTGAAACTGGCACGGCGCAAGTAAGAACAGAATGTGCAATGTTAAACAATTATAACTCACAGTGCAAAAGGAATAACCCACCGCATGCCAGTGCCATTTTAAAATGGTCTGACATAATTCCACAGCCAGTGCCAGTGCCATTTTAAAATGGTTTAAAATAAAAAAATTCACCATGACCGCATTTTTCAAGATTCGCAGGTAAAAATTGGCAGGCATGTATGGTAACTGTTCCTCTACTATCCCCCAGGCTGTCAAGGCCATACACACACTTTCTCCCCCCCCTCACGCTCACCCTGCCTCACTCTGCCTGTGTGCCTCACCCAGTGCTGTACATAGTGAAGGCATTTTGTAAATATTTTCATGTAAGTGTAAGTTGTAAATATTTTCTTGTAAGTGTAAGGACTATATAGTGAAGTCAAGTTGTAAATACCTTCTTGTAAGTGCCAGGACTGTACGTAATGAAGTGAGGTTGTACTCATCTTCAAGTAAGTGTAAGATAATGCATTCACAGTGAGAAAGACAAACAAACTGTGAAAGATGTTGAAGTAATAAGTAATCAGAAAAGTGTACTGAACATTGCTACACCTTCCCAAACATAAATACCTGAGTATACCTTACACAGAAAACGACTTTCTCTTCCCTACATGATGAGCGTGAGAGACCGGCTATACCTGTATACGAGTATGTAGGACTCAATAAAACCCATTTCTGAGCCTTGATGAGCATTTTAATGGTGAAATTCATTGTTTCCACATCAAAATCTATCATTTTAGCACAAAAAAAAAAAAAAAAAAAAAAAAAAAAAAAAAAAAAAAAAAAGGGTCGAAAAATGGCCGGCACTGGGACGACCCATAGGGCTAAAAATAGCTAGCACATGACGGGTTAAGTGCAGCACAACACTGTATTAATGAACGTGCTTCAAGAGCATTTTCACCACTGAGAGAGCCTTTAGAGAAGGTGGGTTAATCTTCATAACAGCCACGGACGTGTTGTAAGTACCCTGTACGCTGCTGAATATTTTCCATACTCACCTCTAAATCCTCATTCTCTGGTTCCTTTTCATTTATTTCATGTTTTCTGTCCTTTATTTGTGTGAATAGGGCCTTGAATAGGTGCTATGCATGTCCAGTAGGGAGTTATGTAGGTGTTTTCTTGAGTTAGGCTGGGTTAGAGTTCATAATGACCAGTCCAGGAAGCAGGGTCCCAGTATCCAGACGATCCCACTTCCTGGACATGCCTTTAGCTGTATTACATAATTATGATATTGGGAAGATTACTGTATATATATATATCCATCATCCAATCCTACGTTGCCCCATGAGGAGCATAGGAGCCTGGGGCTAGGCAGTTGGTCCTGACATTTAAGATGAGAGTGACCAACCTCACTCATCCCTGAGTGGCATTACGTGAGCAATAAACCCCAACCATCCCTTGGATATAAACCTTCACTGGCTCAATCCGATTGGAGCACAATAATTACCCACTAAACCACCAGGTGCCAAAATTTGGTTATGTGGTTACCACCCAGCGTAGTAAATGGTTTCCTGGTGTACAGGAAACCATTTGGCTTGTCACTCAGTGTAGAGTCACCCACAGGCAGAAGCAAGAGGAAAGAATGAAGGAATGAAAGACAGAAGAGGGAGTGTAAACTCACCCGTAGGCAGAAGGACGAGGAAAGAATGAAGGAAAGAAAGACAGAAGATGGAAGGAAAGAAGGATGGAGGAGGGGACAGGGCAGACACTCGAGAGCAGCACTACACTGAGTGAGTGGATGGTGAATGCCCCCCACCTACCACAAATATATATATATATATATATATATATATATATACACACACACGAGGTGCTACCCAAAATTCCAGTAATTTGAATATTGTAGGAAAATAAGGTACCTTTCCTCCAAGTTCTCAGAGGTGCCTTTGAAGTAGGCCCCTTGGGCATGAATACAGTGGTCCCAGCATTTTTTCCACGAGTCCATGCATCCTTGGAAGGCTTCAGGTGTGGTTGTCTTGAGCACCTCCTGTGATTCTGTCTGGATCTCCTCAATCAAGTAAAATCGACGTTCTTTCAGTCGTAATTTCAGCTTGGGAAACAGAAAAAAGTTGCAGGGGGCAAGGTCATGAGAATAGGATGGATGGGGATTGACTACCATGTTAATGGAAGCCAGGAATTGCTGGACAACAACTGATGTGTGGGTGGGGGCATTGTCATGATGCTTCCTTGTTCTTCCACTGTTCTGGACGTTTAAAGCTAGGGCTACGGTGCGAGTGGATGGTGAGCTGAGTGACTTCTTTGATCTCAGTGTGGGACTGAAACAGGGTTGTGTGATGTCTCCATGGCTGTTTAATATATACATGGGTGGGGTTGTAAAAGAGGTGCAAGGTAGGGCAGTGAATGTGGGGCTGGCCCTAATGAATGAGGGTGAGATTTGGAAGCTTCCGGTGTTGCTGTTTGCTGATGATACAGTATTGTTGAGTGAAGATGAATGGGAGTTGCAAGGTTTGGTGAATGAATTTGGGACAGTGTGTAGGAGGAGGAATCTGAAAGTTAATGTAAACAAAAGTAAAGTTATGGCGTTTGAGAGGAATGAAGTCACAGAGTGTGCAGTGAGGTTGGATGGTGTGGATATGGACAATGTGAGTGCATTCAAGTACTTGGGTAGTGTGATAAGTAAGGATGGAACTTCGGGGGATGAAGTGTGTGAAAGGGTGCAGCAGGGAAGGAAGGTTGTTGGTACACTGAAAGCAGTGATGAGAAATAGGGAGGCGAGTATGGAAGTTAAGAAGTCACTGCATGATAGTATTGTGATCCCTACCCTGACGTATGGAAGCGAGGCGTGGACCTTGCAAGAGGGGAACAAATCAAGAGTGAGAGCAGTGGAAATGAGTTACTTGAGAGGAGCATTTGGAGTGACGTGGAGGGACAGGTTGACGAATGAAGAAGTGAAGGAGCGTTGTGGGGTAGATGTAGATGTGGTTGAGAAGATTAGGAGAAATACACTGAGGTGGTTTGGACATGTGGAGAGAATGGAGAATGAAAGACTGACTAGGAGGGTGTATGTAGGTGTGGTGGAGGGAGGGAGAGGGAGGGGTAGACCGAGGATGAGGTGGAGGGATGGAGTTGAGAGGTATATGAGGGAGGGGGGGGTGAGTTGGGGGGAGGGTAGTCAAATGGTGGGTGACAGAGCGACTTGGAGGCGTTTTGTCTGAGGCCACCCTTTACGGGATTAGGCCGTCGGGCTATAGATAGATAGATAGATAGATAGTTCTCCCTCAGACACTGCAAAACTTCGCAGTAAAACTTTCCGATGACAGACTGACTGGATGGGATGAATTTATTGTGAACAATCCCTTGGATATCGAAGAAAACGATCAACATCGACTTGACATCACTGCGCCACTGGTTCACCATTGTAAAACAACCAAACCACCTACACACCACGTTACAATAGTAAGTGTAGCTTAACAATACGTTCACTCACAGACACGGCCAGGGCCACACTGACGAACAAGGGATACTGCTGACTCCTCCTAGTGGCAAAAGACAAAACTGCAAACAGTTGGCTCCTTCTGTTCAAATTACTGGAACTTTTCGGTGGTACCTTTGTGTGCGTGCGTGCGTGCATGTGTGTGTGTGTGTGTGTGTGTGTGTGTGTGTGTGTGTGTGTGTGTGTGTGTGTGTGTGTGTGTGTGTGTGTTAGGGAGAGTGGGTGGAGAGTGTGATTTGTGAAAGGATTGAACTTGCTGGAGAGTCTCTTGAGTGTGTGGAAGTTTTGTTACTTGAAGACATGTTATGTGCTGAAGGTGGGGCTGGAGTTAGGTCTGTGGCTAAAGTAAGGAGTGGTTGGAAGAAGTTCAGGGAGCTGTTTTGCCTCTCCTAACTCTGTGAGGGCTCTCCCTTCATGTGAATGGATCTTTGTATGCAGCATGTGTTGGGAGTGTAATGCTGTATGGTAGTGAGACTTGGGGAGTAAAAGAAGAGGATTTTTTCAGACTCAAATGTACAGAAATGACAATGATTAGGTGGATGTGCAGTGTGTCCCTGAGATTAAGGCCTGGGGGGGGGGGGCTAGATTTATGAAGGAAGAGTTGAGGGATAGGATGAGATTGGAGTGTACTGGTGTTGTGATAAGGAGAGGTAGATTGAGATGGTTTGGTCAAGTGGAGAGGATGAGGGAAGATAACTGGATGCAGAAAGTGGGAAGTGTTAATGTTAGGAGTTGGGTTGTGAGAGGTAGACTGAAAAAGACCTGAGATGAGGTCATTAAGTGTGACCTCAGGGATAAAGGACTGAATAGGGATGCTGCCAGAGCTCAAGCGGCATGGACAGCTGCCATTAAGTGACCAAGGCCAACGCATGCAAGCATGTAGGAGCCTTCAAAAACGAATGAACGAACGTATATTCCTTCATTCCCCATCTAATCCAGTGTTGCCCCATAAGGAGTGTAGGAGCCTGGGACAAGGCCAGTTAAGCCTGACATTTAAGATGAGAATGACCAGCCTCGCTCATCCCTGAGTGGCATTATACGATCAATAAACCCCAACCATCCCTAGGATATAAACCTACGCAGGCTCAATCCAATTGGAGCATCTTAATTACTCACTAAACCACCAGGCATCATAATTTGGTTATATGGTTACCACCCAGCACGGTAAACGATTTCCCGGTGTACAGGAAACCATTTAGCTTGTCACTCAGTGTAGAGTCACCCACAGACAGAAGGAAGAGGAAAGACTAACGGAAAGATATACAGAAGAGGGAGTATTAAGTCACTCGTAGGCAGAAGGAAGAGGAAAGAGTGAAGGAAAGAAAGACAGAAGAGGAAGAGAGGAAAGGGCAGACACCCAAAGCAGCACTACATCAAGTGTGTGGATTACGAGCGTCCCCACCTATATATAAATATATATCATCATCATCCGGACCTCCTTTTCCACTCCAGGGCAGGGTGAGGAGTAGCAATGTCCAGAAAGCCAATTTGCCCAATTCAATCAGCCACGCTTCCATTCACTCATCATTCAGGCCCCCAGAATCCTGGCTCTATTGGATACACCAAAAACATTCACCATGTTCTGTAGCTTCACATGACCATATCCGATTGAGTCAATCCAGATGCTGCCATGTTAAAAAGGGGTGCCAATCCCTGATCATGCACTTCTCCCCACAACACTCATCCAGCCAGCTCGATCTCTTGTCAGTTCCCTAACCTCACCAACTTCCAAACCTCTCTTCTTCACACACTCATCCACCATATCTCTCCACCTTCTCATTGGCCTACCTTGCCTCCTCCCTCCTTCAAATTCACTTAGATATACCTTTTTCACCACTCTATTGTTATCCATTCCCTCCACATGACCATACCATCTCAGTACACTATCTTCAATTCTGGTGTCTTCACTCCACATTTTTCACGAATCACATTACTTTGTATCCTACCCACCCTCTGTACTCCAAGTGCATTCCTCAGCAGTCCCATCTCCACCACTCTTACTCTTTACTTTACATTTTCAAGCCACATAGTCTCACATCCATGTTAAAGTATGCGCTAACACTCCTTCATGTAGGCCTCATGCAGCTGCAACACTCAAGCCTCTGTCTTATCAAGGCCATTGCACCTGCTGCTTTCCTTCCTTGTGTCACTCTACTTTCAACTTCTTTTGCACATTTTCCTCTATTTACTATCACTGTACCCAGGTATCTGAACTCTCTCACCAATTCCAGTCTCTCTCCATTCACTGTAACATTGCACTGGGAGTCACCTTCTCTCTCAATAACCATCACTTTACTCTTCTCTACATTTACTCTCAAGGTATGACGCTCACACACATCAGCAAAACCCTGCACTAGCCTACAGAGTTCTTTTGTCCGGTACTTCCAAGCAGTACTGCATCACCAGCATACAACAAATTTGAGATAGTCCATCCACTACCATTCATTACCAATGCCATCAATCTCTCCACTACTAGTGTTTTTACTTCTTTCATCACCCCATCCATATACATATTGAACAACCAAGGGGACATCACACAACCGTGTTGCACGTCCAGACCGATCGTGAACCCTTCACTTAGATGCCCATTAACCCTTACACATGCTTCACTACCATCATAAAAACTCTTGACGTTACCTAACAGCTTACCATCTACATTGTACATGCGCAAAACTTTCCACAATCCTTCTCTGTCCACTTTGTCATATGCTTTTTCCTGATCGATAAATGCCATAAACACCTTATGGTCCTTCTCACAAGCCTTCTCCACTCTCTGTCTCACTGCAAATATTTGATTCACACATCCTCTGCCACTTCTAAAGCCATTCTGTTCATCACTCACTAGGACTGATAATATCTCTCATACTTTCTCTACAACAATATGTACATATAAATACAGTAGAACCTCTTTGGTCCGGACCCCTTTAATCCGGACTTCTGTTAATTCGGACAAAATTTAAAAATAATAAGCTCCAAAAATATGTTGAAAGTAATTCTAAAGTCATTTTCAGTATTGGCGCGGAAAGCGATCATCATTCGTTTAACCTTGGATCACGCTAGGTCTCAACATGGGCGCCTGTTTAAACACATGCTAGCATTCGTTCCATCAACTAGTTCACCAACCACTAATATTTTTACACTGTATTTCAAAAGTTAATCCTTACCATGCCCCTTAATGCAAGTGTAGCTTCTGCAATGAATAAAGGTGTTAAAAGGAGGAGTTTGCTTACACAAAAATGGGTCAGAATATTCTGCAGTGTTTAGTGATTTATTTTTTGTACTTAAATGTGCTTTACTTGTACATCAAACACTAGCTTCTTGCCCATATGGGCGTTATCAGTATGCCAAAGATGACAATGTATTTTTTGCTTACATAAGTTTTATTTTTATTCCGAATATTACAGTTAACTAATTAAGTTATTTTTTTGCCTGCACGGGCCTTAGTCACTTACTACAATTTAAAATGTAGGCTAGTTTCTTATCATGGCCTTACCTGTAAATTATGCAATACAAAACTATCGTACATGATTAGTTTGGTTATTTTAGTATCCTTTCATCTTTTGCAGTTATGTAGGGTTGACATATGCAACATATGTTAATAATTAACAAACATACCATATGTAGAGAGTTTTTGGTATGAAATGGAGATTACCCTGATGGTCCGGACAATCTGCTAATTCGGACAACCCTTCCCCCCATATAGTCCGAATGAGAGAGGTTCTACTGTATATATATATCTATATATATATCTATATATCTATCTATCTATCTATATATATATATATATATATATATATACAGATATAGATATATATATACAGTATATTTATATATACAGGTTATCCCTTAATTCACGCGAACTTTTTTCACACGATTTCGGTTATCCACGAATTTTTCGTACAATAGTTAAAACAAAATTATAGTATTCAAATAAGTAATTTCAATATACAAGAGAAATAAATAAAATATAAAAAATGCCTACCTGCTGCCCGTGTGCACACATATATGTATGTGTGTGTGTGTATGTGTGTGTGGGAGCCTGGGAGGTCGGTCTACCACGCACCACATAGTCAGTTTGAATCAGACAGTCGAACCATGCAAGACTTGCAAATCGTTATTTGTGGCTTATTTTTCTGCCTTCCAGTAATTGCCTGCCTTGTCTGTCAACATGGGGCATAAGCGTAGTGCTAGTGATGCATGTGGTAACACACCAAAACTGACTTGTAAAGTGATGTTGCTGACAGAGAAAGTTAAAGTGTTGGACAAACTTCAGGGAGGAATGTCGCCGACAATTCTCCGTCAGGACGATTCCCCGTCATTTATTTACATACCAGTTTATTTAGCAAGTACAGTACACTAGTTTTTTACTTATATGAGTTATAAAATCCCCCTGAAAATTAGTTATTAAAGTATTAATTAATCAATAATAAGTATATTTAATAGAATGACGGGGAATTGTCCATGTTTTGACGGTGAATTGACTTGATGGTGAATTGTCTCAGAACCGTATGTTTGGCGTGAGTCAACTGTTCATACAATAAAGAAGGAGAACGTAGCATACGAGAGACAGTGAGGGCCAGTGCACCAGACTGTGTAGAAGTGTCTCCACCTACGCCTGTGAACTGTCTTGTAACCACATGTTTGGGGTGAATGAGTCAACTGTTCATACAATAAAGAAGGCAGAATGTAGCATACGGGAGGCAGTGAGGACTAGTGCACCAGGCTGCTGAAGTGTCTCCACCTACGCCCGTGCTTGTCAGGTTTCAGTTAAATTTCTTACATTTTTGTTGTTTTTAATACTTTATGCTGGTTTATAAGGTGTATGTAGTGCATAAACAGTATTATTCAGATGTAATATACGTATAGACATGCGTAATTATGTGCACACAAGGGCAGAACATATACGCGAATTTACCACATACACGAAGGGTCTGGGAGCCTAACCCTCGCGTGAATTAAGGGCTTACCTGTATATATATACAGTATATGTATATATATATATATATATATATATATATATTGTATATGGGTGTATATATATATATATATATATATATATATATATATATATATATATACAATAAATATAAATATATACAGTATATATATATATATATATATACAGTATATACAGTACCCTCGTGTCCAACACGGTAATATTGTCATGCATGGGTCACGTGTTGGACCAAAAACGTGTTGGACTAACAACAGAGCTTATGGGGAAAAATGTATCATGTCAGCAACCCTCGGAAAAGTCACCCTAAATACCTACCATATACCTATACATATATCGGTACTACTGTAATTATAATAAATGGTACTGTGCTATGAATGATAACTCACCTTTTAGGATAGTGTTGGTGGGCTTGCTGGGAATGCAAGGTGGTATCCAAGGCCGTAGGTAGTCCTACTGGGTCCCCAGAGGATGGCTGCTGGCGTCACTAGCGGGTAATGGCTGTTGCTCCTCCTCAACCTCCCTCATAAATCCTTCGAAATCACACACAGAATCACTATCTTCGTCCACAGCCATGGAAGGTCCTGCTTCTGCCTGTCCTAGCACTATGTAATCCTCGGCAAACAGCATGCTTCTCACACTGTTGCCAGAGCCCCGTCTCGTGACTGTGGAAAGTGATCGCTGTCGCTGACTCGGTAGAGAATAAGAAGCAACTTTGTTTATAAACTTGTACACACGCCGATGAGAAGGGTTTCAAAACGATTGATATTTATTCTAAAATATTAATATGTATTCAGTGTCAGGCTAAATGTTCAATGCTGTAGTACGATACATTCTCTGTCGAGTCGCCTGGGTTTTGGTCACACTGTTTTGCCCGTCGTATCCTCGGCAGGAATCCATCCAGATGAATTCCAAATGCCCGTGGTATCGTCGGCAATTTTACCACGTTACCGTTCCAATTTACCATCGTATCCTCGGCAAACCTGGTATGAAGTGCCGTGTGATAGCCTTCGGCTGCCAGGATCCTGTCTTGGTTTTTTATTATGATCCTCACGTTGGCTTCATTCATGTCGTAGGCCTTAGCAATGTCAACTTTCCTCTCCCCTTTCTTCTTCCTCTCGATGCTTTCTAGTTTGGTGCCCTGAGGGAGGTGCCGACACTTCTTGGGGTTCTCAGAAGGTTTCCTAGGCATCGTGAGCATGGTAAAATGCAGTAACAAGGGCAGAAAATGCAGCAAGAAAAAAGCACCTTCCAATGCAATTATGCGACTGAGTGGCGCTGTGGCAGGAGAAATTTAAACAAAACATCACGTGACATCAGAAGCGTTTTTAATTGGGCGGGATCACGATCACATCACGATAGCGGGCGGGGAAGGCTACTTGATCAGAAGTTTTCATTGGCTATCATCATCATGGGAATGTCCAGTATGACCGTGTTGGACCGGGGGTGAGTGTGCTAGAGTTGAACTCTGCGGATTTCGCCCACTTCTCGGAGCTCTGTGCGTGTTATGCTAACACATTCGTGTTGCAGTAATTAAATTGTATTAAATAATACTAATTATTTGCTCTCCGTGCTGGACCTGAATCGTGCTTGACTAACACATGTTGGACACGAGGGTACTGTATATATATATATATATAGTATATATAAAAAACTGGCAACCCTGAATATACAAAACCTTCTCTGCCTTTCCGGAAAAAAATTGTGTGTTTGTGCGTGAGTTGAGCACGGCATTCCTGCGGGCATCCTCCACTGCACCTGACACCATCTCAATCCCAACCGTCTCTCGCACATGGAGGGCCATGGTTATACTAATGGACCCTGAGGAAGACAAAGTAAAATATCATGATTATTACCATTGTCACTGATCATAATCATTGTACTTCTGACCAATTATTCCACCCTAGGATGGGGTGAGGTAAGGCAGAGTAAAAAAAAAAAAAAAAAAAAAAAAAAAGTTGACAAAGACAAACTAACCAAAGTCTGACCAGTCATAATAATTACAACAATAACAACAAAAATATTGATGATGATGATAATAATAATAATAATTATAATAATAATGATAACACAAAATAATAATAATAATAATAATAATAATAATAAAAATTATAATAATAATGATTATAATACAAACTAATATTAATAATACAGTGATCCCTTGGTTATCACACACTTGGTTATAGCAACTCTTCCCCCCTCTGACTTCCTCATGACTGACATCAAAATCTCTTCAACTGATTTAGTATCTGCCAACACTGACCTCAGTACTAACAAGGCATAAGGGCCTGATGGGGTCCCTCCTGTTGTCCTCAAGAATTGTGCTTCTGTGCTTACACCCTGCCTAGCCCTTCAACACTAACCTTATGTTTTTGTCATACCAACACTAACCATGGGTGGCTCACATTCGATATTGAAAAACTGCAAATAGAAACTAAATAGAAACCTATATTCAAACAGACTTATATATGGGAACAACTATCTTTGTACTTGATATTTTCATTATAGGAAACTGAAAATAAGATTAATTTCTTATGTAAATCAAGTACTGACAAAAATGTCTAAAAACAATTTTTCTTTTACAAGTTACACTGAATGGAAGCATGGCCCAATGGACTGGGCAAACTTAGGCCGTCTGGACGTTGCTGCTCCTCACCCTGCCCTTGGGTGGGAAAGGAGGTCCAGGTGGTGATGATGATGATGATGATGATGATGATGATGATGATGATGATGATGATGATCCAGCCAAATTACTAAACAAAAAACATAATTGCACAATGTCTTCTAAACTCCTCCCACATCCTCCTATGAGTTCTTTGGGCCACTTCCGAAGGGTTGACCATCCCCCAGCTACTCTGTTTCCTGTAGGGTTAATGAATCTGTGTTAAACCAACCATGGGTGTCACACATCCAACTGACCCCCTACAGCAGAAATTAGCAGTCTGAGCAGGATGGGCATAACATCCTCCTCCACAACTGCCTACTGGATGAAGGTACTGGAGCTCACAGGCAACTTGGACATCTGCTTCCCTACGTAACTGTAATGATGTCATGGGCGCCGGATGCCTCCCACCAATGGTTGGTATTTAAGGGCTAGGTACACTCTTTCACCTTTGTCTATCAACTTGTACCTTTCCTTCTTGCTGGAAGTTTGCTCTCATTCAGCCTGTCCCAAAGAAGGGTAACCATTCCCACCCAATTGCTTTAACATCCTTATTTCAAAAATTTTTAAGTCTATTCTTGCCAGAAAAAAAGTTTTAAAGCACCTTTCCTATCACACCTTTCTTTCAAATCTTCAGTATGGGTTCCACCAGGGACACTCCATTATCGATCTTCTAACCTACCTTTCAGACTCCTGGTCATTCTCCTTTCGGGACTTGGGCAAAAGCTTTGCCACTGCACTTGACATCTCAAAGGCTTTCGACTGAGTCTGGTATAAATCTTTAATTTCTAAACAGCCCTCTTACGGCTTCTGTCCTTCTATCTGTGCCTTCATTTCTAGCTTCCTTTCTGGTCATTCTATAGCTGCTGTTGTATACAGGCACCATTCTTCTCCTAGAGCTATCAATAGTGATGTTCCCCAGAGTTCTGTCCCATCATCAACTCTCTTCCTTTTATTTGTCACTGCCCTTCTAAAGCTGTACATCTAACCCTATCCACTTATACTCTGATGACTCCACCCTTCACCTCTCCATTCGCTTTCCACAGTGTCCAACTCAGCAGTTACTTCAACAAACAGGGATAAGGCTATTGCATATCTAATGTCTGACTTTGCTCATATCTCTGATTGGGGTAAAAGTAATCTTGTTTTTAATGCATCAAACACTTGTTCTTACAACTTTCAACCTCACAAAATCTCATGCGAGAGTATCCTCTAATCTTTAACAATATTCAACTCAATCCTCCATCATCTTTAAACAACACCTGGGGTTTCATTCTCTCAGGATTTATCTTGGAAAGATCATATTACCTTTCTTATCAAAACTGCTTCCAAAAGATTAGGTGTGCTAAGCCAACTCCGTGCCTTCTTTACCCTTGCACGGATGTTGACTTTATACACGGGTTTTATTCACCCCTGCATAGAGTACAACTCTCATGTGTGGGGAGGCTCCCCACACACAACTCTTCTCAACAAGGTGGAGTCAAAGGCTTTCTGTCTCATTAATCCCTTAACCGCGGGGATGTTGGAAGCGGTCCGTGCCCATCCCACAGGGATAATCGCCCTCTAACTGTTTTTTTAAAAATATTTGCCAAAAATCAGTTATTAGTCTTAGAATATTATAATTATATATGCATATGGCACATACCTTCAGCTTTCTCCTGGGATGTTTGTTAAGCTTTCGTCAACTACCGTAGGACTTGTGGAGACTTCTGAAGTTGGGTAACGAAGTCTCCACTTTACACTTCCCGACACCCCGTAATATGATTACCACTGCCTAATGTTATCACTAGAAACACCATTCTATGGATTTCAAGTAGTTTGGAATCCATACTAAAAAAAAAAAAACTGTGAAAGCAATGTAAATTACAAGCCCATACGAGCTTTCCACCCGCGCTTGTTCCCCGCTGGTATTCTGTCATTTATTATTTATAAGCACTCACACTTTATATTCCTAGTACTTTATTACACGTATTTATATATACAGTATTTATCCATAAGTTTTCTTCAGTAACAGTAGTTTATTTTCACGCCAGGCATTCACTTTCTCGTTCAGTAAACTGGCATAGAAAACGAAGCTTTCACATTCACTGTTATTACTCCATGTACAGTAATCCGTCCACTATCCGACGTAATAGAGCCATAGGCATGTCCGGAAAGTGGTCCTGTCCAGATAGTGGGCACCAACCTCCTGGACTTGTACTTATGGACCCTAACTCAGAAAAACACCTATACAACTCCCACTGGATATGCATAGCACCTATTTAAGACCCAAATCACATCAATAAGGGACATAAAAGACTGAAATAAATATAAAAGAAGCATAAAATGAGGTTTTTGAGGTAGGTTCATACAATAGTAAACATTCAGGGTACTTACAAGTCCCTGGCTCCTGGACTGGTAGTTAAGGACCCTAACCTAGCCTAACTCAGAAAAACACCTCCCTACTGCACATGCATAGCATCTATGACACTACATATTCACACCAATAAGGGACATAAAAGAGTGAAATGAGGTGTTTCAGGTAAGTATAGTATGGAAAATACAGTACAGTACAGTATGAAACATCCTGCCTACTTACAGCAAGTCCATGGCCATCTCGATGAATAACCGCCTCCTCTCAGACTCTAACAGTAAGAAGGATTTCCTGAAGCACTTGCAGTACACTGATCATGAAGTCTTGCACTGAACTCAGTCATTCGCACTCAGAAGTCCATTCTCTTCACACTGCGCACTCTTGTTTTATGTTCCATTGTAACTTAATAAGTGTTGCACTCTGCACTTTAAGTCTTTCCATTCATAAAACCAATTTCAAAACAAATCACAAGTTTATTTACACTAAATTTAGTCCAAAAATTTTGTCTTTTCACTCAAATTTCTACTTTCTTTACAATACTGTATGCACTGTTTTTCTTTCACTGCACAACACTAAATTCCCGTGTGGTCTAGTGGAGAAGTTCTTGCCGTTTAATCATTGTCAGAGTCTGAGAGTGTCGCTGGCAGGTGACCTAGGGGTGTGTTGCTGGGTTGGGGCGATGGCGTACCCGCTGCAGATGACTCGGAAGATAGACGCAAACTCACGTCGAGCAGTGACTCCACCGTGGCTGATGTGCTGGGCTGTGGCTCGGAGCATGAGGGCCTGTCTTGGGGAGGCAACGGAGTGGAGCCAGGGCTGGGTACAGCAGGGGTCACGGGCCTGAAAAAGCTGTCAATCGTTGACTGACGCAAGGAACGACGATTCTGACGATTTATGATGCACTGCCTGAAAGCACGCACTTCCTCCACAAGTCCCAAGGGCCCCATCTCCCTGTCGCAGTCCGGGTGTTCCAGGTAGTCCAGAACGAATTCTAGGTGTTCCCGAAGTGCGCTCAGCTTGGGGATGGCTGGAGTTGTGTCATGCTGAGAGGAATCCGCATCATCGTCGCCGTCCTCGTCAGAATTTTCAAGCTGGGTACTGACACCTGCAACTGAAGATGCGATCTCGATTATCAGACAAGGTCTGATACCCAGGATTGCCCTCGTCGTCATCCAACCACTCACACACTTCGTCCACATCAACATCATCGCCGTGCGCACGTAGACGTGCATGGAAGTCATCCACGTCGAAACCTAGGAAATCGTACTCCACATCCATTCCGAGAAGCAGACGAGACCAACCATTTTCTAGTCTTGACAGGGATTTCCTTCTATGCACTGGCCTAGTTGTAAATGGCAGACTTGATGTTGTAGTGGAGAAGGTTTTCCAAAGTCTGCTGGCCTTGCATGTCCTGTCCCTCCCTGCGCTCGTCCTCGTCCTCGAGAACAACTATCACTTCGTCCAGGAACTTCCGTCGGTATAGGCGCTTCATTGCCACAATCACTCCTTGGTCCATTGGTTGGATGAGAGCAGTAGTATTAGGTGGCAGAAACATGCACCTAATGCGGCCATTCTCAGCCACCAAGTCCTTGTTGCACGGATGGGCAGGTGCATTGTCGAGGAGAAGGAGGGCCTTTACCTGGTTGCGTGGCATTCCCAGTTTCTCCGTCTGGTAATGTATGACCTCCTTGACGAAATGGCGGTGGAACCAGTCTTTGAAGATGTGGGCTGTGAACCATGCCTTCAAGGAATGGTACCAGATGACAGGAAGGACATCCATCACCCCATGAAGACACCGAGGCTGCTTTGCATGGCCAACAATAACGGGTTTAAGCCGGTGCATGCCGTTAGCACTGGCACAACACAAAGCAGATAGCCGTTGCTTGGAGAGCTTGTGGCCAGGTGCACGCTTCTGCATCTCCTCGGCTAGAGTGTTCGTAGGCAAAGAGCAATAGAATAAACCAGTTTCGTCAGCGTTGTAGACTTGACCGAGAGTGAGGTCCTCCCTGTCAATCAAGCCCTTCACCTTGTGCCGAAACTCCTCTACTCCATCCTTGTTAGCGTCCAAAGCTTCGCCATGAGACTTACAGTTGGTAAGGCCATGCCGTAACTTAAACGCAAAGAGCCAACCCTCGGATGCCTTGAAGTCTAGGGCGTCATGAAGCCTTGCGAACTTCTCAGCAGCAGCCTTCAGCTCCGTACCACATACCATCACAACAGCAGCACGTTGCTGTCGATACCAAATCAACGTGGAGCAGTCGACTTCAGCAACCTTGGGAGTAAACATCATCTTCCTCTCCACGTTGCGTTTGCTTTTCGACAAGAAGTCAGCTGTGTACTCCATGAGTTTGTCTTGGGATCTCTTAATATCAAACAAAGTACATCGGGCCAGACTGAACTCACGGAGGATGCGTGAAGAAGACCATCCCGCATCTACACTCTCCAATATCTCCCGCTTCTTCTCCTGAGTCAATACCACTCTCTTCCTCTTCTCAGGTGGCGGGGCCATCATCACACACACAAAGGAGAAGCCCGAGAGCAGCAGGAGTGCCTGCAGCAGGTAAGGCACCACCACAAAAGCGAGCATGTGGGCTGCCATGACGACAAGCGTTCACTCATGACAAGAGACAGGCGGAAAGTGGAAAGGATGCAGGGGAGCTCTAGCGGACGTCGGAGGAATGACGCGCCACAACAAAGCTGTCCCGCGCGCGCCAAGTTCATATTACGGGCGGGAATTTTTCTTTTTATCCCCCCCCAATTTTTTGCGGTTCTCGGACCATTTTGGGAATATTGGATCCCGGGACGATTATGTCCGGTAAGCGGGGATGTCCAGAAAGTGGGCGTCCGGAAAGTAGAGGGATTACTGTATTTGTACTTATATTCTTATATTACTAATTATTTACATTTCTATTTACATTTTCTGTTTAATATTTACATGGATGGTGTTGTAAGGGAGGTGAATGCAAGAGTTTTAGGTGGTCTGAGTCTGGTAAATGTTGATGGAGGAGAGTGGAATCTGAAGCAGCTGCTGTTTGCAGATGATACTGCACTGGTGACTGATTCAGAGGAGAGATTGAGAGAGTTGGTAGAGGAGTTTGGAAGGGTGTGTGAAAGGAGGAAATTGAAAGTAAATGAGAATAAGAGTAAAGTGATGAAGTGTACGAGGTTGATAGATGGTAGGGGGATGAATATAGTTTTGAATGGTGAGTTGCTTGAGGAGGTAGATTGTTTTAAATATCTAGGGTCACATGTTGCTGTGGATGGAAGAATAGATGCAGAAGTGAAGTTTAGAATAAATGAAGTAGGAAAGGTGCTGGGAGGAATGAAAAAAGTGTTTAAATGTCGTTCACTTAGAATGGATGTAAAGAGAAGGCTGTATGAGGGTGTTGTGGTACCGACTGCATTATATGGGTCTGAAACATGGAATATGGGTGTAGCAGAGAGGAAAAGTTTGAATGTAATGGAGATGAGATGTCTGAGGAGTATGTGTGGAGTGACGCGTATGGATCGGGTGCGAAATGATGAAGTGCGAAGGAGAACTGGAGTTGTTCGGGAGATGGCTGGTAGAGTTGAGCAGAGGGTGTTGCAATGGTTTGGGCATATGGAGAGAATGGATAATGAGCGATTGGTGAAAAAGATAACTAGATCTGATGTGAGAGGTGTAAGACTGAGAGGAAGACCACGAATAGGATGGATGGACAGTGTGAAGAGAGCGCTGGATGCGAGAGGGATGTCTGTTGAGCAAGGAAGAGTGGCTGTGCGTGACAGAAATAAATGGAGAGAAATTGTGAATGAATAAGTGATGACGCAGCCCTGAGGGGATATTCTCCCGCATTTGGTCTGATCAGCTAGTCAGGTCAGGTGCGGGTAAGGGGATGGGTCTGTTATGATGTGGCAGGGGTAAACCAGTTCTGCTGTCGGGCCCTGCTGCGGATGTCACTGATTGCATTGCCCAGTTGACCCTTGTGCGGTGTGGTGCGGTGAGGATCTGTCCGTTCTCCCCTTTGGGGCTAAGATGCGAATGAATGTGTTTGAATGGATGAGTAAATGGAGAGTGAGTCGTCCTGTCTCGGCTACCTCCCTTTCCTTGGGGGAAGCAGCCTAGGTATATAGATAGATAGATAGACATTTCTATTTTATTAACACTATGTTATGCACTGTCACTTGTGGATCGCAGCCTTCCTCTTCGTAGTGGCAGACATTTGCACCATTCTGCTGTTCAATTATATTTACATCCATTGCTTTCACTTGCTATTAACACATTATTTACATTTCCACTTGCACTGTTTTAGAAATGCTTCAGGCTGTGGTAATCAAAGAAGCAGGGTACACAGAGGGGAACCTGGCACTCAGCGCACTGCCAAGAGGTGCGTTTGTGCTCAGGTGTGCGTTGGGTGGTTTGTGCACACACCTGGCACCTGCGGATCGCAGCCTTCCTCTTCGTAGTGGCAGACATTTGCACCAATCTGTGCCGATCCATGTACACCCTCTGCTCAAGTCTGTCGGGAAGTCTTACGGCATGGCATCTTGGAGCTGCTGCTGTCTATCTATCTATCTATTGCCAGACGCCTCAATCCCGTTTGGGGTGGCCACAAACAAATCGCCTCCAAGTCGCCCTGTCCCCCGCCATTTCACTGCCCTGCTCCCAACTCACACCCCCCTCTCTCATATACCTCTCCACCCCATCCTCGGCCTCCCCCTCCCTCTTCCCCCCTCCACCTCACTCACATACACTCTCTTCGTCAGTCTTTCGCCCTCCATCCTCTCCACATGGCCAAACCACCTCAGTGTGTTCCTCATAACGCTTCCTATCACATCCACATCCACACCACAACGCTCCTTTATATCCTCATTCGTTAGCCTGTCTCTCCACGTGACTCCACAGGCTCCTCTTAAATAACTCATTTCCACTGCTCTCACTCTTGACTTGTGTCCTTCCAACAATGTCCAAGCTTCACTTCCGTATGTTAGATTTGGTATCAAAATACTGTCATGTAGTAACTTTTTCACTTCCATGCTCACTTCCCTGTTTCTTATCACTGCTTTCAAGGAACCAGCAACCTTTCTTCCCTGCTGTACCCTTTCAAGCACTTCACCCTCCAAACCTCCATCCTTACTCATCACACTACCCAAATACTTAAACGTACTCACATTTTACAATTCCTCATCATCTAACCTCGCTGTACATTCACTAACTTCAACTCTCTCAAAGACCATCACTTTACTCTTCCCTACATTCACCTTTAGGTTCCGTTTCTTACACACTCTCCCAAACTCATCCACCAAGCCTTGCAGCTCCCCTTCGTCTTCACTCAACAACACAGTATCATCTGCAAACAACAGTACAGGGAGTTTCCAAACACTATCCTCTCTCACCAGGGCCACTCCAACATCCACTACCCTACCTTGTACCTCTTTTATTACCCCATCCATGTACAGATTGAACAACCATGGAGACATGACACATCCCTGTTTCAACCCAACTTTCAAAGAGAAAAATTCACTTAGTTCACCATCCACACGCACTGCAGCCTTCGCACCATCATACATACTCTTCACAGCATTCAACAACTTCCCATCTACTCCATATATTCTTAACACTTTCCACAATCCTTGTCTATCCACCCTGTCATATGCTTTCTCCAAATCCATGAAAGCCGCATACAACTTCTTTCCCTTCTCTAGAAACTTTTCCACTAAAGATCTAAGAATGAATATCTGATCTACACAACCTCTTCCCTTCCTAAAGCCTCCCTGTTCTTCTCCAACTAATTTCTCTGTTCTTTCTCTAACTCTGTCTATAAGTATCCTACCATACACTTTTCCTATTATACTAAGAAGACAAATGCCCCTATGATTACTACACACTTCTTTTTCCCCTTTTCCTTTGTACAAGGGAATAATTATACCTGACTTCCAATCCTCCGGGACTCTACCTTCCTCCCAGGCCAATCTGCACATCTTCCACATCCATTCTACTACTATCTCTCCCCCATGCTTCAGCATTTCACCACACACTCCATCAATTCCTGGGGCTTTCCCCGATTTAACTTTCTTCATTGCTTCCACAACTTCTATCCTACTGATTTCTTCCTGTCTTCTCACCTCCCTCCTTCTCCCAGCCATTCCCCAGCCACTTATACTTGCATTACTTCCATCCTCTACGTTCAACAATTCCTTAAAGTGTTCTCTCCATCTGCTCACTTTTTCTCCCTTCTCCACTAGTAATCTACCATTTTTATCTTTCATTCCCCTGCTAACTTCACTTCCACCCTGTCTTACTCTTTTCACTTCTCTCCAGAACATTTTCTTACAGTCCCTCCACTTTACACTCAAATTCCTTCCAAATTCCTCATCCACTCTCTTCTTACTCTTTCTTACTAATCTTTTCACCTCTCTCTTCCTTTCCACATATAACTCTCTCTTCCGCCTCTCAACTTCTTCCACGCCCCTATTTCTCACCCATTCATTGTATGCTTTCTTCTTTTGTGCCACAGCCTGTTTCACCTCTTCAGTCCACCATGCTGTTCCTTGTACCCCCCTCCGCCTTCTCTTCCTTCCACACACCACATCACATGCTGCACATATTTCTTCTGTAAATATCTTACACACACCTTCCACGTCTCCCATCTGCTCCAATTCATATTTGCCCAATCGTTCCTCCACTTCTCTCTTATACTCTGCCTTTTTCTCATCCTCTTGTAACCTTTCCACTCTCCTTGCAACTACTCCTTCCTCTCGTCTTTCCCTTCTTCTATTCCTCCATCTCACTTGCATCCTAATTCTGGCCACCACCAAGTAGTGGTCAGAAAGTCCACTCCCCCAACCTCTATACACTCTTGCATCCTTTACACATTTTCGCATCCTTTCATCCACACACACATAATCAAAATCATTGCCTTCCTTTCATTCAGTTCACCACCCACCCTTCTCATCACTCGCCATGTATACCTGTGGATCATTTTATGCCTGAAGAGGGTATTGGCTATCACCAACCCCCTTCCAGCACAAATGTCCACTAATGCACTCCCATTCTCATCTATCTCGGCAGGCACACCCCACTCACCAACTATTCCATCCACCTTCACATTACCAACTTTACCATTCATATCACCAATCAAAAACACTCTCTCATTCCTTCCAAACTTTTCCATGCACATTTCCACATTTGTCCAGAACTCTTCTCTCACTCTTCTAGCACGATCTTGCGTTGGCGCATACACACACACAATCACCCACATTTGTATTCCAACTTTCAACTTTACCCACACAATCCTTGACCCAAGTGATCCATACTGTCTTATGCTCTTCTTCCATCTTTTACTCACAACTATACACACTCCTTCCTTTGCCCTCTCATTCTCATCTACTCCTGCACATATACCCCATCCATACTCCCATTCTCTCACACTTTCTCCTCTCCATTTTGTTTCAGTTATTCCACATACATCCACTTTCGCACCCTCAAGCACCTGGACAATCTCTCTCTCTTTCACCTCATCATTCGCTCCTCTTACATTCCATGTACTCATTACCAAGTCCTTTGTCCGGTCCTGGGTCGTCATCGTTTGGTCAGTCCTTGTCCGAGGCTTCTTGTTTGTTTTTTTAGTTAGTTGTTTTCCGGGGAGGGGCACTAACCCTCCGCCAACCCTTTTAGCACCCTACCATATCTCTCAAGCAGCTGCTGAACACAGGTCCTGGCAAACAACCTCAGGGAGAAGGACTTAGGTGGCTTTACCTTCACCTTGTACAGGATGGAGGCGTTCAGCATCATGTCAATGAGATGCAGAAACACTTTCCTGTACCACCTAGTATTCTTCCTGAGGCAGTCAATCTCTCCAATCATCATGTCGGACTTGTCCACCAGCCGGATGTTGATATTATAGTCGACGACAGCATCAGGTTTCACCACAGGTTCGCCTGTCCTACAGTCGACCTTCCCACTGTCTTGAAGTTCCCCCTTGTGTACGGTGGTAAGCATGTGCATGACCCTCTTGTCATGCCACCGTATTGCCAGCATCTTCTCAGACTTGCTTAGGTGCACGTCTCCCCGCTGCGAAGTTCCTGCCTTGGGGAATTTGGGGAAGTGGGCACGATTGCTCTTGACAGTGCCGTAGGAGCTGATGCTGTGCTCTGAAAGGTATTTAACAAGTTTCAGTGCTGTATAATAGTTGCCAGTATAGAGCACATGATTCCCACCAAAATACCTTTCAAGTAGCACTTTCACTACACAGCCTGAGAAGCCAAAGGGGTGTGTTTTGTCCAGATCGACAGTGCTGGCTGAATAGATGACAAAGTCAAGGATGTATCCCGTCTTACAGTACAAAGAACTTCATTCCAAACCAATAACGTTTGCTTGGAATGTACTGTACGAACCTCAGACATCCTCTGAACAGAACCAGGGATTCATCTATGACAACCTTCTGAAATGGGTGGAAGAATGACATAAATTTATCCTTCATTCTGTTCAGAATCTCCCGGATCTTCCAGAGTGGGTCAGTCTGGGAAGGTACATCATTGTTGGTGAAGTGCAGGTTTACCATGATGTTAAGTAACCGATCTCTGGCAATGTACTTACTGAAGGTGGGTAATGGTAGTAAAGGGTCCATGGACCAGTAATCTTCCAACCCATGCTTCCATGAATAAGGCATCAGAAGCATGAGGCCGAAGAACACAAACAGTTCCTGCAATCCAAGCACGATCCATTGTTGCATTTTCGCTGTACCTGCACCACTTGCAGCACGTTGTGACTCGTACCTATTGGTCTCATCACATATGTGCAGCATGACTTTGTCATCAAGGAAGGCCAAAAGGTACTCCACACACTCAGCATCCTCTTCAAGAATGAAGGCAGGCTGTATCCCTGAGGAACTCTCATCAAAGTGGAGTTGTTCCAGGAAGAAATTGGAACCTTCCGTCCACATGAAGGCATCCAAGGTTCCCTCTCGTGGCGATGTAGGTTGGGGGAGGGTGGATAAGGGTGGCTGCGAGGCAGACTGGGCCATTTCAAGGTCACTCCGACTGACCCTAGGTTGCCGTATACCACTAGCAGCCCTTACTCTAGACAACTCTACTTTTACGACGAGTAAGAGATTTAACTCGTCCCCTACGGCCTGCCTTCACTGTAGGTGCTGGTGGAGACTCCGACGACGAAGACTCTAGAGAAACTTCGGCTGAAGAGGTGGAAGATATTAGTGATGTGGGGCTGGGAGAGCGGGAAGATGATTCACCTCGGGATTCATGGCAGGCTGGGTCACACGGGGCCATTGTTCTGGGGCTAACCCACCTCCTCTTCACTCCATTTCCAAATTCCTTCCCTTGCTGCACTAAGGGCTCCTTTCTCTTGGAGCCAAGACGAACCTGGGACAGTGAAGCACTCATACTTGGAGTTTCTGTCACCATTTCCTCCACAGGCTCATCACACGATTCACAAGAAAGATCGTAGTCACTGTCCATCATTATCATTAATAAATCACAAGTTCATGTTCAACAGCAGAGTCACTTAGTCCTTTACTTCTTCTCACATGAGGTTTAGTAGGGGTATAGGTCACAGGGCCCTTTGCAGAGGGCTCAGAAGTGGCAGAAATGGAGGGGCACAAATCCGACATGGTTTCATCTCAATAGACGACAGTAAGCTGAATGACGTGGCATATATGGGCAGCCAAGGGTTGACAATGTCAGTGTGGTGACAGCTGCTAATTTATATGCTATGAAATGATTGGCACGAAATCTAGAAAATACATAACAAATTAGGTAGTTCCAGGTGAATATAAATATCACTTAGGCTTCTCCCTTCCTTTCTTATATATATACAGTAATCTCTATACTATCTGGACGCCCACATTCTGGACACCCCACTTACCGGACATTGTGAACTCAAAAATGGCCAAAAAACGAAAAAATCCCCCCAAAAAACTATTTTTTCCCTTCCCGTAATTTGAAATTGCCGTGCGGCGCCAAGCAGCTGTTTACACCATGGCCCCTTTACCCCATCCTTCCTCCCCCCTCCCCCCTCCCCTGTCAGGGTTGCCATTTGGTATTTTTTATTACCAAACATGGGCCAATTTGGTAATGAATCAGAATAATGCATTACCAAATGGATTTTTCACATGCATGAGGATACACAGGATGGAGATCGTGGATTGTCTGCTCTCTCCGATTAATGTGCTAGACTACATAGCGTGAAAACAATCAACATGCTGTTAATTATAAGGAGAGTGATTACATGTATTTCTACTTGTATATATAATTAGTGAAGAATAAATGCTAGCTTTACAAATTTGGTAATGAAAATCGAGGAGTTTAGTAATGTGGCTGTTGCGATCTGGCAACTCTGTTTCCCTGTCACCAACACTCAACAGTTACTGCTTAACTTTGATCACGAGTGGATGCCTATCAGTGTGGATGCCACACGTGCTCGTTTTTTTTGTGAATAAACAGTGAATAAACTAAAATACTTCGCCAGTAGACCACACGGGAATTTACAGTGTTGTGCAGTGTTAAGAAATTAGAATTTAGAGTGCAAAGGATTAATTGTGGAGTGCAAACTGGCGTGGTGCAATTAACAATGTGCAGTGTTGTAACAATTATAACTCACAGTGCAAAGAATTACTGTAAGTGCAGCACAACACTGGATTACTGTACATGGTTCAAGAGCATTTTCATCACTCCCACAGCCTAAGAAGGCGGTCACAGACGTGCTGTAAGTACCCTGGCTGAGGTACAGTCACTTCTAATTCCTCATTCTTTGGTTCCTTTTCATTTATTTCATGCTTTACGTCCATTATTGGTGTGAATAGGTTTTAAATAGGTTTAAATAGGTGCTATGCATGTCCGGTAGGGAGTTATTTAGGTGGCTTTCAAAGTTAGGCTGGGTTAGGGACCTCAGTGCCAGTCCAGCAGGCAGGTGCCCACTTTCCAGATGCGACCACTTTCAGGACATGCCTTTGGCCCTATTACGTCGGATAGTGGAGGGATTACTGTATTTTTATTACGAGAATAGGTCTATCTATCTATCTATTGCCAGACGCCTCAATCCCGTTTGGGGTGGCCACAAACAAATCGCCTCCAAGTCGCCCTGTCCCCCGCCATTTCACTCCCCTGCTCCCAACTCACACCCCCCTCTCTCATATACCTCTCCACCCCATCCCTCCATCTCATCCTCGGCCTCCCCCTCCCTCTTCCCCCCTCCACCTCACTCACATACACTCTCTTCGTCAGTCTTTCACCCTCCATCCTCTCCACATGGCCAAACCACCTCAGTGTGTTCCTCATAACGCTTCCTATCACATCCACATCAACACCACAACACTCCTTTATATCCTCATTTGTCAGCCTGTCTCTCCACGTGACTCCACAGGCTCCTCTTAAATAACTCATTTCCACTGCTCTCACTCTTGACTTGTGTCCTTCCAACAATGTCCAAGCTTCACTTCCGTACGTCAGAGTTGGTATCACAATACTGTCATATAGTAACTTTTTCACTTCCATGCTCACTTCCCTGTTTCTTATCACTGCTTTCAAGGAACCAGCAACCTTTCTTCCCTGCTGTACCCTTTCAAGCACTTCACCCTCCAAACCTCCATCCTTACTCATCACACTACCCAAATACTTAAACGTACTCACATTTTCCAATTCCTCACCATCCAACCTCGCTGTACATTCACTAACTTCACCTCTCTCAAAGACCATCACTTTACTCTTCCCTACATTCACCTTTAGGTTCCGTTTCTTACACACTCTCTCAAACTCATCCACCAAGCCTTGCAGCTCCCCTTCGTCTTCACTCAACAACACAGTATCATCTGTAAACATCAGTACAGGGAGTTTCCAAACACTATCCTCTCTCACCAGGGCGACTCCAACATCCACTACCCTACCTTGTACCTCTTTTATTACCCCATCCATGTACAGATTGAACAACCATGGAGACATGACACATCCCTGTTTCAAACCAACTTTCAAAGAGAAAAATTCACTTAGTTCACCATCCACACGCACTGCAGCCTTCGCACCATCGTACATAGGTCATACAGCATATTTCAAGCGGAAATAAGCAGGGAAAATCAGCGAACGACTGCACATGGGGTATTGCCAGGTGATAACTAGCCAATTCCAGGTGTATGGCATTATCAATTACCTTTTTTCTTTTTTATACAGTCAACCCTCGGCTATCACGGGTTTTGCTATCGCGTTTCATGGCTATCACGGACAGGTGAAATGCAACACGATTACCTTTATCGCGACCTCAAATACTGCTATCGCGGACGATGGTCGGCCAGAAACATTCAAATCGCGCGGGCTCCGCCCATGCGTATACTCGCGCCCTGATTGGCGCGACGTCACAGGCTACCAGAGCGCTGATTGGCCCAAGACATGGTTACAGCTACCCATCCTTCCCGCCAAGGCTCAGAGAGAGTCCGCGTTACCAGTCGACAGCAGCTATAGCCGTGAAGACCTATTGTTCAACCACAATGGCCACCAATACCCCATCCAACCCTCCTACCATTGGTGCACGTAACGCGGCTAACCCAGGACGGCAAGTGAGGAAGAGGAAGAACCTGCCTTATGCTCAGAAACTGGAAATTGTGCGGCTGATCGACGGTGGTGAGAGCAAGTGCAGCGTGGGGAAGAAATTTGGTATCAACGAGTCCACGGTCCGAGGAATCTACCAGAAACGAGAGCACATAAGGAAGCACATGGAATTGGCATCGTCAGAGGGAGCCAGCAACGCCTTGCGGAGTCGTAATCAGGTGCTCCTTAAGACAGAACAGTTGCTGGCCAGGTATCTTGATCGGCAGGCACGGAGGAACCAGGCGGTGGAGATGCGTGAGGTCATGGACACAGCCAGGGAGATAAATGTTGGGGTTGCAAGGAAGCTGGCTATTGCACAACCACCAATGTTTGTGGCCTCCAAGGGATGGGTGGATAAATTTATGAAACGGCAACGGATCAAGAACAAGAAAATCAGTGGTGAGGCAGCAAGTGCGGACATGGCAGCGGCTAAGGAGTATCCCGACTTTTTAAAGCACGTGATTGAGGAGGGCCAATATACACCTGACCAAATATTCAACATGGTTGAGACGAACTTCTTTTGGAAAACTATGCCCAGGCGGACATTCATCACAGCCAACTCTGCCCACGTACGAGGAAGGAAGGCGATGAAGGCACGGTTCACCCTCTTGTTTACAATGAATGCGTCAGGAACATGCCGCCTTAAACCAACAGTTATTCATTGTGCTAAATGTCCACGGGCCTACAAGCGACAGGATATGAGCAACCTGAATGTGCACTGGATGTCTTCAAAGAAGGGGTACATGTCGGCAAAGCTGTCGCAAGATTGGATGAAGGAGGCGTTCATTCCCCAGGTCAAGAAGCACTGCGCCCAAAACAACATCCGCTTCAACATTCTGTTGCTGCTGGATAATGCCCCAGGACATTCACCTCTACTGAGGGATGCAGACCCTAACGTCAAAGTTGAATTCTTGCCACCCAACACGACATCATTGATTCAGCCCCTGGACCAGGAGGTAATATCTGTGGTCAAGTCTGCCTACTCGCGACGGCAATTCAGGATAATGAGGGAAGCTACCAAGGATGCCCAGCTCATCCAGCACCTAGTGGACAGTGATGGTGATGATGATGATGATGACGAAGTGCAAGGTGATAGTGAACATGACAGAAAAGTGTTTCTTTACTGGAAAAAGTACAATATTAAGCAAGCTGTGGACTTAATGGTGCAATGCTGGGATGATGTGACACAGAAAACAATTCATTACGCTTGGCGAAATATTTTGGAGGAGCTACCTGAGGACCGACATGGGAATGTGGCAGGTGAGCCACAGTCTGTGCAGGCGGAGATTCAGGCAGCAGTGGAAGAGGCACGGCAAATTCCTGGGACTGGCTTTGCTGACACAACGGAGGACGACATTCGCGACATGATTCAGCCACCCCCTGTTACTGCAGCCGACATCCTAGAGAAGGAGAATGTGGCAGAGGAGGACATGAGTGAGAGTGGTGAGGAGAACATCGGTGGTGATGCTGGGAGTCGTGGGGGACTCAGCATAGCCAACATAAAGGAAATCATCGACTTGGGTGTAAGGCTACGTCATCTCATCGAGCAAGATGTTAGCACCAACAGTGAGGCAAATTCTTCGGCGATTATGAAGGCACTGGAAGGTTACCACCAACAATACCATGCCCATATCAACAACCTACAACAACGCCAGATAACAGACTTCCTACGCCGTCGCAACGAGGCTCAGCCCAACCCACAGCCAGGACCATCCCGTGAGCCTCAGGTGGATTCTGATAATGGAGCTGATGACTTTGAAGATTTTGAGGGTCCCTTCCAGACTCCTGATGAAGCTGATCAATTCCTAGATGAGATAGAACGTCGGAGGGGTGGCCAGTAATACTCCACCCCAGCCTCAGAACCCCTTCAACCCACCCAAGCCCCTCATCCTCTCCAAAAACGTTAAGTAAAATGGCTTATTACAGTTAATTCTGTTTTATTTATAACCTTTATGTACTGTACTGTTGTTAATTTGCAGCATTGGTTTGTAATCCCAGGTATTTTAGTGAAGGAGATGTGAAAATAGGGTAAGGTTGGGGTAAAGTTGGAGGTCAGGGAACCAATTAGAATTTTTCCCATTAGTTCTTAAGTATGGCTATCGCGATTTTGGCTATGGCGGGTCGCCTAGGGTACCAATTACTCGCAATAGCAGAGGGTTGGGTGTATATATTATTTTGTATAAGAATAATGTACAGGGCTCATTTCAGTGGACGAAATCAGTGGAAAAATCTGGGCAAGATTTGCGTAGCGCAGCACGGCTGGGCAGGCAGGAAGGGAGGGTAGTGGAGGGGAGGTAAGGAGGGGAGTCAAGAACGGGGAAAAGTGAACAAATTGTCAACAATGGATGGAAATACAGATGACATTAGCAGTGCTGACTATTGTTGGACACTGGCAGTACTGACAGATGATACAAGTCAGCACTTGAAAGCCCAGGCGAATTAAAAATAACACAGAATCACAAAAGTGACATCCTGCGGTATGATCCATTGTGCCCGAGCGTCACGAAAGCAATGCCCCGCAGTTAAGGGGTTAACTCTCCTCCTCTTACCGGCTCTCTTTAAGCTCTGTCTCTTCGCTGTACTGCTGCATCTTTATCTCTTGTCTATCACTACTTCAATGGTCATTGCTCCTCTGAACTATCTGCTTGCATCCCTCCACCACTACGGTGGGCATGTAGCACCTGTTTAGCAACAAATTCTCATCTCTTTTCTGTCTAACTCACTAATACAAGATTTAACCATAACTCCCAATCCTTCATGTATGCAACAGGTCAACTCTGGAAGTGTCTCCCTCTGTCTGTATTTCCTACTGCCTATGATATCCAGTCTTTCAAATGCAGTATGTCCTGGCATCTCAGAATGAACAGACCTTCAATTTGGCTTTGTTTTTCCTTAGGGAACAATTTTGCATACTCCTTGCCTTTGGTTCCTTCTTTCTAGCATTTATATATATATATATATATATATATATATATATATACAATAACCTCTCAAATAACGCGAGGGTTAGGTTTCTGGAGAGGTCGCATTAGTTAAAACACGTTATTTGAACATAATTTTCCCAAAAGAAACAATGGTAACACTGGGGGTTACGTTCCTGGACTCTGGGAAAGTCTACCCATTTGGGGAGTTATGCTACTCTAAACTTAAAAGCAACAATATTATTTTGAAAGAAAATCCACATAAAAAACAAAAACATTATAACTGGGGAAAAATAAACAACATTTGGGGCCCTAGTTGGGCCGAAGCGTTCTTTACGTCTCCCCAAATACATACTGTTTTCGTTTTCTAAGTGGATTTTCTTTCAATTCTGCTTCATTCATGGCACTGTGAAAGTTCCTCAACATTATTAATGCATTAGTAGGTCATAAAAACACTAAAGTAAAAGCAACATTTTCATTATAGTAAGTAGGTCACAAACAATAACAACACACACCCTCATTTCATCTATGCATCACTTGTCGTCTGCTGCCGTCCCTCCTCACCCCTCTCCCCCACCTCCCGCTGCTCCCCACCCTAAATTTGTTGTCCCTCCTCGCTCTGCTGTCCTTCCTCTTCCTCTTCCTCTGACTCCCGTGCTACTGGTGATGAAGATAACTCCCTTAAGATTTCTGTCTTCTTCATAAAGAACTGCTCTATCTTGGTCTGAGTGGTTTTCTTCTTTCTGTTCTGCAGCATCAAGTTGTAACAATTTAGATCTGCCATCACTTTCCTGGCCAAATTTTGTCCAAAAATGAGCCAAATTGCTCAGAATAGGGCCACTCTTCATTTTCAAATACTATAGTTCAAATAAAACCAGTTTAAGAAACACGCAAATAAAAAACTCTATTTCTGCAAAAACTCCCACACAAGGTCTATCAGCTTGGGACTGTCCAAGGCACGCGCGGCTAATCTGAAACCATCATGTACGTGTAAAGTCGCGTTAAATTGAGAAAGCCTTGTTAGTTAAACATATCTTCTTAAATATTTGCTCATGTTAAAACGAAAACGCTTTTTTTAAACTCGTGTTAGTTGAGAGGTTATTGTATATATATGTAAAGCATCTTAAATGCAGGACCAACTTGCCTAGCCCCAGGCTCCTACACTCCTCATGGGGCAATGTAGGATTGGATGATGGATGGATGGATGGATATATATAGCAGCTGTTGTTATCAAAGCAAGATGAAAATCTACACTCCTGCCATTATTGTGCATTTTCGGGTCAAAAACATCATTACTGTGCACAGAAGCTGGTTTTTGCCAACAATGATGTGCAGTATCTGTGGTTTCTGATGACTGAGGGACTCAAAGATGTGACCCTACTCTAGGAGTTAATCCCACATGGTGAAGACCACAAGCTCAACTCTTACCCTTAGAACCCCATACCTCAAGCACATCTCAGGTCTCTTTATGCTAGACATTTCTCCCTTATTGGGCCCTTTTCATCACTTTCTATAGCACAATCCTATATATCCGGTATCCAGCTAATTAGGTTATAAGGCAACTGGGAAAATTCATGGACTGGCAAATGTGTAAACAAAAATATAAGTGTGTCCCACCCCTGCACGAGATATGCCACATTTTCATGAGGTTTTCAAACTGGTCGAGACCGGCTGAGACTAGTCCCATGGCTGTTCTGGTGAGACAGTTTCAGAAATATCAGACCAGTCAAAATTGGTCTTAAGTGGTCCTGCCCTGGAGCCAGGACTGGGTTTACCTAGTCCTGTGTACAAAGGATGCATGGTAGCACTAGACAACAATGAGAGCCAGGAGCACTCCATGTCCAGGGTAAACAGCTGATACAGCAAAGATGGTCGACAGAAGTAAAACATACATACATGCATCATCTAATCCGGTGTAGCCCCATGAGTAGCATAGGAGCCCAATACTAGGCAAGGTGGTCCTGACCCTCAAGATGAGAGTGACCAGCCTGACTCATCCCTGAGTGGCATTATGTGAGAAATAAACCCCCACCATGCCTTGGATATAAACTTGTACAGGCTCAATCTGACTGGAGCACCTTAATTACCCACTAAATCACCAGGTGCCATAATCTGGTTATATGTTTACCACCCAGTGTAGTAAATGGTTTTCTTATGTACAGGAAACCATTTAGCCTGTCACTCAGTATAGAGTCACCCATAGACAGAAAGGAAGAGGAAAGAATGAAGGAAGAAATGAAGAAGGAAGAAAGGAAAGGGCATTCACCCAAGAGCTACACTACATCAAGTAAGTATATGGTGGCACTAAATATCATTTTAAAAAGTGAATTTTGCACAAATGACAGTTAACAGTGACACTGGACAGTGATGTAAATGTTGATGTTACTTGAAATTAATACTTATTTAACTCTGAATTGAAAAAGATGATCAATTATACCTGAACTAGTGAAACAATAACGTCTACAGACAAATTCAAATTTTGTGAGTCTCTATGGATTACTATGGTGGTGGCAGGACTTACAACTATTTCCCAGAAATAATTCCTTTAAGATGAGTACTGCATCCTTTGCCTCAGGTTATTAGTTCTCTTTTAACTTAAAAGGGAAGCTACAGTTATTTCACTTCATGGAGTACTGGTAACTCATTATCATGATTCTAAAAGTGACACACTGGCAAGCTGTCATATTTTCTTTTACATGACACTGAAACACCTACTGTGTACTTTAATACTGATGATATTTACTGCGAAAATAATTTATTACCATCTTATTCTCTCTGTTTACATAACTCAGCTGATTCTATCACAACTCCACCCACTCCATCCTCCAGTGTCTGGACAACATCCCCCGGAGGACAATATCCCCCCATGCACAATATCCCCTGAGGATAAAATCCCACTGGACAATATCCCTTGACAACAAATTTTGCCCCATTTTTCTGTACTCTACCTCCTCACCCTTACTGGTTACATATCGCAGATCATACAGATTGACCCTGTGTTATATGTTAGATTTGGTTAAAATTTTAAGTGGGGGTGCTCACCATCCACTCACTTGATGTTGTGCTGCTGTCGGGTGTCTGCCCTTTCCTCTCCTCCATCCTTCTTTCCTTCCATCCTCTTCTGTCTTTCCTTCATTCTTTCCTTGTCCTTCTGCCCACAGGTAACTTTACATTCCCTCTTCTTTTTTTCCTTCATTCTTTCCTCTTCCTTCTGCCTGTGGATGACTCTACACTGAGTGACATGTCAAATGGTTTCCTGTACACCAGGAAACCATTTACTATGCTGGGTGGTAACCATATAACCAAATTTTGGCCCCTGGTGGTTTAATGGGTAATTATTGCGGTCCAATCGGATTCAGCCGGTGAAGGTTTATATCCAAGGGATGGTTGGGGTTGATTGCTCGTTTAATGCCACTCAGGAATGAGTGAGGCTGGTCACTCTCATCTTAAATGTCAAGACCAACTGCCTAGCCCCGGGCTCCTACACTCCTCAAGGGGCAATGTAGGATTGGATGATGAATGGATGGATGGATTATTAACCTCAGAGGATACTGTGTGCAAGGGGATATTATCTGGGGGATTTTGTCCTTGGGGGATACTGTGCATGGAGGGATATTATCCAGGGGGATTCTGTCCTCAGGGAACACTGTGCATGAGGAGATACTATCCTCTGTGGGATATTGTCCTAGAATCCCATCTTCCAGTCAATAGAAGCACATTAAAGATGGAACTGGTCTAAAATCCATTCTCGTGAGCATCAAGTAGGTTCAGAAAACTTTGATTGATCTTGGATGGTCTAAAAAGATCTCTCGAAAATTTGGCTACTGTCATGTGTCACATGAAACTGGGTGAAGTCGTTTCCAGTCAAGGTCGTTTCCCACCTCATCCCCTTCCCAGCCCTCCTTCCCCCTCTTTCCCCTCCTCTAATTCAGTCGCCTTCTATTCCTCTTCAAATCACCAGTCGGCTTACAACCACCAGTCAGTATATCAGCATTCTTGCAATTGTGTTGTTGTATCATGATAGTGATTTTTATACTCCTTGATTCCTAATGTGCAAACTAATCTTAAGTGCATTGTGCTCACCTTGAAACAGAGGCTGGACATGTGCAACTGACTTGAAAAAGGTGAACATTACAAGACACTGGTAACAGAACTGAACTCAGGAAATTTCACGATTTATGGTTCAAGTCTCAGGGACCGAAACTCAAAGAATTTTTCATGAAAAACACTACAAATAAATGCACTGAAAAAAGGCATACTCTTCATCGGCCGAAAATGTGTGGTACCACTATGGTTTTCAACCTAACAAACTGACTCTAAGTACCAACAACCTTGCAATGTCCTAAAATGTCTTGGCAAGTCCATTATGTTAAATACTATTCATTACTTTCTTCACAAAAAACATTGAAAAATAAACTAAAGAAGTAAATCTTGAGCATTTACTAGTAAACTGATTTTGGAAAGAAGCGTTGTACAACAGAATTATCACAACTACCATACACTTGTGTACAGTACTATATACAGCCGCGGCCCACCAATTTATTCCACACCTGATTACCGTCACCTCATCCCTCACTCACCACAGCTGTTTTGCAGATGTAATAAATACATATGAATTGTAAGCATGGTAATTTTTTCCAACAAAACAAACCTTTATTTCTATCAGCTAGATTTTTCCTTCTCTCCCAATGCAAATGCATTCTAAAATGAATTTATACATCATCTTAGAATGCATTTGCTTCAGCAGAGAAGATAAAATCTATCTGATAGAAATGGTTTGTTTTGCTGGATAAAATTACTGCACTTGCAATTCATACGTGTTTATTGCATCATCCGCACAACAGTTGTGTGGCCAGTGAGGGGTGAACTGATGGTGGACAAGAGAGGAATAAAATTGGTGGGCCGTGATCGTATACACAAGTGTGAGTATGGGAGTTGTGATAATTCTACTGTACAACAATTGTGTCTAAAATCAGTTCACCAATAAATGTTCAAGATTTATTTCTTTAGATTACTTTTCCATATTTTATGAATAACAAATAATATATTTAACAAGGTAGGGTAGTGGATGTTGGAGTGGCCCTGGTGAGAGAGGGTAGTGTTTGGAAACTCCCTGTACTGTTGTTTGCAGATGATAATGTGTTGTTTAGTGAAGACGAAGGAGAGCTGCAAGGCTTGGTGGATGAGTTTGGGAGAGTGTGGAAGAAACGGAATCTAAAGGTGAATGTAGGGAGGAGTAAAGTGATGGTCTTTGAGAGAGGTGAAGTCAGTGAATGTACAGTGAGGTTGGATGGTGAGGAATTGGAAAATGTGAGTACGTTTAAGTTCTTGGGTAGTGTGAGGAGTAAGGATGGAGGTTTGGAGAGTGAAGTGCTTGAAAGGGTACAGCAGGGAAGAAAGGTTGCTGGTTCCTTGAAAGCAGTGATAAGAAGCAGAGAAGTGAGCATGGAAGTGAAAAAGTTACTACATGACAGTATTGTGATACCAACTCTAACGTATGGAAATGAAGCTTGGACGTTGCTGGAAGGACACAAGTCAAGAGTGCGAGCAATGGAAAAGAGTTACAGTATTTAAGAGGAGCCTGTGGAGTCACATGGAGAGACAGGCTGACGAACGAGAATATAAAGGACCGTTGTGGTGTGGATGTGGATGTGATAGAAGCATTAGGAGAAATACACTGAGGCAGTTTGGCCATGTGGAGAGGATGGAGGGTGAAAGACTGACGAAGAGAGTGTATGTGAGTGAGGTGGAGGGGGGAAGAGGGAGGGGGAGGCCGAGCATGAGATGGAGGGATGGGGTGGAGAGGTATATGAGAGAGGGGGGGGGTGAGTTGGGAGCGGGGCAGCGAAATGGCGGGGGACAGGGCGATGTGGAGGCGATTTGTTTGTGGCCACACCGAACAGGATTGAGGCATCTGGCAATAGATAGAATAGATAGACATTTAACAAAATTAACCAACTGCATGCATTTTCCACTGCTGCAAGACAGTGCAATCACACATGTTATGTCAATGTAGCGTGTTTAACCCCTTAAACGCGGCCGTGTACGGCCGATCCCCCATGTGGCGGGGTTGTAGCGGGGTCTGAGTACCTGTGGGAAAATATTTGCCAAAAATCAGAGATTAACCCTAGAACATTAAAATTTTTATGGCATATAGTACTTACATTCAGCTTTCTCCTGAGACAGATGTTGAGCCTTCGTGGACTACCAAAGGACTTGTGAAGACTTGCAAAGTTGGGTAACAAAGTCTTCACTTTCACACCTCCAGAAACCCGGTTTTCTTTCTACCACAGCCTCAATCTGTCACAGTACACTTTATACAACAACGTACAGGTAGTTTGGAATCCATATTTGTACAATAAGCACTGAAAATAAGACTATAATGAACGGAGCGTACGGCCAACATGCAGCGCGGCGGCGATCTTCCCGTCACTGAACACACATTTCCATTTTCACAGCTAAAAACACGTATACTACATTATTTTCCCTCATAGTACTTCGCAAAGGCTCACTTGGCACTATTACGGCCCTAAAAATCACTGTCACTGCCAGTATTGTGAAGCGGGAATGAGGAAGACCACCGCGGCGCGAGTTTATTCAGCCTTACGGCAGGCACTTTATTCTCGCTCCTGTCGGCCACTCGCACTTCATTTCTATCACTCACTTTCACTCTAGCTGTCAGTTTTTTGCCTTATTCATCAGTGTCACTGTCATTTGTTATAAAAATAATATTTTCTACACAACAAACTGTCACTGTCAGAACATAGAATAGAAACATATGCTTTCAACTTCTTACACTGGAGTGACTGTCACTCTCAATACTTATATTATTACCATGTACAATTATTTACACAAAAAAACACTGTCACTGTCAGTGCTTTTACAACTACATACACTAATTTACACTCATCAGACTGTCACTGTCAGTACGTAAAAGAAAACTAAACACTAGTATCACTGTCACTCTCAGTATTATTTTCAAGATTCTTACCCTTATTTTCAATATCTAGTCAGGCTGTGGTAGTCAAAGAAACACGGGTCAGCACAGAGGGGAATTTTGCACTCTTTGCACTGCAAGGAGGTGCGCCTAAATGTTCTGTCCTGCCTGGTAGTGTGGCTGCACACATGACACCTCCTGAGTGCTTTTCCCCTCTTGGCAGTGGCAGGCAGTGGCTCCAGGCGGTGTCGCTGAAGGTAGTCCTGACACTGTAGGCGGTCTGGAGGTGTGTGTGGGTGGCGCCTGGGACCTGATGGCAGTACCTGCCCAAAACGCTGGAGCAGCTGGTACACACAAGTCTTTGAAAAATGCCGGAGAGAGTAGTTTGCTGGCTTCCTGTTCTTGATCTTATACAGGATGAAGGCATTCAGTATGCACATATCAAGCAAGTGCAAGAACACCTTCCTGTACCAGCGACAGTTCCTCCCCAGGGAGTCTATCTCTCCGATCATCATGTCAGACTTGTCCACCAGCCGCATATTGACGTTGTAGTCAATCACAGCATCAGGCTTCATCACAGGCTCACGTCCTTCTGTCGACCTTCCCTGTGGCTTGCATTTCCCCCTTGTGAACTGTAGTGAGCACATTGACGATTCTCTTATCGTGCCACCTGATCGCCAGCATCTTGTCAGTTTTCTTCAGGTGCACGTCTCCCCACTTTGATCTTTCAGCCTCGGGGAAGGCAGGGTAGTGTGCCCTATTGCTACGGACAGTGCCACATGATCCGACGCCGTGTTCAGAAAGGTACTTGGCGAGTTTGGGAGCTGTATAATAATTGTCCGTATACAGGATATGATTCCCGCCAAAGTACTTTTCCAAAAGCACTTTCACCACAGAACCAGAGAATCCAAGGGGGTCAGTCTTGTCCAAGTCCACATTGCTGGCGGTGTAGATAACGAAGTCTAAGATGAACCCCGTCTTGCAGTCGCACAGCACGAAAAACTTTATTCCAAAGCGGTGGCGTTTGCTAGGAATATACTGCACGAACCGAAGACGGCCCCTGAACAAAACCAAGGACTCATCAATCACAACTTTCTTGAAGGGGTGAAGGAACGTCGTAAACTTATCCTTGATCAGGTTCAGGATTCCCCCTCACTTTCCATAGTGGGTCAGTTTGGGAAGGCTCATCGTTGTTCGCAAAGTGAATGTAAGTCATGAGTTGCCTGAAACGATCGCGACTCATGTATTTATTGAAGATGGGTGTGGGGCAAAGATCGTCAGCACTCCAGTATTCCTCGAGCTTGTGCTTCCAATTGTGGGGCATCAAAAGCATCAAGCTGATAAATACAAACAGTTCCCTGATCGTTACAGGAACCCATGCTGCCATCCGCGACGTGGATGGCGTTGCAGCTTCACCTTCACCTTCACGAACTGCAGCAGATTGCCCCTCGAACCTGTTCATCTCGGTACAAATCTGCTCCATTACTTCGTTATCCAGGAAGGCCAACAGGTAGTTCAAACATTCACCATCCTCTGGGACAGGGAAGTCAGCCTGTATTCCACACCCACTGGCATCAAAGGGCAGATCTTCCGGCACAAAATCTGAGCCCTCAGACCACACGTAGGCATCCAGAGTGCCCTGCCTAGGCTGGGAGGTGGTGGGGGCGGCGGGGGGTGAGGCAGGCCGTATGGCAGTGGGTGAGGCAGGCGGTGAGGCAGAGGCTGTGCTAGGTCGTGTCGGTGTAGTGGTGGTGGTGGTGGGGAGATAAGCCGAAGGTTCAAGGTCACTCGCAGTGGCCTGACTGGTGAGTTGCCTAATGCGAGTAACCTTAGCAAGTCTTACACTAGGAGACAATGTTCTACTCCTACTAGCACGGACACTGGGCCTACGGAAACCTCTACGTAAACTAGACTGCCTACTTCCCTTCCGAGGTGGTGAAGGAGACTCCGAAGACTCCGGAGAAAGTGCAGCTGCAGATGACGACGAGAGAATGGGGCTGGGTGTGCGTGGCGATATGGCGGCGGCGGCGTGACGTGGCGTAGGGGACAATGGCCGGTCTGAGGAAGACAATGGCTGGGAAGCTGGGTCACCACTTCGTCTCCTCTTGGACACCTTTCCATACACTAGGCCCCTTTTCACTGGAGCCTTGCCTGTTGAGGTGCTGGGCACAGGAATAGTCACTTCTGGCGCCTCAGACTCAGCACTCGATAGTGTGTCTGACTCTGCCAGGCTAGATAAAACACCGACGTCACTTCCATAATCCATGGACGCTTTCAATAACTCACTTGCTATAGCCGAGTCACTAAGTCCCTTAGCAGTTCCTGGTAAGGGTTTGTAAGGGGTGGAGGTCACAAAACCCTTTTTCGGAGGGCTGGAAGGCACAGACTCGGAAGAGCTTGAGTTTGACATGGTGTCACCTTGAAAGATTCTGGTGGACTGATGCTAAACAGGGGCAAACCGCGGGAAAAAATGATAGTGTGACAACTGGGGAAACAAGCGTTTCCAATTAGCATAAAGTGCTTGCGAGAGGAAGGCGCAGATTGACACATATGAGCCGTCCGCGCGCTGCCATATCGCACGACGAGGGAGGGCCGGGCAGCGGTGCGTGGGTGGGTAAAAAAAATGATACTTGGCAACAACTGAGGTCAGTAGTACAAAGGTCAAGTGTGCTAAAAGTAGCTAAAGGGTGGCGGTACTGATAGACAATACCAGCTGGAGCCTGCTTGCCCGCAGTTATTCAAAATTTACTAGAATCGCAAACGCGACGATCCGCCGTTATGTCCTTTTGGCCGAGCATCGCAAATGAGACGATCCGCGTTTAAGGGGTTAAGAGGGGGTTATGTTTCAAATGGAATTGTTTGTGTGGCCCTGAATACAGGTGGTACTGTATATACTGCAATGATTTAGTCAACATATAAGAGCATACATCAGATATCTGTGAAACATCAATAACCTGGGGGGTAAATTCCCCAAGCTTCCAGGTTAACTGGGCTTGTATTATATTAACCTAACTGTGCCTATGTGTGCTTCTGACACTTACCATAACAGTATGTATGTATGTATTTGGTGGGTGTAGTAAAAGGGAAAACTTTGGTTTGTAAGTGGGATGCCTGGTACCAATTAGGATAAATCCCATACATTCTGTGCTTGCTTTCATTATCACACAATTCCATTATCATGCACCGTTTTCAGTACCAATTATGCTCAATTACCAAGGGATCTGCATAACAATAATTAAAATTAAATACAGTAATCCCTTGATTATCCAGACGGTCCGTATCCAGCCATGCTCCGCTTCCAGATGTTAGGCCTTGGCTCTATTATACCCATATCCGGATTTATTTGTCCGTAATCGGACATAAAAGTTCTAGCTTCAGTGGCTGGCCAGCCTACGAAGTACCTGTATTTAAAAAAAAGAAAAAAAAAGAAAAAAAAAAAAGGGTCCATTGGGTGGCTCACTGGTCTCTCTGTCCATGCACGGCTAACAGACTATAACCCACAAGCTGAAATAAAATGGCTATCCAGTTCCCTACCGAACGGTTGATATCCCCCAGCTCTCGATCACCAGTAACATATCGGCAGCGCATGAAGAAAACAAAGCATAACCCACAAGCTGAGCGTGAATGGCTGTCAGGCTCCTACCGAATGGTCGAAATCCCCCAGTCACCCTGATCACCAGTAACATTCCAGCAGCGCACGAGGAAAACAAAGCGTTACCCACAAGCTGAGCTAAAATGGCAGTCTAGGTCCTTACCAAATGGTGAAAGATCCCTGGCTGGATGGATTAATGGGAACGTACTGGCCTCGGAGGAATAACACAGAGCCTAACCCACCACCAGAGCAAAAGCGCCCATCCACCTCCTCACTGAACGATGAAAGTCCCCTGGCATCCCTCGCTTCTCCCCCTGCCCCGTCCCTCCTCCATCCCTCCTCAAGCTCACCACTTCCCAGCTTATCTCCCTCCCTCTCCCTCAGTCCTCCCCATCTATACCTCGCCCACCATCCCTGCATGAATTTTTTTAGTTTTTAGCGTTTTATTCCAATACTGTTGGTCATATCGAAATTCCGAAAACACCACAAGGAAGCTCATGAAATTCTGCATCTAGACATATGCTTAGTTTTTGCACGGTGTGAGCAAAATTTTGCGCTATGATGTTGGGAAGTTAATTGATAGTATTTTTATCTCTATCTATCTATCTATTGCCAGACGCCTCAATCCAACAAGTTTATTCTCACTGCTTTTCTGTACTTTTACTCATCAGTTTTGTGTTTTTATTAGCTTATGTTATAGTATAAACAACACTGAAGATGAAGGTATACAATTTGTACAAGATAGTATAACCAATTTCCAAGGGGCATACTGAAACTGAAAGAAATGTTTATCTTTCTGCCATGGAGTCAGCCATCACTCTTGCTGTCTCAGAAACTTTTTAAATTCATGATAGGGTTAAAAATACTGCAACTGTCGTCTTCACTGATTTTTTTGTGAACTTTCTTTGTTTATGCATTGCTTTCTTAGTGTCTGGCATTACAATGGATATTCCCATGTGTGTTTTGATGTCTACTGTAAATACAGCTGAATGACCAGAGAACACTGCCAAATTAGGCGGGGTACTGTACAACATAGGTAGACTATTTGTAAATTTTTTTGTTTGTGCATTGTTTTGCTAGTGTCTAGCACTACACTGGACATACCCACTTGTGTTTTGATGTCTAAATATTGTACTGCTGAACGACTGCAGAACACTGCCAAAACTAGAAGGAGTGCTGTGCATATTGGTATATATATACTTTTTGTTTATGCATTGTTTTCTTAGTGTTTAAGATTATAATGCATATTGCAATGTGTGCTTTGACGTCTAAAAACTGACAAAAGACCTCAGAACACTGCCAAAATTATGAGGGGTGCTGTACATATTGGTAGTTGTTGTTGTTTTTTTTTTTTTTTTTTTTTTTTTTTTTTTTTGTGTTTGGGATTATACTGCATAGGCCAGAAGGAGCTGAAAGACCGCAGAACACTGCCAAAATTAGGAGGGGTACTGTGCATACTGACAGTTTTTATTTTTATTTTGTTTGTTTGTTTATGCATTGTTTTCTTAGTGTTTAGGATTACACTGCATATTGCAATGTGTGTTTCGATGTCCAAAAACAGCCAAAAGACTGATGAACACTGCCAAGATTAGGAAGGGTACTGTACATATAGGTTGGGTATGGGGACAGTAGAGGATATTGCTCCATATCCTGACGCTGCCCGTATTCAGACATTGCCTGTATCTGGTCATGCCTATGGCTCTATTATGTTGGATAATTGAGGGAGTACTGTAATACAATCATCATAATCATCATCTAATCCTGTGTTGCCCCAAGAGAAGTGTAGGAGCCCAGGGCTAAGCAAGTTGGTCCTGACATTTAAAACGAGAGTGACCAGCCTCACTCGTCCATGAGTGGCATTAAGTGAGCAGTAAACTCCAACCTCCCCTTGGATATAAATTTGCTCAGGCTCAATCCAATTGGAGCAGTTTAATTACTCACCAGGTGCCATTATTTGGTTATATGGTTACCACCCAGAATAGTAAATGGTTTCCTAGAGTACAGGAAACCATTTGGCTTGTCACTCAGTGTAGAGTCAGCCACAGACAGAAGAAAGAGGAACGAATGAAGGAGAGACAGATGAGGGAGTGTAAAGTTGCCTGTAGGCAGAAGAAAGAGGAAAGAATGAAGAAAAGAAAGCCAGAAGAAGGAAGAGGAAAGAACGAAGAAAAGAAGACAGATGAGGAAGAGAGGAAAGAGCAGACACCCGAAGCAGCACTACACTGAGTGGGTACAGTATAATAATAAAACAATAATAAATCATGAGTGTCAGTCATCATCATCACCACCGCCAACAACACTGTATTTCTATTTTTTTTTTTTTTTGTCCACCTGATGATCTGGTGAGGCAGAGCTCAGAAAGTAAAGAAAGAAGAAAAAAAAAAATGATAAAGGTATAACTAATCAACAGCATGACTAGTGAAATGAACCAAACACACATTTATTTATCATTCATAAATAATACAGTGGCCTTACGTCCAGTATGGTAATTAGATTAAACAACACTGTCGTACTGGACTAATTCCCTACCGGAGAAATAATAAACCTTATGGGGAAAATTATTTAGATAAGAGAAGACTAATTTAAGGCACAACAAGCTCTAGAATATTGTAAAAATGATAGGCAAACGCACAAAATTGCAAGTAGCATGCACACATGCATTCATACGCACACACAGTGGTACCGTCCAACATGCTATTAGGGTGTTAGCATGCCAGTAAGCACAAGGAGACTGACACTCACTGATGTCACCTCTCCCAGCTAATTCATGTTCTGATTAGCTGTGGCACCTCTCAACGTCTCAGAATAATGAATCCCCCCCCCCCCCAAAAAAAAAGGGTATTCATGCATTGTGGAAGCAAACATAACTAATATCAGTTCTCTGTAGTAAACGAAAATATGTCCTACTGAATGTTTTGAGTGTCTGCTGTACTAAAGGTGATTTGTACAATGTGTGTTGGATGCGAGGCCACTGTAGTGGTTGCAACCTCAGACCCATCTAAATGTGAACCTGGCAGACTGCAGGCCAAAGCTGCTTTCTTCTGCAGTTCATCCTTCCCCTGTCAGCTGATAGGAAGGGAATTGAAGGATATCTGTAAAACCAGCCACTGCTATTGCCTGGGCATATCAATGCCACCAGTTGAAGGCATCCCTCATCAGCACCATACAGTATATATGTAGTAGTGTCTTGTTATACCTATGCCACAGCAGATGTCAAGCAGGACAGTGATGGGCGAGACCTCAGCAATCTCTCTCACAGTGCTGTATAGTATTTCTGCTCCCTGTGTGTTGACCTGCAAAACGGAATGTAAAATATGTGATGACTGATAGTATACAATTTTCTGAGAGTTCAATTGTTTCCTAGGTTATGGAAAACTATCTCGTTTGTAACTCAGTGCAGAGCTGCCTGAAAGTGGTTCTACATACAGTGAGTGCATAGCAGGCATTCTCACCTACCAGATTAAATGACAATACATGTATATAAGTAAGCAGAAAATGTGGTTATGAATATAGTATTTAAAAAAATGGGCAGATTTGCATGGCCATGTGAAATGTAAGAGGAGTGAATGAGGAGAGCTAGAGGGTGGACATGGTGAATGTGTTCAAGTGTGCAAGATATGCCATGATGGCATTGTATGAAACAAAGATGATAGGGTGTAAAGTGCAAGAGTGGAAGGGTGTGAAATGTGTATGATCAGGCATGAACGGGCAAGGATGATCCAAAGAAGGAGTTGCCTTGTTGATGAATGAGGTGTGGCAGAGTGGAATGTGGGATTACAAATGTGTCAGCTTCAATGAGATGTATGTATGTCAAGTTCAAGTTTGAGGAGAAAGTGGCAGTGATTGAAGCATATGCACCGTGTGATGACAGGAGTGAGAGCTGGATGAAGCTGTGGGAGAAATGCCCAGGAGCTATACACTTAACTCCCACTATTCAACAGGGATGCATTCCATAAAAAGTGGTTGAACAATGAATTGGTCAAATAATGGACCAATTATTCCCATTAGATTAAGAAAGAGGGGGGTTAGGTTCCTGACCACCTTCATCACTCAAAAAGTATTCAATAAAGATGGAAAAATACCAGTTAATATGAATCAAAGTGACACAGAGATTTGAACTGTTTTCCTATAGACCTACGTTCTCTTGGAAAATTATTTTAGTACTACATTCATTTCAGATGACTAATATTTGGTTTTCGATAAAAAAACATTGGAGACCAAACAAAATATATCTACTGGGCAATATTAAAGCAAGCCACCTGAACGTTTTCGATAGTGTTTATTGCCGAATCTGGAGACTGGACATGATGTCACCACATTAAACAAACTCAAATGTACTCAATTTAAACCATAAATAGTAGTGGAAGCCTAACTGGAGGCACTGAAACCTAACTGCAGGGTTTCGCCCCCAGGACCCCCAAAAGATTATAACCTACCTAACCTAGTGCAAACTAAGACGTGCATTAAGTAAAACTGGTGCCAAAACATTATTATGCGTTAAGAGAGTTTGTTAATCATTGGCGCAATCGTCCTCAGGGTTGCCATTTGTTATTTTTCATTACCAATGTGGGACAATTTGGTAATGAAAAATTTGTTCGGTAATGAATCAGCATGATCAAACGGATTTCTCGTGTATGAAGATACAGAGGATGGATACAGTGGATTGCCTGCTCTCATTGATTAATATGCTACCCTACATAGCATGAAAATAATCAACATGCTGCTAATTATATGGGGAGTGATTATTTCCATGTGTATATATAATTAGAGAAGAATAAATGCTTGCTTTATGAATTTGCTGAAGAAAAGTTAAATTTGGTAATGAAAATTGAGGAGTTTGATAATGTGGCTGAGTTCAGATCTGGCAAACCTGACTGTCACCCGACCATGCGATGGCGAAACACTCACTCAGGTTGGTGAGCACATGAATGCGCTTGACAGGGGTAACAATAGGGGTCTTAGGTGGAGCCATGGTGGTGCTGCAGTATTCCACAAGGTCAAAAAAGAAATGCAGACGGATGAAGAGGCAACCGATCAGCAGGTCAGAGCACAGGAGACAGGCAGCTCAGCCAGTCTGCCTGGCAGCTTTGTCAAAATGGCAGGGATAATCATGTCAAACAACGAAAAAGGGTAAAGATTTGTAAATGTTGAAACAAATAATTGTCGAATAACGATCGGTCAAAAAACAATGGTTTGGTGTAACGTGATTGTAATGGGCGATATAAATGGTGGAGTAGGCACCTGTCCTGATGTTGACATAATGGGCTGTAATGGAGTACCGAGAGAAAATGATAATGGAAATATATGTCAGGAAAGAAGGTTGTGCATTTCTAACTCATACAGTAATCCCTCCACTATCCGATGTAATAGAGCCAAAGGCATGTCCGGAAAGTGGTCCCGTCCGGATAGTGGGCCCCTGCCTCCTGGACTGATACTTATGGACCCTAACCCAGCCTAACTTTGAAAGCCTAACTTTGGAAGCCACCTAAATAGCTCCCTACCGCACATGCATAGCACCTATTTAAACCTATTTAAAACCCTATTCACACCAATAATGGACATAAAGCATGATATAAATGAAAAGGAACCAAAGAATGAGGAATTAGAAGTGACTGCACCTCAGCCAGGGTACTTACAGCACGTTTGTGGCCACCTTTTGTAAGGTTTTGGCAGTGGTGAAAATGCTCTTGACGCACGTACAGTAATCCAGTGTTGTGCTGCACTTACAGTAATTCTTTGCACTGTGAGCTATAACTGTTTAACACTGCACATTGTTAACTGCATCAGGCCAGTTTCAACCGACAGTTTCAACCGCCAGGTTTGCACTCCACAATTAATCCTTTGCACTCTAAATTCTAATTTCTTAACAATGCACAACACTGTAAATTCCCGTGTGGTCTAGTGGCGAGGTATTGCAGTTTATTCACTTTAATTCACAACAAAAATGAGCAAGTGTGGCTTCCAATATGATAAGCTACCACTCGCAATCGAAGTTAGGCAATAACTGTTTGGGTGTTGGTGAGGGGGAAACAGAGTTGCCAGATCGCAACAGCCACATTACCAAACTCCTCAGTTTTCATTACCAAATTTAACTCTTCATTACCAAATTTGTAAAGGTAACATTTATTCTTCAATAATTACATATACAAGTGGAAATACATGTAATCACTCTTATAATTAACAGCATGTTTGATTATTTTCACAATATGTATGTTACCAGGGAAAGAGCAAACAATCCACCATCTCCATCCTGTGTATCCTTATACGTGTGAAAAATCTGTTTGGTAATGCATTACTCTGATTCATTACCAAACGAATATTTCATGACCAAATTGGCCCACATTTGGTAATAAAAAATACCAAATGGTAACCCTGACAGGGGAGGGGGGAGGAAGGAAGGGGTGAGGGTCTGAAGTGTAACAGCTGTTCGGTGCTGCGCGGCAATTTCAAATTACAGGTGGGAAAAAATTCAGATTTTGGGGGGATTTTTTTCTTTTTTTGGCCATTTTTGGGTTCCGAAGGTCCAGGCCCACAATATCTGGTAAGTGGGGATGTCCGGAAAGTGCGTATCCAGAAAGTACAGGGATTACTTTCAAACACAAAGATGCACAAAAATGTACATGGTATAGAGGGAACAGGGATCATGCTGAAAGGAGCCTGATTGATTATGTGCTCGTAGAGAGGTCGATGGTGGGAAGTGTTGCTGATACGAGGGCAGTGAGAGGACGATGTAGAGGTCTGTCAGATCATATGACTGTGGTATGCAAGATCAAGCTGAGAGGAGTAAGGTGGGCCAGGAGAGAGAGGAGCAGTTAGGGAGAAAGACTGAAAGTTGAGAAGCTGAGGATCTAAGAAATGGCAGATGAATACAGGACCAAAGTAGGGGAGGAGTTGGAATGAGTGAACTGGAATTAAATGGATCAGGACAGTCTGTGGAATGCATATAGGGATTGAATAGTTAGGAATGATAAAGTGGTGTTTGGTGTGGCAAGCGTAACAGCAAAGAAAGGTACGACATGGTGGGATGAAGAGGTTAAGAAGCAGTAGAGGAAAAGTGGAAGAAGTGGCTAGAGTGGTAACAGGACAAGGGTTCAATTAAAATAAGAGCTGAATATATTGAGAGCAAGAAACACATAAAGAAACTAGTGAAGAGGAAAATGAAAGAGATAAATGATGATCTAGGAAGAAAAATGAATGTAAATTACTTTGAAAATAGGAAGTTATTCTGGAAAGAAGTGCAGAAATGTATTAGTGACAGCAGAAAGAAGTGTGAAAGTGTGAAGAATGTAAATGGTAGATTATTAATCCATGGGGATGAAGTAGGACCAGATGGAAAGAATAATTTGAAAGTATGATGAATGGGAATGGAGAAAGCAAAGCGACTGTAAACATGATTGGGCCTGGGGATGTGCAGAGAAGGAATGCAGTACCAGGAAACGTGACACTTGCACAGGTGAAGAATGCTGTGAAGCAACTCAATAATGGGAAACCAGCTGGAGCTGATGAGGCGTATGCAGAAGTGATTATGAGTAGTGGAGAGCGCAGAATGAAGTGCTTGTTGGGGATATGTAAGAAGGCATGGATGAGTGAAACTGTGCCAGCAGTGGAAAAAGGCTGTGACTGTACCACTGTACAAAAATAAGGGTGAGCAATGTGAATGCAAGAATTATCGTGGTATAAGTTTATTCAGTGTTGAAGGGAAGGTGTATGGAAGAATTATTATAGAGAAAGTAAGAGAGACATCAGAAGTCCTAGTGAGTTATGGACAGGCTGGCTTTAGGAGTGGCAGAGGATGTGTGGATCAAATATTTGCAGTGAGACAGATACTGAAGAAGGACTATAAGGTGTTTGTAGCATTTTTGGATCTGGAAAAAGCATACGACAATGTAGACAGAGAAGGATTGCGGAACTTTTTGCGCATGTATGGTGTAGATGGTAAGCTGCTTGGTGCCATCAAGAGTTTTTATGATGGTAGGGAGGCATGTGTAAGGGTAAACGGGCATCTAAGTGCATGGTTCACGATCAATGTGGCCGTGCGACAAGGTTGTGAGATATTCCTATGGTTGTTCAATATATATATGGATGGGGTGATGAGAGAAGAAAAAACATGAGTAACAGAGAGAGGGATCTCGCTGGTAATGAATGGTGATGGATGGAATATCTCAAATTTGTTGTGTGCTGATGATGCAGTGCTACTTGTAAATACCAGACAAGAACTTGGTAGACTGGTACAGAGTTATGCAGATGTCTGTGAGTGTCGTGCCTTGAGAGTAAATGTAGAAAACAGTAAAGTGATGGTAATGGAGAGAGAAGGTGACTCCCAGTGTGATGTGACAGTGAATAGAGAGAGACTGGAACTGGTGAGAGAGTTCAAATACCTGGGTACAATGACAGAAAAGAGAGGAAAATGTGCAAAAGAAGTGGAAAGTGTACTTTCCACTTCTTTTGCACAATGAAGGAAAGTAACCAGTGCTATGAAGGCCTTGATAAGAAACAGAGGCTTTAGTGTTGCAGCTGCACAAGGCTTACATGAAAGAGTGTTAGTGCCAACTTTAACACATGGATGCGGGACTATGGTGTAGCATGAAAATGAAAAGTCAAGAGTGAGAGCAGTGGAGATGGGACTGCTGAGTAATGTATGTGGAGTACAGAGGGTGGATAGGACACGAAACAATGTAATTCATGAAAGATGCGGAGTGAAGAAGTCTGGGGACACCAGAATTGAAGAGAGTGTACTTAGATGGTGTGGTCATGTGGAGAGAATGGATAACAATAGAGTGGTGAAAAAAGTATATCTGAGCGAATTTGAAGGAGAGAAGAGAAGAAGTAGGCCAAGGAGAAGGTGGAAGGATATGGTGGATGAATGTGTGAGGAAGAGAGGTATGGAAGTCAATGAGGCTAAAGACCTGACAAGACATGAGCTGGCTGGATAAATGTTGTGAGAAAAGCATGATCAGTGATTTGGCATCCTTTTTTAATGTGACAGTGTCCAGATTGACTCTACCGTATACATTTATGTGATGCTAAAGAATGTGATGAAAGTTTTGGCGCATTAGATAGAGCCAGGATTCCAGGGGGTTGAATGATGCGCAAACAGAAGCGTGGCTCATTGGACTGGGCAAACTTAGGCTGTCTGGGCACTACTACTCCTCACCCTGCCACAGGGTGGGAAAGGAGGTCTGGATGATGATGACGATAGGGGAGGGTGGGGGGGGGGGACTCATCCACCACTATCAGCATCCAGACCTCTTTCCACACTTGTAGATGGTGTGAAGTTAAGCTTCCCCAGTGAGTAAAAACAAAGTCTGGATACCCCCTCCCTATTGCCAAGCCCTGAGGGAACACAGGCTTATATGGTTACCATCTAGGATAGTAAATGGCTTACAGGGCCCTGGAAGCCATTTGGCTTGTCACTCAGTGTATACTTCTCTGTAGATAGCACTACACTGGGTAAGTGACTGATGGATGCCCCTATTGAATAGGGTACTTAAAAAAAAAAAAGTACGAGGTTTAGATCACCTGGACTGAGAGGACCTTTTTGCAAAAGATGATGGAAGCACAAGAGGGTATGAAAACTAAGTGGGGAATAGCAGATGTCTCATCATCATCATCATCATCATCATCAGCCGGACCTCCTTTCCCACCCTAGGGCAGAGTGAGGATTAGCAACATCCAGACAGCCCAAGTTTGCCAAATCCAAAGGGCCACACATCCATTCACTCACCATTCAAACCCCCGGAATCCTGGCTCTATCTGATATGCCAAAAACATTCACCACGTTCTGTAGCTTCACATAAACATATCTGATAGAGTCAATCTGGACACTGTCATGCCAACAAGGAGTGCCAAATCCCTGATCAAGCGCTTCTCCTCACAATATTCATCCAGCCAACTCGATCTCTTGTCAGTCCCCTAGCCTCATTGACTTCCAAACCTCTCTTCCTCACACACTCATCTATCATATCCCTCCACCTTCTCCTCGGCCTACCTCACCTCCTCCCTCCTTAAAATTCACTCAGATATACCTTTTTCACCACTCTATTGTTATCCATGCTCTCCACATGACCATACCATCTCAGGACACTCTCTTCGATTCTGGTGTCCACAGACATCCACACTCCATATTTTTTACGAATCATGTAATTTCGTATCCTATCCGCTCTCTGTACTCCACATACATTCCTCAGCAGTCCCACCTCCACTACTCTCACTACTGACTTAACATTTTCATGCCACACCATAGTCTCACATCCATATAAGTTGGCACTAACACTCCTTCGGGCAAGCCTCGTGCATCTGCTCACTCAAGCGTATGTTTCTTATCAAGGCCTTCATTGTACCAGCTACTTTCCTTCCTTGTGTCACTGTACTTTCCACTTCTTTTGCACATCTTCCTCTCTCTTCTCTCATTGTACCCAGGTATTTGAACTCTCTCACCAGTTCTAGTCTCTCTCCATTCACTGCCACATCACACTGGGAGTCACTTCCTCTCTCAATAACCAACACTTTACTCTTTTCTACATTTACTTTCAAGGCATGACGCTCACAGACATCAGCAAAACTCTTTGAAATATTCCATCCATGACCATTCATTACCAATGCCATCCCCTTCTCCAGTGCTCATGTTTTGCTTCTCTCATCACCCCATCCATATATATACTGAACAACCATATGGACATCACTAAACCTTGTCGCACACTCACATCGATCATGAACCAATCACTTAGATGGCCATTTACCCTTACACCATACTTCACTACCATCATAAAAACTTGACAGCACCTAGCAGATCAGATATTCATTCTTAGATCTTTAGTGGAAAAGTTTCTAGAGAAGGGAAAGAAGTTGTATGCGGCTTTCATGGATTTGGAGAAAGCATATGACAGGGTGGATAGACGAGGATTGTGGAAAGTGTTAAGAATATATGGAGTAGATGGGAAGTTGTTGAATGCTGTGAAGAGTATGTACGATGGTGCGAAAGCTGCAGTGCGTGTGGATGGTGAACTAAGTGAATTTTTCTCTTTGAAAGTTGGGTTGAAACAGGGATGTGTCATGTCTCCATGGTTGTTCAATCTGTACATGGATGGGGTAATAAAAGAGGTACAAGGTAGGGTAGTGGATGTTGGAGTGGCCCTGGTGAGAGAGGATAGTGTTTGGAAACTCCCTGTACTGTTGTTTGCAGATGATAATGTGTTGTTGAGTGAAGACGAAGGGGAGCTGCAAGGCTTGGTGGACGAGTTTGGGAGAGTGTGTAAGAAACGGAATCTGAAGGTGAATGTAGGGAAGAGTAAAGTGATGGTCTTTGAGAGAGGTGAAGTCAGTGAATGTACAGCGACGTTGGATGGTGAGGAAGTGGAAAATGTGAGTACGTTTAAGTACTTGGGTAGTGTGATGAGTAAGGATGGAGGTTTGGAGGGTGAAGTGCTTGAAAGGGTACAGCAGGGAAGAAAGGTTGCTGGTTCTTTGAAAGCAGTGATAAGAAACAGGGAAGTGAGCATGGAAGTGAAAAAGTTACTATATGACAGTATTGTGATACCAACTCTAATGTACGGAAGTGAAGCTTGGACGTTGTTGGAAGGACACAAGTCAAGAGTGAGAGCAGTGGATATGAGTTATTTAAGAGGAGCCTGTGGAGTCACATGGAGAGAGAGGCTGACGAATGAGGATATAAAGGAACGTTGTGGTGTTGATGTGGATGTGATAGGGAGCGTTATGAGAAACACACTGAGGTGGTTTGGCCATGTGGAGAGGATGAAGGGTGAAAGCCTGACGAAGAGAGTGTATGTGAGTGAGGTGGAGGGGGGAAGAGGGAGGGGGAGGCCGAGGATGAGATGGAGGGATGGGGTGGAGAGGTATATGAGAGAGGGGGGTGTGGGTTGGGAGCAGGGCAGTGAAATGGCGGGGGACAGGGCGACTTGGAGGCGATTTGTTTGTGGCCACCCCAAACGCGATTGAGGCATCTGGCAATAGATAGATAGACAGATAGACCTAGCAGCTTACCATCTACACCGTACATGCACAAAACCTTCTACAATCCTCCTCTGTCTACTTTGTTGAATGCTTTTTCCAGATCCATGAATGCCATGAACACCTTATGGTCCTTCTCATAAGCCATTTCCACTATCTCTCTTACTGCAAATATTTGATCCACATATCCTCTGCCACTCCTAAAACCACCTGTTCATCACTCACTAGGACTTCTGATATCTTTCTTACTTTCTCTATAATAATTCTTCCATATACTTTCCCTACCACACTCAATAAACTTATGCCACGTTAATTCTTCCACTCACCTTTATTTTTGTACAAAGGTACAATCACAGCTTTTTTCCACTCTGCTGGCACAGTTTCACTCATCCATGCCTTCTTACACATCCACAACAAGCACTTCATTCCACTCTCTTCACTACAAGTAATCGTCTCTGCATACACCTCATCAACCCCAGCTCCTTTCCCATTTTTCAGCCACTTCTCAGCGTTCTTCACCTGTGCGACTGTCACGTATCACGGCACTGCATTCCTTCTCTGTACACACCAAACCCAATCATGTTTACAGTGGCTCTACTCTTTCTATTCTCATTCATTAGACTTTCAAAATATTCTTTCCATCTGGTCCTTACTTCATCCCCATGGGTTAATAATCTACCACCCACATCCTTCATACCTTCACATTTCTTTCTGCTGTCACCTCTACATTTCTGCACCCCTTTCCAGAATAACTTCCTATTTTCAGAGTAGTTTGCATTCATTTTTCTTTCTAGATCATCATTTACTGGTACCTCCTTCTTTCTCCTCTTCACTAGTCTCTTTACATGATTCTTGCTCTCAATATATTCAGTTCTTCTTCAAATTGAACCACTGTCCTGTAACCATTCTAGCCACTTCTTCCTCTTTTCCTTCACTGCTCTCTTAACCTCTTCATCTCACCATGTCATACCTTTCTTCTTTGTTGTTACTCTTGCCACACCAAACACCGCTCTAGCATTCCTAACTAAGCAATCCCTACATGCATTCCACAAACTGTCCTGATCCATTTCACTCATTCCAACTCCTCCCCTACTTTGATCCCGTATTCATCTGTCATTTCTTTGATCCTCAGCTTCTCGACTTTCAGTCTTTCTCCCTGACTGCTCCTCTCTCCCTCGGTCCACCTCACTCCTCTCAGTTTGATTTTGCATACCACAATCATTTGATCTGACAGACCTCTAGATCGTCCTCTCGTGGCCCTCAAATGAGCAACCATTCCCATCATCGACCTCTTTATGAGCACGCAATCAATCAGATTCCTTTCAGCATGATCCCCGTTCCCTCTATACCATGTACATTTTTGTGCATCTTTGTGTGTGAAATACGAGTCACAAATGCACAACCTCCCTTCCTGACAAATCCTTCAATTGCTTCCCATTATCATTTTCTCTTGGTACTCCATTACAACCCATTATGTCATCCTCAGGACCAGTGCTTGCTCTTCCATTCATATCACCGTTTACGATCACTTTATAGCTCCTGGGCATTTCTCTCACTGCTTCATCCAGCTCATTCCAAAACCTGTCTTTCTCTCTCTCAAGCCTGTCATCACATGGTGCATGCACTACGATCACAGTCACTTTCACCTTCTCAAACATGTACTTGACATCTCGAGCTGACAAATCCGTAATCTCTCATTCCACTCTGCTCCACCTCATTCATCAACAAAGCAAATCCTTCCTTGCATCTTCCACGCCCACTCAGGCCCGATCTTACACATTTCACACCATCCCACTTCTCCACTTCACACCCTTTCTTCTTTGTTTCACATAATGCCATCACGGCAAATCTAGCACTCTTGAACACATTTACCACTTCCACCCTCTTGCTCTCCTCATTCACACCTCTCACATTCCACATGACCATGAAAATTTGCCCATTTGGGCAGGTATTGGGCCCTCCGAGGCTCTCCAAAACATCTGCCATGCTTATGTGATTTTAGATAGGGAATCTGGGGGACACTTAACCCTGCCAGATACCCCAGTTATATGGTTACCACCCAGCATAGTAAATGGCTTCCTGGGTACCGTACAGGAAACCACTTGACCTGTCGCTCAGTGTAGAGACCATACGGCATCCCTTCATTGAGTGAGTTGATGATAGGCCCCTCTATCATCTCCCCCACCTACCATCTCAATAATGTGAAAAAATTTAGTTTCCCAAACGGATATATAGATATCTGGAATGGGCTGGAGGAGGAGGTGATGCACGCAAAGAATATCCATGTGTTTAAAACTAGATTGGATGATAGTAGATACAGGGAAAGGACAATACAAGCTTAACTCAAATCCTGTATACTACAACTAGGTATATACAACCAGATACTGTAAATACACACATAAAAACAAACTTACTTGGAAAAATGCATCTGGTGATATTTGAAAGGAGCAATCCAAGCAGGTTTCTGTGATATACTCTTTGCCAGCAATGAGGCAGTAGGGAGCTTGTTCTCTGGTGCAGCGGGTGTGTGGACTGAAGAAAAAAAGTGGCTATAGTCTGTTTATCTTAACTTGGTTCAGATTTTCATCCTTCTGTACTTAACTCCTATATACACCTCACCCTCTTGGGGGCAATGCCTCCTCTATTTCCCTGCACCTCGCCATGAGGGCCCCTGCTCTGACCCTGAAAAGGCACTATATGCCACATGAAGGCAGCTGCCTGCTTGTGCTCAATGGATGTGCTTGGCCAGACAGACTAGGGTATAGCAACAACAACAACTGCTGCTCCTTTTTTACGTGCTTGTTAAAAACCCATGTCCTTCCACATTCCCAACTTAAAACCCAGGTTGAAAGCAAAGGTGCTTCACTCACCATGCCTGGAGATAGAGTGAATCCAGCCTGCATTCAGCCCCTTCTCCCTCAAAGAAATATCTCCTTAAGTCATCCATTATTTCTAGTATTTCTTCCTGTGACAGATCTTGTGGATGAATGAAAGCTATAGCCATTTTTTCTCCCTTCTGAGTGGAGCGCACCATCAGGTTCCGCCACACACCACCAGTATCAAATCTGTGGCAGGCAGGGTGTGGAGACTGGTGGATGTAATTCTGGAAACTCTGTCAAACGAGAATTATTATTAGGACAAAGTGATATCATTATTGGGTTAAGAAATATATAAGCGAGGGGCATGTAGCCAGAAGGAGGGCATATACTGTACTGTACCTCTTCACCCCATCCCTTTGTCTTATCCTTAGTCTTCCCCTCCCCTTGTCTCTCTCTATTTCACTCACATGCACTCTCCTAGCCAAATATAATATACCATACCTCTCCACCCCATCCCTCCATCTCATCCTTAGTCTTCCCCTTACCCGAGCTATGTCCTTATGGGAGTCACGCATGTTGATAACGTAGGTTGGAGGTACGCATATCATGTGGGGGTCTGTGGGTCTGCCAACGAAGAATCCTACAGTCTTGGGGCTTCTGTCAACCCCAAAGTGGATGCTGAATTCATCCTTGTTTCTATATCCTACAAGTTCAGGCTGAAAAATATAACAGGTAAGTATATACAGCTATACACTTTTCACCAACTTGGCCTAAAATTACCATCTCTCCACCTTCAATGTCTAGCTGTAACAACAACTTCATACTAAAATATGAAGCAGGTCATGAAGAAGTATTAGAGAAAGAATGTAAAGTCATAATACTGTGCTTTTCTGCCACTGCAGTATGTGAAACAGGCACTATATGGATGGAAATCGAGGCCAAGTTACGTAGGACAAACTACAGGCTGGACCGTAAATAGCATTCCACTGGAAACCCATGTGGCAGTAACTTAAGTGTTGCGGGGACAGGTCAGTTGACTAGTGTGGGTATAGTTGTGGCATTTGGAACTGGGAAATGATTAAATGATGAGGAGAAGATAATGATAAGACTGAGCCAACTTCAAAACAAATGAAAAATCAGCCATTAGAATGGAAGTGGAGCATTATACAGTGTATGGGCCATTCTGTAGCACTGACTATGAGCAATACTCACAGATGGCCTGGTTGGTTCAAGAGGACAGGGAAGACCTTTGAGAGTTTTACCAAGGGGTGCTCGGACATCATGCAGCCTCCTCCCCAACACCCTCAACACTTGGTTCATCTGCTGGGTTTTCATCTTTAGCTGCTTAAAGTACGGCATCTGCAACGAGTTTCATTCTCCTGTATCTCTCTTTCCATCCCCATATTTCTCTTTTCATTCCCCTATATCTCTCTTTTCATTTCCATTTATTTCCCTCTCTATTCCCCTGTATTTCTCTTTTCATTCTCCTGTATCTATCTTTTCATCCCCTGTATTTCTCTTTTCATTCTCCTGTATCTATCTTCTCATCCCCTGTATTTCTCTTTTCATTCCCCTGTACAGGTATACCCTGGTTTAATGATGCTATTGGCTAGGTAAAAACCCATCATTAGGCAGGGTATCATATATCGGGGTAGATTTAACATGTAAAGTACCGGGAAGCATTTTTCAGCCTTGGGTTTCCCCCCCAACCAAGTCCAAAACCCACGGAGGAAGGAAAGAGGTGAAGTTGGTATGGCTCACTAATCCAGGGCAGTGAGGTGAAGCTGATGATCTGTCATCCTGAAGCCTTCAATATGGCAGATATCCGGGTGACATACCCAAATGAACAGGATTTCCACACACTGATTGCCATAAAAAACAAAGTAAATTAACCTTTTCCATCAAAAGATACATTTACCATATGCATTTTGTGTGACAGGATATTCAGAGGAACAGTTTTGCAAAGTGGTGAGTCAAACCAATACTCAAAACTATCTAACTATGCTTATCGTGCTATAGTTATCCGTGACTTATCTGAGCTGCAGAACAAAACTAAATTTTCAGATTTAGAAAGTCACATGTCTGCATGTGACCCTCTTTATAACCATTAGTACTGCCAATCAAAGTATTAGTAGTAGAAGTTGTTCCCTAGGCAGTCTGGCCGAACAGCCCCGAGTCCCTTAGGAAGGCCATGACCGAGACCGGGTTTTCCCACAGAGCTCTCAAACAGTTAATGCTGTGTTGTTGGTGTAGGTAATTGTGTGCAATGCAGTCTTCCATAATGTGCTTAATAGTATGGGATGCTGTGTTGCATCCTGAACAGGCATCAGCGACAGAGTCATCCAGCTTCTTCTGGTAGCTTAAGAGGGCTGGATGGTGCCCACATCTCAGCCTGGCCAGGTGGACCCTGTCCTCATGAGGAAGATAGGATTCAGAAGGGTGGATGTCAGGAGGCCGTGCATGCATTTGTGTGTTGTCTTTAAGTGACTGAATGGAGCAGCGAGTGATCTGAGTATGGATATGCTTCTGGAAGCTGGTCTGAGGTGGGTGAGGGGGGAGAGACGACAGTATTTGTGTATGGTATCGTGTGCTGGGTGTTGTTTTGATGTTCCTTGGTGTGGGCGGATGTGCTGCCATGTACTGTAGTGGATGTTGTGGGTTTGTGGAGGCTGCATCAAGAAACTGGGTGCCTCTCATGTCTAGGTGATCCTTGACTTTGAGGACTTTGGTTTCTTGATGTAGGTGGTCTGTGGGTGTGGTAGCTGTGCAGCCTGTGATTATTTTTAGAGCCTTGTTCTCTATGGTGTGTAGAGTGTTGTAGTGTGTTTTGGTGAGGTTAGAAGCCCAGGCACGGCTTGCATAATTCATCACTGAGCGTATGTATTGTTTGTATACTGTGGTGGTGGTTTCTTTGTTGTGTCCGAATGTTGTATGGGCAAGTGACCTCAAGGCATTGAGTCTTGGTGTTATTTTATTTTTAATGTTTGTGATGTGTTGTTTAAATGACACTGATGTATTGTATGTTACACCAAGGATTTTGGGTGTGTGTGTGTGTGGTAGGGGAGTGTTGTTCATGGTAAGGTGTGGGATGTGACTGTGTTCTGCTGTCCAGTTTGTGAGAAGAGTCACTGTAGATCTCTTAACTCATACCATCCATCAATCAATTGATCTTTTTGGAGAAACTCATGCAGCAGCTCTTGATATCTCTAAAGCTTTCGACAGAGTATGGCACTGTTCCCTGCTGTCCAAACTCCCTTGCTATGGACTAACGTCTTTTGTTCCTTTGATTTCTTCATATCTTAGTGACAGGAAAATAAGAGTAAAAGTAGATGATATATATTCCAATTTCCACTCAATTAATCCCGGCGTGCCGCAAGGATCAGTTCTGGCGCCAACCCTATTTCTGGTTCATATTAATGATCTCATATCTGTCACCCACAATCCCATTCACTCATATGCAGATGACTCAACACTACATAGTTCATTCACACTCAGACATCAATTTACAAAGTCTAATATCTGTACCTCTCAACACAGTACAGCCATCTCCATAAATCATGATCTATCTACAATCAGTGAATGGGGACAAAACAACCTTGTCTCTTTTAATGCTAGTAAAACTAAATATATACAGTTTACTAATAGACAGATATTGCCAGATTCGTACATTACCTTCAGTGCTACTAATATTCCCATCTCCAAAACTATTGAAATTCTTGGTGTCTCAATTAACAGTGCCCTCAGCTGGACCTCTCATGTCAGATCACTTGCTAAAACCACCTCAAAGAAACTTGGATTATTGTACAGAGTCCGTAACTTCTTCGCCGATGAGCAGTTAGCTATAATTTATAAGAGTCATGTGCGCTCTCAGCTTGAATATTGCTCACCCTTGTGGAATGGTTGTGGAGAGGTTGCATTAAGACAACTAGACAAAATTCAGAATAAAGCTGTTAGAATCATTAACAACCCTGCCATTACATATAAACTACCTCTCCTGCAAGTAAGAAGGAATGTTGCCTCCCTTGCATTATTTTACAGATATTTTTTTGGCAAACGCTCAGACGAAGTTGCGTCAATGGTGCCACCTCTCCATGCCTTCCCTCATGCTACACGGGCATCTGGTAGTGCTCAAGACTGGAATGTCACTCAGCTATATTGCAGAACATCTGCCTATCAGAATTCTTTCATTCACCGAACTGCATCTCTCTGGAACTCGCTTCCCCAGAGTTGTTTCCCTCCAAATTTCAACCCACAACTGTTCAAGTCTAACTGTTACAGATATTTCATGAACAAAGGACACCAGTAATCTGGTGTATGGATTATTTTTTTTTTACTCATTTGTTTTTCCTTCCTCCGTCGGTTAAAAAAAAAAAAAAAAAAAAAAAAAAAAAAATTGGCTGGGGCTATTTTGAGCTTGTTTGTGGTGAACCATTCGTGTAGTGTGTTGAGGTAAGGTTGAATAATGTGTGCAGCTGTGTTTGCGTTTTGGTGCGTACATGTGTTATATCATCTGCATAGGAAGCTGTGGTGTGTGGGGTGTGGGTACGTTGTGCATGTATAGGTTAAAGAGTGTAGGGGACAAAACAGATCCTTGGGGGACGCCGTTTGTGAAGTTTCTGATGTTAGATGACTGACCGACAAATGTTACGTGTGCACATCTGTCTGCTAAGTAGTTTGCCAGCCATCTTTTTGTGTTATTGTGCATGTTTGCGTTGAGTATTTTGTTTGTGAGGTTGTGGCGGAGGATGGCATCAAAAGCTCTGCTAATGTCTAGTGTGATTAGGATTGTTCTGTGTGGTGGCCTAGCTGTATTCTTGCCATCGAAAACTCTCTGTGTGAGGTCTGTAAGAAGGGTGTTTGTGGAGTGTAGCGGCCTAAAGCCATGTTGTGGCTGGGCTAGGGGAATGTGAGGTGTGACTAGCTGTAGTATCAGTCGTTCAGTGACTTTAGAGGAGGTGCAGAGGAGTGTGATGGGGCGATGTGAGGAGGGTAACGTAGGGTCTTTGTTGGGTTTAGGGATAGTGATGATATTGCCATGCTTCCCAAAGTTGGGTATTATGTTGTGTGAGTAGCTGTAGTTTGATATGTTGGTGAGTGCCTGTAGGGCTTGTGGTCCTAGGTGTTTAAGGTGAATGTTGCTTATGTTGTCTGGTTCACAGGCAGATGAGTGCTTGAGGTTGTTAATGATGGGCTTCGTCTGGTTGTCAGTGAAAGGTGCGTAGTCTGGGTCTGTGGGGAACTGTCTCTTCCGTCGGATGATACGTCGGTCTTCGGGATGGGGGTTTAGATGGCTGACTTGTGAAAAGTGATTGATGAGAGTGTTTGCTTGTTGTTTGTTTGAGGGTATGGTGTCTGTTGTTGTGATGGCAGCGTGTGATTGTGTGGTGCTGCTGTTGGAAAGTGTGATGCTGTTTAGTGTTTTGTAGAGTTTGCTGATGTTTGTTTTGTGATCAAGTGTCTGGAGGTAATTTTTCCAGTTTAGTGTTTGCTGTTCTGATATTTTATTGTTTATTTGAGTGTTGAGTTCTTGTATTTGTTGTACGGTGTCTTGTGTATGGGGTGTTGGGGAGTGTCGCAGTGTGTCCTGTTGTCTGATGAGGCCTTGAATTTCTGGTGTGAAGTTGGGGTTGTGTCTCTTTCTGTTGCCTCTAGGGATGTGTCTTTTGTCTGCGTTTTGAATAATTGTATTGAAAGTGTGCACAGCGGTGTTGATGTCTGTGATGGGTGTACTGTTTAGTGTTTCAAGATGTTGTTCTGTTTCAGTTACACAGGCCTCCCAGTTGGCTCTCTTATAATTAGTGTATGTGTGTTCGTGGCCAGCTGGGGTGATTCTGGTTTTGGTAGTGATGATGATTGGGAGGTGATCAGAACCTAGGGTTTTGACCACTCTCCATGATGTAGTGGGGGCGAGGTATGGGGAGCAGAAGGTAATGTCTGGAGATGATGGGAGGAAGAGGGCTTGGTGTGGGATATGGGTATGTTGGTCTAGACTGTTTAGTATGAAAAGGTGATCTGTCTGGGTTTGTAGTACCAGCCCTCTGTCTGTGACAGGGTTGTTGACACGCCAGGCCGACGACTTGGCGTTGAAATCACCACCCAGGATGATGTTGGGTATGTTAGTGATGTGGTGTATCTGTGGAGAGTAATTGTGTGGTACTGTGGGGGACAACTGGGGGGGAATATATGTGTTAGCAATTGTTATGTGTGTTTTGTTGCCAGTGCGTATTTTAATTGATTGTATTTCTGTTGTGGTGTCACGTGGGGGGAGAAGTGACTTTGTGTGTGCACTGGTATCTGCAAAGTTGATGGATTTGTGTACCAGGATGATGAGTCCACTGCCACCGCCATCGGCTCGGTCTTGTCAAATGGTGGTGAAGTTATGAAATGTCGGTGTTTTCTGTGCTCTGTGTAGTTTTGTTTCTTGTAAGATGGCAATGTGTATGTTCTGTTGTTTGATGAATTGTGTGAGTTCATGTTTTTTGGTGTTTATGCCATCTATGTTTCACTGGAGGATGTTTATGTTGTGTGTGCGATGTGTGTTGGCTGCTGCAGCACAGGGAGGAGGTGGTGTGGGTGTTGGGGTAGGGGTAGGAGGAGGTTGAGATGGAGGTAAGGGTTGAGGTGGATTAGGATGGGTTGGAATGGGAGGAGCTGGGGGACTGGATGGTGTGGGAAGGGTCGGTGGGTTTGGCTGTGGAGGTGTGAAGGAAGTAGGAGTAGGATTGGAAGGGGGGTTGATGGGTGGAGGAGCATAAGGAGCAGGTCCAGGTGTTTGTAATGTTTTCTGGATGCAAGTGTTGTGCATGTGTAATGGGTCCAGTTCTTGCAGGAACTGCACTGAACTGAACCCTTTGTCTGTCGGCTCTATGTGATAGGCTTTGAGCATGTTGGACATATGTATTTGTTGGTGGGTCCTGGATTGCTCTCAAAGTCCCCGGCTAGAAGAAGTCGTTGAGAAATGACAGCTGGGGAGTAATTTCTCGGTGTAGAAAAAACAGTGTTGTTGTGTGTGTTGTGTTGGGAGATGTGGTACTTGCCCGGGAGACCAAAGCCACTCCCAGGTACTCGAGCCCAGAGAGGGGCCGGGGGGGTTTGTGGTCCAAAGTGGCTGCTGAGACCTATTTACAGGTGAGGTATTCCTATGAAGGAATACATTTTACAGCAAGAAACACTGCTCTAAATGCTGTTAAAAGTAGAATTACTATGAATAAGTTAGTGGTTTAGTCACATATAAATATGTTATAAAAGAAACATCAGTGAATTGTTGGTAGCCTATATAAAGCTTGTAATGAGTCTAAATTGGTTTCCATATCCTTTTAGTATGCAGAAAAACATAATATAAGTAAAATAGTAGTTATTTAAGAAATAAATCTACCGCATCAGTAAATGTAATCAATAAACAATACCATCATTATGGGCAAGGAGTGTCTTGAAGGTAGTAACAAATGTGGTAGGTGTGGGCTGTCACCTGGGTATCCGCCGTATTGAAGGCGTCTGGATGACAGATCAGCTGCTTCACAGTCAGGTCCTGTGGTCGTCTCCACCTCTTTCCTACCTCCATGCAAAAACCCACCCAAATGAGCCCAAAAATAAGTTTAAAGCTAATCTAAATGGCCTACCAGCTGTAAAAGAAGCTGACCTAAGCCTAGCACCTGCAAATAACTCACTAGAACCATCAAATAAAATCTGAAAATCATCAAATATAAGTCTGGAAAAAATCAAGCTTAGTAAACTGTACCCTAATATGACAATGTTCACCCTGCCTATGGCTAAAACACATTAATCTAAGTCTAAAAACAGTTTATAAATCAACCTAAACACACAATTTTAATCTAAAATATCATCAAAATTAGTAAAAAAATCAAAACCCATTGTTAAGCAGGGGTTTGGCCATCTTTAGGCAGGGTATGGTGGTATTACTACCCCCATCGTTACGCCGGGGTATCGCACATACGGGTATCGTATATCAAGATATTACTGTACCTCTCTTTTTATTCCCCTATATTTCTCTTTCCATTAGTCTGTATTCTTCTTTTCATCCCCTGTGTCTCTCTCTTTTCATTCCCTTATAGCTCTCTTTCCATTTCCCTGTACAGTACTTCTCTTTTCCTTCTCATGAATTTCTCTTTTCATAATTAACACATTTAATGTTGTTATTCTTGTGGCCCCAGACTCATCCGGACGTGAAGCCAATGAACTGCAGGTTGAAAATGCCCTTTTTCTGCAGCCCACCATCCTGCTTTCTGGGAATGGGAGGGAAGTTGAGGGACATTTATATAACCAAGCAGTGGAGTTGCTCTGTCATATTTATGGCTCCAAATTAAGACATCCTGCTCTTGTACCAATGTCAGCATTAGAAATGAAAAAATACACAATCTGTGACAAAAATTGACGGCTTCCTAATAATTCACTAACTGATCAACTCTGCTCTTTCCACATTACTCCCATGTAGGCAGTAAATGCACTGCCTCCACTTACTGGTGATACTGTTCAGCATATCTGAGTCCAATCATTCTAGGACACTGTTGGTTTACTGGAATAGGATTATAAAATACTAGCCAAAAAGGGCGGACCTTTTCAGCTAGCTCCTGCACAGGGCTAAATGGGCCTTTGGCCAATATACCTAATGTAACTTTTCAACATACAATTAATCCTAATAAATTACATACCAAAACACTCCCTGGATCATCCTGATTCAGAATGTGTATCATATGTGGGGGTAGACCCTAAGGGAGCCGGGTTTATAAGTAAGAAGCATACAAACACTCGTCTTTATTATTAGAGATAGTGGTTGTGGTGTCATGAGAAGATAATGCCATGTACTAATGTTAATTCATAGTAGTAACTGAAAATATGGTCAGACGATATGGCGTAAAATACATGCACAGTATCTCATGAATAGCAGATTAAAAAAAAATATATATTTTACCTCACATAGTGGAGTAATGACTTGTGCTAGCAGCTGGTACTGGCTTTCTTCTGTGACAGCTTGTGATAATGGTGGATTTCTATTGGGCTGGAATATAATTTACAAGATACAGTATGCATACAAGAGTAAATAATATATACAGTATATGTGTGTGTATATATATATATATATATATACAGTAATCCCTCCAATATCCGACATAATAGAGCCATAGGCAGGTCCGGATAGTGGTCCTGTCCGGATATTGGGCCCCAGCTTATGGACTTGTACTTATGGACCCTAACTCTGAAAAACACCTATACAACTCCCTCTGGACATGCATTGCACCTATTTAAGACCCAAATCACACCAATAAGGGACATAAAAGATTGAAATAAATGCAAAAGAACCATAAAATGAGGTTTTAGAGGTGAGTTTATACAATATTAAACATTCTGGGTACTTACAAGTCCCTTGCTCCTGGACTGGTTTGAACCGCCAGTTTGCAGTCCACAGTTAATCCTCTGCACTCTAAATTCTAATTTCTTAACACTGCACAACACTGTAAATTCCTGTGTGTTCTAGTGGCAAGGTATTGCAGTTTATTCACTGTTTATTCACAAAAAACAAGCACCTGTGGCTTGCACTGTTATGAGTGTCTGCTCTCCATCGGAGTTAAGCTGTGACTGTTGATGTTGGTGGGGTAACAGAGTTGCCAGATCGCAACAGCCACATTACCAATCTCCTCAACTTTCATTGTCAAATATAACTTTTCATTACCAAATTCATAAAGCTAGCATATATTCTTCACTAATTATATATACAAGTGGAAATACATGTAATCACTCTCCTTATAACTAACACCATGTTGATTATTTTCACACTATGTAGGGTAGCAGATTAATCAGAGAGAGCAAACAATCCACCATCTCCATCCTGTGTATCCTCATACATGTGAAAAATCCATTTGGTAATGCATTATACTAATGCATTACCAAACGAATTTTTCATTACCAAATTGGCCCACACTTGGTAATGAAAAATACCAAATGGCAGCCTGACAGGGGAGGGGGGAGGGGGAGGAAGGAAGGGGTGAAGGGACCATGGGGTAACAGCTGTTCGGCGCCAGGCGGGAATTTCAAATTATGGGAGGGAAAAAAGTCAGATTTTTTTGCGGTTTTTGGCCCATTTTGGGAATATTGGATCCCAGGAGGATTATGTCCGGTTAGTGGGGGTGTTCGGATATTGGGCGTTCGGATATTAGAGGGATTACTGTATATATATATATATATATATATATATATATACCTGTATATATATATATATATATATATATATACACGTATATATATATATCTATAAGACTTGGACACCCATATCCCGGACACCTCAAGTCCCGAACATTTTGGCCTTGAGTTCATTAGTCCAAGTCTCGTAATATTCTCTACGATATTCAGACATTACAGACACCAAAAATGGCCAAAAAAGGTAAAGGTGGGAAAAAAAAAAAAAAAAAAAAAAAAAAAAGGCCAATATGTGTTCATCCCTATTCTAAATTTGCCGCATGGTGACAAACAGCTGTGTTTTGCCACGTAGTTCTGGCTACGTCCACTAAAGCGCCCCTGCATCCTCACCAGTACCCGCCTACCTACCGTCGTGACTGCAAGCTCGTCGTCATGGCTGCCCATGTGTTTGTTTTTGTGGTGGATAGTGTATAAACTGCAATACCTCGCCACTAGACCACATGGGAATTTACAGTGTTGTGCAATGTTAGGAAATTAGAATTCATAGTGCAAAAGATTAAGTGCAGAGCGCAACTGGCGTGGTGCAAGTAAGAACAGGAAGTGCAATGTTAAACAATTATAATTCACAGCACAAAGCATTACGTGCAGCACAACACTGGATTACTGTACAGTGGGGCACCAATTTTCGCGCCTAATTGGGTCCAAAAATAATGCGCGAAAGTGGAATTAGCGAAAGTTGGGGCATTGTCTTTATGGCAAAAAGGCTAATTGGTTCCCGGTTATCCTAAAGTAACATCAGATTTTCATTTTCACTTGCAATACAGTACATCAAATCACTATTGTACATTGCATTGTGAGATACAAACAATAAAAACTGTACAGTACACATTATATGAGGAGAAACATACCACAGAGACCAGGTTGAGGTGTTTAATGGATGTTGGGGGTAAGTATCCAAGGCGCGTGGCGGGCTTATTTAGCCACGCCAGACGTATTGGCGCCACCTCTTGCTGCCTCGCTACCACTCTCTCTCTCTGCCTCCTCAGATGCAACTTGATGCAACACTTCCACTCTGTGCTGAATTTCCCTTTGTGCTAGGTTCTCTTGAACAAATCCATTGAAATCTTCATCCAGGTTAAGCTCCTCTATGGCCTTGGCCTTGGCCTTTCCTCCCGACTTTGAATGTCCCGGCCACTTTTTATCACCACCACTACCTCCCGGCCCTCCCCCCACACCACCAGGCTCTCCCCCCACACCACCAGGCCCTTTCCCCACACTACCAGGTATAGTAGAGGCCATTGAACCGTGAGAATCCAACACAATGGAGCTAGCACGCTCGTACACAATGGCGGGAATGGGTGGACAGAGAGTTGACATGACGTCATTCAAGATGGCGGTGGGTTGCGAGCGGGCGGTGCAGGAAATTCAAAGTTCAAAATATTGTCCCAAACCCAAAATTTGTGCGCGAAAATCGATTTTTTTCAAGCGAAAGTGGAAGTTAGGGAATATTTGGTGCATGCCGCGAAAGTGGATTCCGCGAATCCTGCTGTAGCGAAAGTTGGTGCATTACTGTATGTGTTTCAAGTGCACCTTCACCACTGTCTGAGCCACAGAGGAGGCAGGCAAACCTTTGCGACGGCCACAGACGTGTCGTAAATACCCTGCATACCACTAAATATTATCCATACTCACCTCTAATTTCTCATTCTCTGGTTCCTTTTCATTTATTTCATGGTTTCTGTCCCTTATTTGTGTGCACAGGGTTTTAAATAGGTGCTGTACATGCAGGGTTTTAAATAGGTGCTGTACATGTCTGGTAGGGAGTTATTTAACTGGCTTTCAAAGTTGGGTTAAGTTGGGGTGTATGAGTACCCGTCCAGGGGCATTTTTCCCAAGTCCTGGACAAAACCAAGTCCCGGACATGCCTCTGGCTCTACTACGTCGGACCTTGCAGGGATTACTGTATAACCATATATCCATATATATATATATATATATATATATATATATATATATATATATATATAAAACGTGTCAAGTGGGGTTGGTGGAGGATTAGTGCCCCTCCCTGTAAAACAATTAACTCTAAGCCTTGGCCACCCCGTTTGAGATACATGGCGTCTGGCAATGAATGAATGATGACATATATAGTGTGGGGTGAAGAGAAGACGAAAGGGAGTGCAGGGAACAACATGATGGAATGAAGAGGTGATGGAGGCTGCGGCACAAAAGAAGTAAGCATATAGTGAGTGTATGAGAAACAGGGGTGTCGAAGAAGTTGAGAGATGGAAGAGAAAGTTATGTGTCAGCAGGAAAAGCGAGGTGAAAAGATTAGTAAGAAAGAGTAAGAAGAAAGTGGATGAGGAATTTGGAAGAAATTTGAGTGCAAAATGGAGGGAATATAAGAAAATGTTCTGGAATGAGGTAAAGAGAGTTAGACAGGGTGCGAAAGAAGTTAGATGGGGAGTGAAAAATAAAAATGGTAGATTACTAGTGGAGAAGGAAGAAAAAATGACCAGATGGAGTGAAAACTTTAAAGAATTGTTGAACATAGACAATGGAAGTAATGTATGTATAAATGGCTGAGGAATGGCTGGGAGAAGGAGGGAGGTGAGAAGACAGGAAGAAATCAGAAGGATGGAAGTTGTGGAAGCAATGAAGAAAGTTAAAATGGGGAAAGCCCCAGAAATTGATGGAGTGTGTGGTGAAATCCTGAAGCATGGAGGAGAGATAGTAACAGAATGGATGTGGAAGATGTGCAGATTGGCCTGGGAGAAAGATAGCGTCCCAGAGGATGGGAAGTCAGGTACAATTATTCTGCTGTACAAAGGAAAAGGGGAAAAAGAAGTGTGTTGTAATCATAGGGGCATTTGACTTCTTAGTGTAATAGGAAAAGCATATGGTAGGATACTTATTGACAGAGTTAGGGAAATAACAGAAGAATTAGTTGGGGAAGAACAGGGAGGTTTTAGGAAGGGAAGAGGTTGTGTACATCAGATATTCATTCTTAGATCTTTAGTGGAAAAGTTTCTAGAGAAGGGAAAGAAGTTGTATGTGGCCTTCATGGATTTTGAGAAAGCATATGACAGGGTGGATAGACAAAAACTGTGGAAAGTATTAAGAATATATGGAGTAGATGGCAAGTTGGTGAATGCTGTGAAGAGTATGTATGAAGGTGCTGAGGCTGCAGTGCTTGTGGATACTGAACGGAGTGAATTTTTGTACTTGAAGGTTCAATTGAAACAGGGATGTGTCATGTCTCCATGGTTGTTCAATCTGTATATGGATGAGGTTATAAAAGATACACAAAGTAGGGCAGTGGATGTTGGAGTGGCCCTAATGAGAGAGGACAGTGTTTCGAAACTCCCTGTACTATTGTTTGCAGATGATACTGTGTTGTTAAGTGAAGATGAAGGGGAGCTGCAAGGCTTGGTGGATGAGTTTGGGAGAGTGTGTAAGAAACGGAATCTAAAGGTGAATGTAGGAAGAGTACAGTGATGGTCTTTGAGAGAAGTGAAGTCAGTGAATGTGCAGTGAGGTTGGATGAGGAGGAAATGGAAAATGTGAGTGCGTTAAGTCCTTGGGTAGTGTGATGAATAAGGATGGAAGTTTAGAGGGTGAAGTGCTTGAAAGGGTACATCCATCCATCCATCATCCAATCCTACATTGCCCCATGAGGACCGTAGAAGCTTGGGGCTAGGCAGTTGGTTCCGACATTTAAGATGAGAGTGAATGAAAGGGTACAACACGGAAGAAAGGTTGCTGGTTCCTTGAAAGCAGTGATAAGAAACAGGGAAATGAGCAAGGAAGTGCAAATGTTGCTACATGACAGTATTGTGATACCAACTCTAGTGCATGGAAGTGAAGCTTGGACGTTGTTGGAGGAACAGAAGTCAAGAGTGAGAGCAGTGGAAATGAGTCAATCGAGAGGAGAATATGGAGTCACATGGAGAGACAGACTGACAAATGAGGAAGTGAAGGAGCATTGTGGTGTGTATGTGGATGTGATAGGAAGTGCTGGGAGAAACATATTAAGGTGGTTTGGCCATGTGGAGAGGATAGAGAGTGAGAGAATGAATAGGAGAATGTACATGAGTGAAGTTGAGAGGGTAGAGGGAGGGGGAGGCCAAGGATAAGATGGAGGGATGGAGTGGAGAGGTATATGAGAGAGGAGGGTGTGAGCTGGGAGCAGGGCAGTGAAATGGCAGGGTACAGGGCGACATGGATGCGATCTGTTTGTGGCCACCCCTTACAGGATTAAGGCGTCTGGCAATAGACAGATAGACAGACTGAAATATATATACAGTTTATAAACAGTAATCACTCATTTATCTGGACATAATAGAGCCAAAGGCATGTCTTAGTAGTGGTAACATCCAGATAATGAACATTATTCCCCTACTATACCCAGACCTTACCTATACCCAACCTCCACCCTATACCTAGCCCATTTGTACAGTACCTACGCTTAATCTGGCAGTGTTTTCCGGTCCTTCAGGCATATTTAGACATCAAAATACACATAAGAATAACACACAGGAATATTCAAAGTAATGCTAATTACCAAGGAATGCATGCAGAAAAACCAGTGAAAACCAAAAAACACCCTACCTATGCACTAATATAACCACAGTACCCCTCCTTATTTTTCTGTGTTTTCTGGTCATTCTGTCATATTTTTACATGAAAACATGCATAGGATTATCCAATATAATTTTCGACACCAAGAAAACCATTGGGGGGGAAAAAAAAAAAAACATCCTTGCTTTACACTACTGTATGTATTGTACCCCTCCTAATTTTGGCACTGTTTTCAGGTCAGTCTGCAATATTTGGACATCAAAACATTGATAAAAATATCCAAAGCAATGCTAAACACCAAGAAAACTATGGGAAAAAAACACTGAAAACCAAAAAACACCCGACCTATACACAACTGTATGTACAGTACCCTTCCTAATTTTGGCACTGTTGTCAGGTCAATCTACCATACTTAGACAAAACACACAAAGGAATATCCAAAGTAATGCAAAATACCAAGAAAACCATAAAATAAAAAATGAAAACCAAAAAATACCTGACCAATACACAACTGTATGTACAGTACCCCTCCTAATTTTTGCACTGTTTTCAGGTCAATCTGCCATTTTTAAACATCAAAACACACACAGGATTAATCCATATTAATGCTAAACATCATGAAAACAATGCTAACTATCTACCTATCTACTGCCAGATACCTGAATCCCATTAAGGGTGGCCACAGACAAATCCCATCCATGTCGCCCTGTACCCTGCCATTTCACTGCTCTGCTCCCAGCTCTCACACCCCTCTCTCACATACCTCTCCACTTCATCCCTCCATCTCATCCTCGGCCTTCCCCTCCCTCTCCCCTCCTCAACATCACTCACATACACTCTCCTCATCAGTCTCTCACTCTCCATCCTCTCCACATGGCCAAGCCACCTCAATGTATTTCTCCTAATGCTTCCTATCACATCCACATCCACACTACAATGTTCCTTCATTTCCTCAGTTGTCAGTCTGTCTCTCCATGTGACTCCATATGCTCCTCTCAAATAACTCATTTCCACTGCTCCCACCCTTGACTTGTCCTTCCAATAACGTCCAAGCTTCACTTCCATACGTTAGAGTTGGTATCACAATACTGTCATGTAGTAACTTTTTCACTTCCTTGCTCATTTCCCTGTTACTTATGACTGCTTTCAAGGAACCAGCAACCATTCTTCCCTGTTGTACCCTTTCAAGCACTTCACCCTCTAAACTTCCATCCTTATTCATCACCCTACACAAGTACTTAAATGTACTCACATTTTCCATTTCCTCCTCATCCAACCTCATTGTGCATTCACTGACTTCACTTCTCTCGAAGACCATCACTTTACTCTTCCCTACATTCACCTTTAGTTTCTCTTTCTTACACACTCTCCCAAACTCATCCACCAAGCCTTGCAGCTCCCCTTCGTCTTCACTTAACAACACAGTATCATCTGCAAAGAACAGTACAGGGAGTTTCCAAACACTACCCTCTCTCCTTAGGGCCACTTCAATATCCACTCCCCTACTTTATATCTCCTTCATAACTCCATCCATATACAGTATGAGCAACCATGGAGGCATAAACACTCCCCCAAACTCATCCACCAAGCCTTGCAGCTCCCCTTCGTCTTCACTTAACAACATAGTGTCATCTGCAAACAACAGTACAGGGACTTTCGAAACACTGCCCTCTCTCTTTAGGGCCACTCCAACATCCACTGCCCTACCTTGTATATCTTTTATAACCCCATTCATATACAGATTGAACAACCATGGAGACATGACACATCCCTGTTTCAATCGAACCTTCAAGCAGAAAAATTCACTCAGTTCACTATCCACACAAACTGCAGCCTCAGTGCCCTCATGCATACTTTTCACAGCATTCAACAACTTCCCATCTACTCCACATATTCATAACACTTTCCACAATCCTTGTCTATCCACCCTGTCATATGCTTTCTTCAAATCCATGAAAGCCGCATACAACTTCTTTCCCTTCTCTAGAAACTTTTCCACTAAAGATCTAAGAATGAATATCTGATCTACACAACCTCTTCCCTTCCTAAAGCCTCCTTGTTCTTCCCCAACCAATTCCTCTATTATTTCCCTAGGTCTGTCAATAAGTAACCTACCATACACTTTTCCTATTACACTAAGAAGACAAATGCCCCTATGATTACCACACTTCTTTTTCCCTTTCTCCTTTGTACAAGGGAATAATTATACCTGACTTCCAATCCTCTGGGACTCTACCTTCCTCCCAGGCCAATCTGCACATCGTCCACATCCATTCTACTACTATCTCTCTCCCATGCTTCAGCATTTCATCGATCACTCCATCTATTCCTGGGGCTTTCCCCAATTTGACTTTCTTCATTACTTCCACAACTTCTATCCTACTGATTTCTTCCTGTCTTCTCACCTCCCTCCTTCTTCCAGCCATTCCCCAGCCACTTATACTCGTATTACTTCCATTCTCTATGTTCAACAATTCCTTAAACTGTTCTCTCCATCCGCTCACTTTTTCTCCCTTCTCCATTAGTAATCTACCATTTTTATCCTTCACTCCCCTACTAACTTCACTGCCACCCTATCTTACTCTCTTCACCTCTTTCCAGAACATTTTTTTACAGTCCCTCCACTTTACACTCAAATTCCTTCCAAATTCCTCGTCCACTCTCTTCTTACTAATCTTTTCACCTTTCTCTTCCTTTCTACATATAACTCTCTCTTCCACCTCTCAACTTCTTCCATGCCCTATTTCTCATCCATTCATTGTATGCTTTCTTCTTTTGTGCCACAGCCTGTCTCACCTCTTCATTCCACCATGCTGTTCCTTGCACCCCCTTCCGTCTCCTCTTCACCCCAGACACCACACCACATCTATCTATCTATCTATCTATCTATTGTCAGACGCCTCAATCCCGTTTGGGGTGGCCACAAACAAATCGCCTCCAAGTCGCCCTGTCCCCCGCCATTTCACTGCCCTGCTCCCAACTCACACCCCCCTCTCTCATATACCTCTCCACCCCATCCCTCCATCTCATCCTCAGCCTCCCCCTCCCTCTTCCCCCCTCCACCTCACTCACATACACTCTCTTCGTCAGTCTTTCACCCTCCATCCTCTCCATATGGCCAAACCACCTCAGTGTGTTCCTCATAACGCTCCCTATCACATCCACATCTACACCACAACGTTCCTTTATATCCTCATTCGTCAGCCTATCTCTCCATGTGACTCCACATGCTGCATATATTTCTTTCGTGAATATCTTGCACACACCTTCCACGTCCCCCATCTGCTCCAATTCATATTTATCCAATTGTTCCTCTACTTCTCTCTTATATTCTGCCATTTTCTCATCCTCTTGTAACCCTTCCACTCTCCTTGCAACTACTCCTTCCTCCCGTCCTTCCCTTCTTCTATTACTCCATCCTACTTGGATCTTGATTCTGGCCACCACTAAGTAGTGGTCAGAAAGTCCACTCCCCCAACCTCTATAAGCTCTTGCATCCATTACACATCTTTGCATCCATTTATCCACACACACATAATCAATCATTGCCTTCCACTCATTCAGTTCACCACCCACCTTTCTCATCACTCGCCATGTATACCTGTGGATCATTTTGTGCCTGAAGAGGGTATTGGCTGTCACCAATCACACAGTATAAATATCTTGATGCCAAAACAATGGTCATCATCAGTAAAATAAGATTACTCACAGGCTCAAACATACAGGAATGGGAATGATTAGGTGGATGTGCAGTGAGTTAGAGTGCAAGGCCTGGGAGGGGGGTCTAGGTTTTAGCTGGAAGAATTGAGAGGTAGGATGGGACTGGAGTATAATGGTGGTGTGATGAGGAGAGGTAGATTGAGATGGTTAGGGTATGTGGAAAGGATCGGGGATGATAAATGGGTGCAGAAAGTGAAGTGTTAATGCTAGGGATAGGGTAGTGACAAGGAGACTGAAAAAGACCTGGGACAAGGTCACCGAGTCTGACCTCAGGGTTATGGGATTAAACAGGGAAGCTGCCAGAGAATGAGCACCCCGAAACAACATCAGCAACTTGTCAATCATAAGCTTTTGAAAAGCCCCAAAATAGCATCTGAGTTAGCCTTTGAGGTTTTTCAAAACTGGCCTGATCTTGTGCAAACTGTTTGTTGGGTGTGAGGTGGTGTTATCAGAAAAATGAAGGAACTGCAGGCTGTTTTGGTAAGTGTTCTGAGCCATGTGCTTGCTGAACGCATCCACCCATGTCAAAACATTGGTTGTCCAATAATAAATAAGCGCATGTTTCTTCACGGAGGGCATCAACATCGTCAGTGCCATGAACATGTACAAGGTAGGCACTGTCATGTCAGTACAATGCCGTGCCCTCCAGGTCTCTTTCTGTGCCTGGTCTGCAGTAGTTTGGTGAAAAAAGTGGTTGGTCTCTGTCACAATCATCGTCATCAGTTGTTCATCGAAAAACATGAAGAAGCTAAGCACTGAATTAGTCGTCATTGGTCCTGTCATGTCCCGAACACCTGAGTTACTGTTGCCGAAGGTGAGGGTCCATGGTGTGAAGTCTGTCATCTCTGTCCATGTGTAGGCTGCACAGGAAGGAGACATGTGCACTACCGATTGCTGCCTGGACTGCCTTAGCAACCTCCGACGTTGTGTGGAAGATTTATGTACCTTATGTGCATGCCTAGGGGCTGACTGAATCTCTGGCTCCAATGATGATGTCCTTGTTGCATGACGCGGTGGTGCAACATCTCTCAAAGGTGAGAGGGCAAATGAGGTGGAGGGATGTCATAAGAAGGCATGTGAGGTGGAGGGAGGTGTTGTGAGGGCACGTGAGGTGGTGGGAAGTGGTAAGAGGGCACATGAGGTGGAGGGAGGTAGTGATGTGGGAGGAGTGGGCGTGGCAGTATGAGCCTGGTGCTCCTGCACTGGCGGCACATTTTCCTCCGATGTTCTTTCCAGCAGGAAATAGTTGCTTCACCACCATTCTCTTCTTTTTATGTGGTGGGGCAACACTTTAATGATGCAAAAGTGAAGCATACTCACTGCTCTTGGAAGAATCATCGACATCGTCCCCCTTGTCAGGTGGTGTTGCACATCACTCATTGCTCTTCTCGTCACTAAACTCATCAGCACTAGGCATGCTCCTCCTCAGATCCAATCCTGTCGGTGTCGCTCTCCCCATCCCTGGGTAACAGTTCCGACCTTGATTTCAGGGCTGGTCAGGCCCATATGCACGCACAGAGGGTGGTGGTGCTAGCTGGTGGAGGCATGGCCACGAGTGATAATCGGACATCCACTCATCATGGCAGCAAGCGCTTAACTGACAGATGGATGTGTGAGAGAGTAGTGTAGGTCAGTCTCAAGACGTCCCAAATGTTCGTTCACTTCTCAAAAATTTTTGCAATTTTTTACAAGTTGTGCTGCACTGACGCTGGTGTCCATGCTACGGGAAAACGTTGTTCAACGCTGGCGGCCACTGAAGGGTTAACAGAGCCCAGCAAAGGCAATGAATGCTGTGTTGGGCTGGATGTTGCAACGATGGATAATTGAGAGTTTACTGTACAGTCAGCTCTCCCTTAACTCACGATCTGAGTGAGTGAACCTCTCATAATATGAAAGGCAATTTTTAAGGCAAGGAAATGGTCAAAAAGCGAATGACAGATAATATGCGGGTGAAAAAAATCTGTCCATTCTTTCGGGACCATACTACGCTGCGAAGGTAGGGATTACGTGGCCTGAGGCCACATATTATGGTTTAGAGAGTCATTACTCAAAAAAATTGGTCATAACGCTGTGGGAACAGACATAAAGTGGGCAGTGATGGTCATAGCACGGGTTGCATCAGCCAACGACATATGGCTGTAACGTGCCTGTGCAGGATGTCGTCACAGTTCACTGAGCATTCTTGCCCTACTTGAGCCTACCCTCTTCCCTAGCTCTGGCTCCACAAGTGCTGCATATTATCTTTGCTCCCCCCCCCCCCATCTGACCCAGCCCAACGATGCCGCCCCACTGTGACCCAGCGAGATGTCAAAAGAGTCTGAACCAGGAGCAGAAGCCTGATGTCATCAAGCAGAAGGAGAAAGGAGAACATAATTGTGCCACTCCCAAGGTGTGTCAAGTCAATGAGTCAACTATACTGTACATACAATCCTGGAGAAGAAGGACACCATTATGAAGACCGTGCAGGCCTACAGGGGATCTCCAATGGACCAGAGGATTCAAGTGTCTGACTCAGCGCTTGTTATGATGGAGAGGTTCCTGGTCATCTACTTGAACCGAAAGGAGAGGGAAGGAGTTCCAATCGACTATATTAACATAAGGAGGACGGCCCGTCACCTGTATGCTGTAGCTTGCCATGAGCTGTCCCAATCCCCAGGCAGATTTAAGATGTCAAGTGATTAATTTGCCAAGTTTCAGAAAAGGAAGGATTTGAAAAGAGTACAGGTGACAGGAGAACGAGCATTAGCAGATGCCGGAGCAGCAGAGGCGTTCAAGGATGTCCTAAAGGGAATCATCAGGGATGGGGGTTACACTCTGAAGCAAATATATAACATAGATGAGACAGGTCTCTGATACACGAGGATGCTAAGGACTACCTATATCTTGAGAGAACACAGGCAAGGCAAGGGTAGGAAAGTTGATAAGGTAAGCATCATTCTACCTCCGTCTTGCAATGTTGCAGGCCATGAGGCCATTAACTGTAAGTAAAAAAAAAAAAAAAACTGTGTTTCACACAGTTAAAGCACAAGAATGAGTCAGGGCTTTATTGGAAGAAATCAAAGACAGGGTGAATGACTAGGGATATATTAAATAGGTGGTACAAGAAATACTTTATTTCTGATACAAGGAGAAGGTGTGAGGAGTTGGGCATAAAATCCTGTTGGTGCTTGACAATGCACCAGGGCACCCAGTCTACTTGGAGTGTTTGCATGAAAGTGTTACGGTAGAGTTTTTGCCAGATAACATGATTTCCCTCCTGCAACCCCTTGACCAGGAAAATATAGCTTCTTAGAAGTACCATTATGAGATGATCATGTTTGAGTATCTGAGAGAGGCCACAGACAACTGTGAGGAAGAATATCTCCTCCAGGAGGAAGTGTTTGTTGGTGACAAGTATTGGAGGCATCTGATGAAGAGGTTCTGGATGACCCAACAGATCCCCAGCCAGCTCCCTCCCGTTCACCTCAGCCTGACCCAGCTGACCCGTTGCTCAGTTCTTCTCATGTGCCTCAGCCTGACCCTTCGCAGCATCGCCTATTAACTGTGGAAGCTTTTTGGAAAAGTACAATATGAGGAATGTCGTTGTGATAATTCTTAAGGCGTGGGACTGGGTGATAGTGGCAATGATAAATCATGCCTGGAGCAAGCTGGTACCTGAGTTGTGTGTCGTTAGAGGTGGTGAGGTGCAGTCACTACAGGCTGTGTGGCAGGAAGCGGTACAGGCGAGCAGAGCTGTGCCAGGTTATTAGGTCGTGCAACAGGAGGATTTGGTCAAGGTTGTGGGGGACAACACGATACCAAAGGACGCCATGCAAAGCACTGAAGAGCTCGACAAGGAACACCATGAGACAGAGGAGCAGGGGGATCAGGCTAAGGCATGAACCACAGCACCAGTTACGACCATGGGTTGCATATATAACATCTTGGCTGGTGCAGGGGCGCTCAAGGAAGCCAACATGGTTTATGAAGTGGATGAGGTTCGGGAGGCTGATATGCTAGACACTGGGTTGAACGCAATGTAATCATATGAAGACCTAAGGCAAGAGAAAATATGACAATGCCACAGATTCTACGCACCCAATACTGTACTTTTGTCTTCAACAGATGCCAAAGCAGTCTGTGGGTTCCTTTGACTTCGAGGGGTTTGTGCACAAGGCAGAAGAGTTGCAACAGAGGATTGTGGATGTACAGGATTTACCTTTCAGATGAGGACTCCATGGAGCCAGCGTGGCAAAAGGATTGTGCTGGGGACCAGCAGGAGTCCTGCCCTGCCTCGGAACCCCAGTCCCCCTCCCTCCAGCAAGCCCACAACCTCTTCAATTCAAGGTGAGGAATCCTCCAGTGTTTGTATGTAATGAAGTCATTATAAGCTAGGTAAATGTCCTCGGAATAATCCCTGAAAATAGCCCCCAGAAGTGAACTTGGGGCTGGATTGGGTACCATAAAACCCTTTAACATGTAAACATATGGCTTTGTAACACAAAAATCTCAAAAAGCAGGGCCTTACAGATACAATATTTGCACGTTACGTGAGGGCTCTCTGTATATAAAACTTCATTGTCATCTTTCTTATCATTACCATCATTGATCTCTTTTCCAGGATGGGGTAAGGAAAACAATGACAATTAGTATAAAAAGCTGTATAAAGCATTACAAATAATAATGGTCCTACAAAATATGGTGGCACCCAGTACTGCAGCAGTAAAATATTGTACTGACAAACTGACAGCTGTAGCACTACTACATTCGAGGACTGCATTTATCACTCACCTAATAACTTTTTTATCCAACCTTCTTATTTGTCTCCTATCAATATGATAAGAGGTGGCAAATCAGATGACGAAGGAGAAGAGGGCTATCATAGGTGAGCAGTATGTGTAGAATGATGAAGGAAGGGGAGTGGTGAACACTGGGGATATTAAAGACACATGGAGAAAGCATTACAGCCCGGTTGTTGTATAAGGAGTTTGACTGGAACAAGGAAGGTTTGGAGCCAGCAGATCCGGTGATTGTCACCTTGCTTCTGACTGATGCTGCTACTGTGAGTGGGGCAACAGGCAGGATGCAGGTGGGGAGGGCAGCAGGTGTGTCTGGGTTAACTCATGAAATGTTGAAAGCCTTAGGAGATATGCAAGGTTAGTCACTGCCCTGATAAATACACTTATATATGTGGTAGGTGGGGGCGCCCATCATCTACTCACTCAATGTAGAGTGATGCCATATGAGCTCTACACTGAGTGACAAGCCAAATGGCTTCCTGTACCCAGGGAACCATTTACTACGCTGGGTGGTAACCATATAACCGGGGTTTCTGGCAAGGTAAAATGTCCCCCAGATTCCTCTATCCAAAATCACTTAATCATGGCAGTCGTTTCAGAGAGCCTCGGAGGGCCCAATACCTGCCCAGGGCCCCATGTGGAATGTGAGAGGTGTTAATGAGGACAGAAAGAGGGTGGAAGTGGTGAATATGTTCAAGAGTGCAAGATGTGGTGTGATGGCACTGTGTGAAACGAAGATGAAAGGGTGCAAAGTGGAGGAGTGGGAGGGTGTGAAATGTGTAAGATCGGGAATGAATGGGAGAGGAGGATGTAAGGAAGGAGTTGATTTGTTGATGAATGAGGTATGGCAGAGTGGAATGAGAGACTATAAATGTGTCAGCTTGAGGTGTATGTATGTCAAGTTCAAGTTTGAGAAGGTGAAAGTGGCAGTGATTGTAGCGTTTGCACTGTGTGAGGACAGGAGTGAGAGAGAGAGAAAGACAGATTTTGGGATGAGCTGCATCAAGTAGTCAGAGAAATGCCCAGGAGCTATAATGTGATCCTAATGGGGGATATGAATGGAAGAGTAGGCACTGGTCCTGAGGATGACATAATGGGTTGTTATGGAGCACCTGAAGAAAATGATAATGAGAATCAACTACAGGATATGTGTCAGGAGATGAGGTTGCGCATTTGTAATTCTTATTTCAAACACAAACATGCACAAAAATATACATGGTACTGAGGAAACGGGGATCGTGTGGAAAGAAGCCTGATTGATTACGTGCTCGTGGAGAGGTCGATGATGGGAATGGTTGCTGATATGAGGGCTGTGAGAGGACGATGTGGAGGTCTGTCAGATCATGTGATCGTGGTATGCATGATCAAGCTGAGAGGAGTGAGGTGGATCAAGAGAGAGAGGAGCAGTCAGGGAGAAATACTTAAAGTTGAGAAGCTGAGGATCAAAGAAATGGCAGATGATTACAGGACCAAAGTAAAGGATGAGTTAGAATCAGTGAACTGGAATAAATTGGATCTGGACAGCCTGTGGAATGCAGATAGGGACTGCTTAGTTAGGAATGCTAAAGTGGTGTGTGGTGTGGCAAGAGTATCACCAAAAAAGAAGGGTAAAGCATGGTGGGATGAGGAGGTTGAGAGAGCAGTGGAGGAAAAGAGGAAACAGTGGTTACAGGATAGGGGTTCAATTGAAGTAAGAACTGAGTGTGTGGTAGGTGAGGGAGCTCACCATCCACTCACTTGATGTAGTGCTGCTCTCGGATGTTTGCCCTTTCCTCTCCTCCATCCTTCTCTCCATCCATCCTCTGCTGTCTTTCTTTCCTTCATTCTTTCCACTTTCTTCTCCCTGCAGGTGACTTTGCACTCCCTCTTGTGTCTTTCTTTCCTTCATTCTTTCCTCTTCCTTCTGCCTATGGGTGACTCTACACTGAGTGACAAGCCAAATGGTTTCTTGTACACCGGGAAACCATTTACTATGCTGGGTGGTAACCATATAACCAAATTTTGGTGCCTGGTGGTTCTATGGGTAATAACGGTGCTCCAATCAGATTGAGCCGGTGAAGGTTTATATGCAAGGGGTGGTTGAGGTTTATTGCTCATGTAATGCCAGTCAGGGATAAGTGAGGCTGGTCACTCTCATCTTAAATGCCAGAACCAACTGCCTAGCCCTTGGCTCCTACGCTCCTCATGGGGCAACGTAGGATTGGATGATGGATGGATGGATGGTATAATGAGAGCAAGAAGCACGTAAAGAGACTAGTGAAGAGGAAAATGAAGGAGGTAAATGATGATCTGGGAAGAAAAATGAATGCAAACTACTCTGAAAATAGGAATTAATTCTGGAAAGAGGTGCGGAAATGTAGAAGTGGAAACAGAAAGAAATGTGATGGTGTGAAGGAAGCAGGTGGTAGGTCACTAACCCACAGAGATGAAGTAAGGACCAGATGGAAAGAATATTTTGAAAGCCTGATGAATGGAAATAGAGAAAGCAGAGCGGCTGTAACCATGATTGGTTTTGAGGGTGTGCAGAGAAGGAATGCAGTGCCAGGAGACGTGACACTTGCACAGGTGAAGAGTGCTGTGAAACGGCTGAAAAATGGGAAAGCAGCTGGGGTTGATGAGGTATATGCAGGGATGATTAAGTGTAGTGGAGAGAGTGGAATGAAGTGCTTGTTGGAGATATGTAAGAAGGTATGGATGAGTCACACTGTGACAGCAGAGTGGAGAAAGGCTGTGACTGTAACCCTGTACAAAAATAAAGGTGAGCAAAGTGAGTGCAAGAATTATCATGGTATAAGTTTCTTGAGTGTGGTAGGGAAGGTATAAGGAAGAATTATTATAGAGAAAGTGAGAGAGATATCAGAAGGCCTAGTGACTGATGAACAGGGTAGCTTTAGGAGTGGCAAAGGATGTGTGGATCAAGTATTTGCAGTGAGACAGGTAGCAGGGAAGGCTTGTGAGAAGGACCATAAGGTGTTTATGGCATTCATGGATCTGGAAAAAGCATATGACAAAGTAGACAGAGAGGGATTGTGGAAAGTTTTGTGCATGTATAGTGTAGATGGTAAGCTGTTAGGTGCTGTCAAGAGTTTTTATGATGGTAGCGAAGCATGTGTTATAGTTAATGGGCATCTAAGTGAGTGGTTTGCGATCGGTGAGGGCGTGCAACAAGGTTGTGTGATGTCCCCTTGGTTGTTCAATATACATATGTATGGGGGATGAGAGAAGTAAAAACACGAGTAATGGAGAGAGGGATGGCGCTGGTGATGAATGGTAGTGGATGGAATATCTCAAATTTGTTGTATGCTGATGATGCAGTACTGCTTGCAAGTACCAGACCAGAACTTGGTAGGCTAGTGCAGAGTTTTGCTGACGTCTATGAGCGTTGTGCCTTGAAAATAAATGTAGAGAAGAGTAAAATGATGGTTACTGAGAGAGAAGGTGACTCCCAATGTGATGTCACAGTGAATGGAGAGAGACTGGAATTGGTGAGAGAGTTCAAATACCTGGGTACAGTGATAGAAAAGAGGAAAATATGCAAAAGAAGTTGAAAGCAGAGTGACACAAGGAAGAAAAGTGGCTGGTGCAATCAAGGCCTTGATAAGAAACAGAGGCTTGAGTGTTGCAGCTGCACAAGGCTTATATGAGGGAATGTTTGTGCCAACTCTAACATATGGGTGTGAGACTATGGCGTGGCATGAAAATGAAAAGTCAAGAGTAAAAGCAATGGAGATGGGACTGCTGAGGAATGTATGTGGAGTACAGAGGGTGGCTAGGATACGAAATAATGTGATTCGTGAAAGGTGAGGAGTGAGGAAGTCGGTGGACACCAGAATTGAAGAGAGTGTACTGAGATGGCATGGTCATGTGGAAAGAATGGATAACAATAGAGAGGTAAAAAAGGTATACCTGAGCGAGTTTGAAGGAGGGAGGAGGTGAGGTAGGCCAAGAAGAAGGTGGAGAGATATGGTGGATGAGAAGTGCATGATCAGGGATTTTGGCACCCCTTGTGAGCATGGCAGCATTCGGACTGACTCAATGAGACACATTATGTGAAGCTGCATTATGTGGTGAATGTTTTTGGTGTATCCGGTAGAGCCAGGATTCCGGGGGCTTGAATGATGAGTGAATGGAAGTGTGGCCTATTTGAATTGGGCAAGTTTGTTCTGTCTGGACATTGCTACTCCTCACCCTGCCCTTGGGTGGGAAAGGAGGTCTGGATGAAGATGATGATATATGAGTGTGTTGTCCCAGATGATTGGCTGAAGAATGTAATTGTATTATGTGTACAAGGAGAAGAGTGATGCCCTGGAAAGACGAAATTATTGAGGCATAAAGCTTTTAGACCAGATAATGAAGGTCATGGAGAGAGTTCTAGCAGTAATGATTAGAGAAAGATGAATAATGTATTGAGGAGATGCAGTTTGGGTTTATGTCAGGCAAAGGGACCACTGATGCCATATTCATTGTTCGACAGCTTCAGGAAAAATATATAGGAAAGAAAAGGGAACTGTGTTTTGTTTTTGCTGATTTTGGGAGGGCTTTTGACAGGGTCCTCAGAAAGGTGGTGAAGTGGGCAATGAGAAAGCTTGATATTGAGGAGTGGCTGGTTAGGGTGGTTATGGCTATGTATGTGGGTGCTCACACCCAGGTAAAGATGAATGGAAATTAGAGTGATGAGTTTTCCATGAATGTTGGAGTGCACCAGGGATCAGTTTTGAGCCCCTTGTGGTTTATCATGATGCCTGAAGCCCTCCCACATGGCTTCAGAAATGGACTCCTGTGGGAGATGTCGTATGCTGATCATTTGGTGCTGACTGCAGAGAATGATAGGGAGGCAGAGGAAAGATTTAAGAGGTGGAGAAATGGTATCTGGCATAAGGGCTTGGGAGTAAATGCAGATAAAACAAAAGTGATGGTATCTAGGGCTGGTAGCGGTACAGGTATACCTCGATACATGATACCCCTCAATGTAATACCCTGGCTTAACAATGGGGGTAGAAATACCACCAAACCCCGCCTAACAATGGCCAAACCCTGGTTTAACGACGGCTTTTAATTTTTATTTACTGATTTTTCATGATTCCCCCTGGGGAAGGGGGCATAGAATACTTCCCCAGTATTCCCTGCTTGTCGTGAGAGGCAACTAAAAGGGACACTTTTATCTACATTCTTTTTGCCTTCTTTCTTTCCCTTGTACTTTGTCTGTCCAAACCCTCTGCATTTTATTTTCATTTAGTTAATATCCTCTCTCCACTGTCTTGATCCTGCGAGCCACTGGCATTGGCTCCAGAGTAAAATATTTTTCTGCCTAAGAAATCTTGATGAACTCTGGTGACGAAGCAATGGCCCTCAGTTCTGTGCAGCCCTTAAGTGGGCAGGGGGTGCTAAGAATCCCACAGTGTAAAAATTAGTTTATACATCCAAAAAGAACCTTAAGAATAGGAAACTGGAATGTTCGAACTCTCAATCAGGCTGGTAAAATGGAAGAATTTATTTCAGTGTTCAAGGAATACAAGATGGATATTTGTGCTCTTACAGAAACGAGGTTGCTTGGAGTTGATAAAATGAATTTGGAAGATGGTATTACTATGTTGGTTTCTGGTAGGAGTGATGGAAATCATTACCAAGGAGTAGGCTTACTGCTGAGTAGAGATGCTTGTAAGGCAGTATATAAGTCTGAACCAATTAATGAGCGCTTGCTTTATATAAAGTTCGTTTAAAATCTGACCATGGTAATATCAGTATGGTTGTAGGGTATGCACCGACAAATGAGGCTGCTGATGAAATGAAGGATGACTTTTATGAGAAGCTGCAGGATGTAGTGAACAGAGTGGCAAGACATGACGTGTTAGTTTGCATTGGTGATTTTAATGCGACTGTTGGCAGTAGTAGGGATGGCTTTGAAGATTGTATGGGTAAGGATGGTGTTGGTATAAGAAACGAAAATGGGGTGCGCTTTGGAAGCTTTTGTTTGGCAAATGAACTTATAATTGGTGGAACTATCTTTGAGCATAGAAAAATACATAAGACTACTTGGATTTCACCATGTGGTAAATATTGTAACCAGATTGACCACATTGCAATTAGCAGAAGGTATAGGAGTTATTTGCAAGATGTATGCGTAAGGAGGGGGGCAGATATAGGTAGTGATCATCACCTTGTTGTGTCAAAGATTAAAATAAAACTTAAGAGAAACATTAATGGTAATTGTACAGGAGGTAATAATTATGATTTTGATGAGCTATGAAGTGATGAGAGCACGAGGGAAAAGTTTTGGTGGGAATGTAGGAACAGGTTTCTAGTCCTGCAGACTTTGATGGAATCTGAAGACAATGATATTAATCAAATGTGGAGAGAGGTAAAAGAGGTTTTGCATGACAGTGCTAAGGATACTATTAAGAAAAAGGGAAAAGCAAGAAGGAAAAGTGGATGTCAGATAAAACATGGAATGCAGTTCAGAAAAGGAAAGAGGCTAAGTTAAGAAGTGAAGAACAACATGTTGATGGCCAGGTAGTTGAAGTACTTAAAGCAAAGTACTGGAGTTTACATTCTGAAGTAAAAAGACTTGTTAAAAGTGATAAGAAGAGGCTATATGATGAAAAGGCAACAGAGACAGAAATTAAATTAAGTAAAAATGACGGTCAGAGCACAAGAGCAGCATATCAGGCCAAAAAGGAGTTAATTGGGACTGAAAAGAGAAGGAAAGAAATACCTGTACAAGATAGAAATGGTAATTTGATGACTAAAGATTAGGACAAATGTAGAAGTGTGCATGGAAGAGTTTGGAAGGAATGAGAGAGTGTTTTTGATTGGTGATATGAATGGTAAAGTTGGGAATTTGAAGGTGGATGGAATAGTTGGTGAGTGGGGTGTGCCTGCTGAGGTAGATGAGAATGGGAGTGCGTTAGTGGACATTTGTGCTGGGAGGGGGTTGGTGATAGCCAATACCCTCTTCAGGCAATAAAATGATCCACAGGTATACATGGCGAGTGATGAGAAGGGTGGGTGGTGAACTGAGTGAAAGGAAGGCAATGATTGATTATGTGTGTGTGGATGAAAGGATGCGAAGATGTATATTGGATGCAAGAGTTTATAGAGGCTGGGGGAGTGGACTTTCTGACCACTACTTGGTGGTGGCCAGAATTAAAGTTCAAGTAAGATGGAGGAATAGAAGAAGGGAAAGACGAGAGGAAGGAGTAGTTGCAAGGAGAGTGGAAAGGTTACAAGAGGATGAGAAAAAGGCAGAGTATAAGAGAGAAGTGGAGGAACGATTGGGCAAATATGAATTGGAGCAGATGGGGGACGTGGAAGGTGTGTGTAGAATATTTACAGAAGAAATATGTGCAGCATGTGATGTGGTGTGTGGAAGGAAGAGAAGAAGGAGGGGGGTGCAAGGAACAGCGTGGTGGACTGAAGAGGTGAAACGGGCTGTGGCACAAAAAAAGAAAGCATACAATGAATGGATGAGAAATAGGGGCGTGGAAGAAGTTGAGAGGTGGAAGAGAGAGTTATATGTAGAAAGAAAGAGAGAGGTGAAAAGATTAGTAAGAGAGAGTAAGAAGAGAGTGGATGAGGAATTTGGAAGGAATTTGAGTGTAAAGTGGAGGGACTGTAAGAAAATGTTCTGGAAAGAGGTGAAAAGAGTAAGACAGGGTGGAAGTGAAGTTAGCAGAGGAGTGAAAGATAAAAATGGTAGATTACTAGTGGAGAAGGAAGAAAAAGTGAGCAGATGGAGAGAACACTTTAAGGAATTGTTGAACGTGGAGGATGGAAGTAATGTGAGTATAAGTGGCTGGGGAATGGCTGGGAGAAGGAGGGAGGTGAGAAGACAGGAAGAAATCAGTAGGATAGAAGTTGTGGAAGCAATGAAGAAAGTTAAATCAGGGAAAGCCCCAGGAATTGATGGAGTGTGTGGTGAAATGCTGAAGCATGGGGGAGAGATAGTAGTAGAATGGATGTGGAAGATGTGCAGATTGGCCTGGGAGGAAGGTAGAGTCCCGGAGGATTGGAAGTCAGGTATAATTATTCCCTTGTACAAAGGAAAAGGGGAAAAAGAAGTGTGTGGTAATCATAGGGACAATTGTCTTCTTAGTATAATAGGAAAAGTGTATGGTAGGATACTTATTGACAGAGTTAGAGAAAGAACAGAGAAATTAGTTGGAGAAGAACAGGGAGGCTTTAGGAAGGGAAGAGGTTGTGTAGATCAGATATTCATTCTCAGATCTTTAGTGGAAAAGTTTCTAGAGAAGGGAAAGAAGTTGTATGCGGCTTTCATGGATTTGGAGAAAGCATATGACAGGGTGGATAGACTAGGATTGTGGAAAGTGTTAAGAATATATGGAGTAGATGGGAAGTTGTTGAATGCTGTGAAGAGTATGTACGATGGTGTGAAGGCTGCAGTGTGTGTGGATGGTGAACTAAGTGAATTTTTCTCTTTGAAAGTTGGGTTGAAACAGGGATGTGTCATGTCTCCATGGTTGTTCAATCTGTACATGGATGGGGTAATAAAAGAGGTACAAGGTAGGGTAGTGGATGTTGGAATGGCCCTGGTGAGAGAGGATAGTGTTTGGAAACTCCCTGTACTGTTGTTTGCAGATGATACTGTGTTGTTGAGTGAAGACGAAGGGGAGCTGCAAGGCTTGGTGGATGAGTTTGAGAGTGTGTGTAAGAAACGGAATCTAAAGGTGAATGTAGGGAAGAGTAAAGTGATGGTCTTTGAGAGAGGTGAAGTCAGTGAATGTACAGCGAGGTTGGATGGTGAGGAATTGGAAAATGTGAGTACGTTTAAGTACTTGGGTAGTGTGATGAGTAAGGATGGAGGTTTGGAGGGTGAAGTGCTTGAAAGAGTACAGCAGGGAAGAAAGGTTGCTGGTTCTTTGAAAGCAGTGATAAGAAACAGGGAAGTGAGCATGGAAGTGAAAAAGTTACTACATGACAGTATTGTGATACCAACTCTAATGTACGGAAGTGAAGCTTGGACGTTGTTGGAAGGACACAAGTCAAGAGTGAGAGCAGTGGAAATGAGTTATTTAAGAGGAGCCTGTGGAGTCACATGGAGAGACAGGCTGATGAATGAGGATATAAAGGAGCGTTGTTGTGTTGATGTGGATGTGATAGGAAGCGTTAAGAGGAACACACTGAGGTGGTTTGGCCATGTGGAGTGGATGGAGGGTGAAAGACTGACGAAGAGAGTGTATGTGAGTGAGGTGGAGGGGGAAAGAGGGAGGGGGAGGCCGAGGATGAGATGGAGAGATGGGGAGGAGAGGTATATGAGAGAGGGGGGTGTGAGTTGGGAGCAGGGGAGTGAAATGGCGGGGGACAGGACGACTTGGAGGCGATTTGTTTGTGGCCACCCCAAACGGGATTGAGGCGTCTGGCAATAGATAGATAGATAGATTAGGATATAAAAGGAAGGTGGAAAGAGCACTCTGAATCTGTTCTAAATAGACCAATCCCAGCTGAAGAGGACATTTTGCCAGCCGAGAAAGATTTGCAGATAGAAACAGGGGATATAACTTTGGAAGAGGTAGCAAAATCTATAAAGGAGTTAAAGAATTTTAAGGCCCCAGGAGAGGATGGAATATTCCCTGAAATGCTTAAGGTGGAAAATGATGAGTTGATGAATGCGCTTTTGAAAATCTTTAATGTGGCTTGGGATAATGGTGGAGTTCCAGAAGAGTCGAAAAATGGAGTGATTATAAAAATACCAAAAAAGGGAGATTTAAGTGTGTGTGGCAATTGGAGGGGGATAACTTTGACACCTGTAGTTGCAAAAGTCTTTTCTAAAATCTTGTTGAACAGAATAGAGCCAGTAATTGATAAAATTTTAAGAGAAGAACAAGCGGGATTTAGAAAGGGTCGAGGTTGTAATGATCAGATTTTTATTGTAAGGCATCTAATGCAACAAGCTACTGAGATGAAAATGCCACTTAGTATGTGTTTTGTGGATTTTGAAAAGGCGTTTGATAGTGTTTCACATGGAGCTATGTTGAAAATTATGAGATTCTATGGTATACCAGAAAGGTTTGTAAATATTATTAGAAGCCTGCATGATGGTACTTTTTGTAAGGTAATGGTGGGTGGTTCTTTGAGTGATCCATTTCAAGTTAGGTCAGGAGTGATTCAAAGAGGAGTTCTTTCACCATTGTTGTTTGTTTTGGTTATGGATTATGTTATGAAAAAGGTTGTAAAGAGAACAGGTGCAGGAATTAACTGGAAAGAAAATAAGAAGCTGATGGATTTGGACTATGCTGATGATATTGTACTGGTACTGATTTGCGGAAGTATTTACGAGATGCCAAGGGTGCTTGATTGTCTGGTGGAGGAAGGAGAAAAAGTGGGATTGGTAATAAATTGTGGAAAGACTGAAATTATTAATATGAATGTGGAGAACCAAATCGATTGTGTAATTGGGAATAATGTGGTGAAGAATGTAGAAAACTTTAAATATTTGGGAATGATTGTATCATCTAATGGATCATTAAACAATGAAGTTGAGGAGAAGATCAGACAGACTTGGCGAGCTGCTGAAATGTTGAATCTGTTTGGAATAATAATATGCTTTCAGTACATATTAAAGTGAAAATGTACAAGTCCATGGTTAGACCAATTTTAATTTATGGGCATAAGTCATGGTACAGTACAATTGCAACAGATCATAAAGTATTAGGATTTGAGAATAAAATACTGAGAAGGATTCTTGGGGTAAAGTGACAAGACAGAGTTGCAAATGCAAGAGTAAGGGATATTACGAAAGTGGAACCAGTTAATGAATATGTGAGACTGTCTCGCTGGAAGTGGCTGGGGCACATATACAGAAAAGAAGGTAGTTTAATACAGGATGTGCCAGAGTGGACTGCTAGAGGAAGAAGAGGTAGAGGTAGGCCGAGGGAAACCTGGTTGAGGACAATGAAAAAAGAAGCAAGAGAGGAGTGCTGGTGGGACCTGAAGGAGATGGCAAGAGACAAATATTGGTGGAGAGAGTTCATCAAGGCCCTATGCATCCTGTGGGGTGTCACAGGAAATGATTGATTGATTGACTGATTGATTTTCATGATATTTTATACTAAAATTGTGTGTTTAGGTCAATTTCTAAACTGTTTTTAGATTTAGATTAATGTGTTTTAACCTCAGGTGGGGTGAACATTGTCACTGTCTTGTATAGTTTACTAAGCTTGATTTTTTCCAGACTTATATTTGATGATTTTCAGATTTTATTTGTCGGTTTCAGCAAGTTATTTACAGGTGTTAGGCTTAGGTTAGCTTCTTTTACAGCTGTTAGACCATTTATATTGGCTTTAAACTTGTTTTTGAACTTATTTGGGTAGGTTTAAGACTTGGCTGGAGGGGAAACCCAAGGCTCAAAAATGCATCCCTATACTTTACATGTTAAATCTACCGAGATACGATACCCTGCCTAATGATAGGTTTCTACTTAACCAACTGCATCGTTAAACCAGGGTATAGCTGCACAGTCAAAGAAGAGAGAGGATGGCTGATTTGCCACAAGGACATGGGAAGTACTTCCATCTTGTGAAATGTCTGTGATAAGTGGGTGCATAGGAGATGTAGTGATATTAGAGGTAGATTGCAAGATAATGCTGATTTCATCTGTGCTGTGTGTCGGGGAGAGCATGAGGAGATTGTCAGGCATGAAAGGATTGAACTTGCTGGTGAGTCTCTTGAGTGTGTGGAAGAGTTGTTATTTGGGAGACATGTTATGTGCTGGATGTGAGGCTGGAGCTAGCTCTGTGGGTAGAGTGAAGAGTGGTTGGAAGAAGTTAAGGGAGCCATTGCCTCCCCTGACATTGAGAGGGCTCTTCCTCTGTGCTAAGGGATCTTTGTATGCAGCACATGTTAGGAGTGTAATGCTGTATGGTAGTGAGACTTGGGCAGTAAAGGAAGAGGATATTCACAAGTTCAATAATGATTAAGTGGATGTGCGGTGCGTCCCTGAGTGTGAGGCTTAGGGGTGCTAGGTTTACGATAGAAGAGCTGAAGGGAAGGATAGGACTGGAGTGCATAGGTGTTGTGATGAGAAGAGGTAGATTGAGATGGTCTGGGCATTTGGAGAGGATGGGGGATGATAATTGGGCGTAGAAAGAGAGAAGTGTTAATGTTAGGGGTAGGGTTGCGAGGGGCAGATCGAAAAAGACCTGGCAGGGCATGTTTGGCGAGCCACAGCTCGCAAATGTGAGTAATTTTTCCCTTCGGCGAACAAATTTTACATGCAAGTCACTTCTTGGCAAGGAGAAAATACATCCACTTCAAAACCCACTAAACTACAGAATAAGTAAATCTCACTTAAATGAACAAAAAAGCATGCTGTGATTGATTATTAAGTCATTCCTTGTTGCCAATGTGAATGTTTAAAAATACACAAAGTGTAAATAAAGAAATAATACATTTATTGCTCGTAAAATATTTCGGCTCGTAGTCAGTTTGGCTACTAAAAATTTATTTGGCTCGTAAATCTGAAACCTCAGGAGCCAAATGGCTTGCAACCATTGGCATTTAGCAAGAGCCCTGCCTGGGACGAGGTCACTGAGTGTAACCTCAGAGATATGGGAATGAATAGGGAAGCTGCCAGAGACAGAGCAGCATGGAGAGCCACCATTTGGTGACCAAGGCTGATGCATGCAAAGCATGCTGGAGCCTTGAAAATCGAATGAACAAATGATGTCTTTACAGTATACCGTACTGTTTAACTAAATATAGAATGAGAAGGAGTGAAAATTACACAAGGTCAATATCTATGGTTGATGGAAAAAAGACTGGTATTTACTAAAAATATAGTACTTTTACCTATAGGGTTTAACTGGCTTACAGTAATAACTGAACTGTTTACCACCTGCATATAATAATACAATATGCTATGATCAAAATGTGTAGTAGGCTGCAACTGTAATTGCTGAGTACTGTACCTTGATATTCTTGATATCTATCATTGGCTTAGATCCTTTAGCGTCCTTCTGACAGGTTTTGACACAACAATCAGCGGGACTTTCAAGTGGAACTTCAACATGGCTTTTCTCTAAGTTTAACTGCTGCTTCTCTGTGAAGGGTATCCTGGCTGGTTCTAGTGAGATGGTTCTGGCTCTCTTGGCTCTAGTAACACTGTCAGGAAGGGAAATATAAAATCAAACGTCAGACAGTATACTGTATACCATATAGCTACCCAGTCCTCACTTATCGTATATGAGTAATTAAGCAACAACATTAACATATCAGTATCTTTTAACCCACGGCGTCCCGTCGACGTTCTTTAACGTCCATACGTTTTGTCACTGCCAATCCCGTCGACGTACATAAATGCGAATCAATTGCAAGGTCCCTAATTTGCACAATTTTCAATTTTCGTGAGTGATTTTTGGTACGTATACATGTGACACCTTCCTCTACAAGATCCCAGGCAGGGACAATGCCTTACCCAGCATGACCTCCCCCCCCACCCTGCACACCATTGTCTCAGCAATTCACCTATTATCATTGACCTGGCCAGTAAAGCCATGTCATGCCACGGTACGAAATTCAGGGCCAGAGTGATTCCCCAATCAATGACAATGTGGAGGACAAACTTTACACAGCATTCAGAAGAAACAGTCAGAAATGATGATCAGGTAATGTGGCAAAAAAGGTCAGGTATGGTGATGAGTTAGTGAGTGAAACAATGCTTATAATGCCTATATTACTGCTTGAAAACCAATATACTCTCGTACTACATATAAATTCATACCAAGTAAATAAATAAATACCGTTTATGAGTGGTGTGAAATAGCTATCCTCCCACAGAACTCGTTTTCTTTGGTGCCAGCCTGTTAGAAAACCCAGTAAGGTAAGGAGGTACTCCTACCTGTATTGAGTATTTTAAACCTCAGGTGAGCGATTTCTCTATGAATTTTCGATGTTTCTCACCAAAAGCGGAGGTTTGAGCCAAAAAAATTTTTTTTCCAAAAATGGTCGGGATTGGGGGGAGTCAGTGGTGGAAAAGTGGTCGGGATGGGGCGGGTTAAAAAAAAGGAGCATTGTAACATGACGGTCAACAGTACCACAACTAATTAAAATGCTGGACAAAGGGACTAAAATACTGGCCAAAAGTGGTACTGTAGATGTTGCAAACTGTGACTTTGTGAAAGCATTCAACACTGTCCTACATCAACATTTATTTGAAAAACTGAAGAGATACACTATCACTGAAGACATTCTTGGATGGATAAGGTTGTTTCTGAGCTGCAGGGAGCATCAACTGATAGTTACTGGAGAACCTTTGTGCTGGAGTGGTGTTATGAGTGTTTTGCAGGGATCAGTACTTGGCCATCTCTTATTTTGTGATATTCATCAACAACTTGTCTGATGTTGTGAAGAGCTGTGAAGCGTGTCTCTAAGCTGATAACACTAAAATATCCAGGAAAATGTATGATGATGAGGAATGCAAGAAAATGCAGGAGGATCTGGACCAAACAAACAAAACACAAAAAGTGGTCCTAAGAAATATAGTTACGAGATAGGAAGAAGAAATACTGGATGCAAAATATACAAAATGAAAGAAGAATGAAGGAAATATGCTCTGAGAAAGACTCAGGGGTCACAATAGGCACCAACCTAAGCTTCTCTGAGCATACAGCCAAGAAAATAAATAAAGCGAGCAGATTTGTGGGCTTCATAAGAACATTTTGTGCCCTGAATGAGGATACTTTCAAGCCTTTCTACACAGCCTTGGTAAGACCTCATCTTGAGTATGCTGATCAGGTTTGGTGCCCACACAAGGTCAGAGGCATTGCAGCTACTGAGAATGTCCAACAGAGGGCTACTTAGCTGATCCCTACTCTGCGATACCTACCATATGAGGAGAGACTAAGAAAGCTGGAACTACTCACCCTGGCCTACTGAAGAACAAGAGGAGATATGATAGAGGTGTTTAAGATCATGACAGGACTGTATGATAGGGATGCATGTAGTGGCACTTTCGTTCTGCAAGACTCAACATGAGAACACAGCAAAAAGATAAACAAACAATGCAAGACAGAAGCTTGAGGCTTGAACAGCTAATAAAGTTAAAGAGAATCTGAAGGAGTTTTATAGCTGCTGTAGAAACAAGACAATAGTTAGAGGTGAGATTGCGGTGATATCCAAGAGTGATGGTAAGAGAGCTGAGGACCCACAGAACATTGCGGACACCATGAACGAGTTTTTTGCCAATGTGTTTGTGAAAGAGGATAAGAGTATTATACCCGGGCCAAAACAGCAGAGAATTAAGCCATTGCTTGTTGAAATTAAAGTCACAGAGGAAAAGGTTAGGAATAAGCTAAAGGAACAGACCCCAGGGAAATCAGCGGGCCTGGATGGCTTGCACTCCAGGGTGGTTGTGGAGATACTGAAGGAGCTGGTAGAGCCTCTCACAATCATTTTTAACAAATCATTCAGGAGTGGCATAGTCTCTAAAGCTTGGAAGGATGCAGAGGTGGTACTGATTTTCAGGACAGGTAGACGGGACGACCCTGGGAATTACAGACCAGTAAGTTTGACCAGTATTTGTGGTAAGATTTTAGAGAAGATAGTACAGGAAGAAATTACTGAGCACTTGAAATGAAATGGCTTGATCACCAATAAACAACATGGATTTGTACAAGACAGATCATGTCAAACACAGCCCCTGTCAGTGGTGGAAGAATGGACTCAGTGGATGAAAAAGAAGAGAGCATTTGACTTTATAAATATATGAATTATTGTCTGGCCTTTGACTCTGTTTCACACCTGCGGCTATTGAAGAAATTAGAAAATTATGGTATATCTGGTCAGGTGCATGCATGGATGAAGAACTTTCTTTGGGGAAGAAGACAGCAAGTAAGAGTCGCCGAGGCAGTGTCAAGATGGAGAAATGTAACATCAGGAATCCCACAAGGATTATCTTCATCAATGACCTGCCCCAGGCTGTGGAGTCATCTGTTTGTAGTGCCATAATTATAAGTATAGTATAAGTTAGTACTGTAAGTGTAATCTGAAGCTTAGGTACTGATATAAATACAGTTCGTACAGTTCACGATTTAACTGTTAAGTCCTATATTTAAGTTTAGTCTTTGTTGGTATTCATACTGTAAGCATGATTCTGTTACTGATAGTACTAAGTTGAGTACTGGTGTGAATATGATTAACTTTTATTACATATGAAACAGCCATTTCCAACAAAGGCGTATAACCGCGGAAGTTTTAGTAGGGATTAACAATCGTGAATGGCAGCCTTTATAGTCTGATCTAGAGATTTACATGCTGAAGTTAATAGTGCTTCCCTTTTGAACTATGTAGTGGTGGACTGAGAGTTATCTGAGATACGACTGTTGATGATAGTCATTAGTGACGCGAGAAATTCATGTTATTGTCGTCGTGTTGACAGTCACATAAGCACATGAACCGACCAGCAAGGAAAAAAATTGTCCAGATTCCTATTTCACTTGGCTTCGTTATGATTAAAGTTCTTGTACGCCTATTACAAAACTTTTTAACATCGGTCATTTTTCCTACATATGTCGAGTGCAAACGTATTCTTTGTATTCTTTGGAGAGCTTAGTAGAAACAATAATATTACAAAGTAATCAGTTATAATTTTAGCCGATTCCTGAATACTGTGATGATCGAATATAAAAGGCAGGGAGCGGTGTTAAACAATCAGATTGCCGCTCCTCTCCATCGTTCACAGGTTAGTGACCAAACTCTCATCCTCCCCCCCCCTCTTTTCTCCCTTGTGTAATGAAGTTCTCATATATGTTCGTTAGTTAAACTGGTGATATTTCCCCTAATCCTACTTGTACTGAATAATCAGATTGCCGCTCCCATCCATGTTCAAAGATCATACGTTCAAGCCTCTGCCTAACCTCTAACACTAAATCACACCTCCCCTCCCCTTTTTCTTAGTTCATGCAATCAAAGTGAATATCGGCTGGTCCATTTGATTACCGGTCCACTTGATTACTGTCCATGTAATTACTGTATCTAGTCTGTATATGATTTTTGAGTTATTGTGCAAGTTTAATTTTAAGAGAATATCTTGGGTGGTAATCTTCAGGTTTCTTCCCGAAAAGTCCAACTGAGACCACAGGATTAACATATCCAGGTGTATAAATATCCTTTGAATATTAATTTAGGTTGTAAAGATTCATAATTCTGGAGTTACAGACCCTGATTATACTTTGTCTGTTTTGTTTCATTCACAGTTCGAAGAGTAATCTGTCTTTCAGTTTTTAATGTTTAGTAAATCTTAGGTTAAATCATTTCGAGTTTCAATTTTGCTATCCTCTAAGGAGTGGTACAGATGAGATTGAATGGCCTGCAAAGGGTCCTAATATCTATTCTGCTCACGCACTCTCATATAAGATCATGCTACCCTATTTCCCATAATCCCTAAAACTCTCAAAGAAGATCACGCTACCCCATGTCTCATAATCCCTAACACTCTCAAATAAGATCACGCTACCACACTTCCCATAATCCCTTAATTGTCATCATTACACTGGTGGTCTAAAACAATTCTTATTATTACAAAAGTGACACTAGCAGTGGTAAATTCTTGTTATTAAATGATGCTCTTTTTGCGGATGACACCAAGGTATATAGAGTAGCGCAGAATGAGGCAGATCGTCAAAAGCTCCAAGATGATATTGATCGGTTGGAAAAGTGGGCAAAGAAATGACAGTTGCTGTTCAATAGGAGTAAATACAAGGTCATGCACTTTGGAAGAATGAACCCGGGCTCTGAATAATGGATTGGGAATGCTATGATTACACCGGTGGTAGAAGAAGAGGATCTTGAGGTGACCTTTGATCAGATGCTGACATTTAGTGTCAATGCTAATAAAGCTGCTGTGGTAGCAAATGCAAGATTGGGGATGATAAGTTGGCACTTTAAACACCTTGAACCAAAGACATTCTTATTGTTGTACAAGACCATTGTAAGGCCTAAGTTGGAATACTGTATGCCGGTAGCCCAACCAATATTCAAGAATGGAGTGCAGAAGATTGAGAAGGTTCAGGGGAGGGCAACAAAGACGATGAAAGGGATGAAAGGAAAAGAATACTCTGAGAAGGAACTCAGGCTCCCATCACTGGAATTTAGGAGGAAAAGGACTAGTTTGCTGCAGACATTCAAGATAATGAAGAAGGTGGATAAACTGGAAGAAGAACACTTCTTTGAACGTAGCAGCGAGGAAAAGAGCTTTTAGCAGAGGGTTGTTGAAGAGTGGAATAGACTACCAGAAACTGCGGTAGCCAATGAGTCGGTCAATCAGTTCCAGAACCAGCTGGAAAAATGGATGAAGAAAGAGCCACTACTGTATTTGGGTTCTGAGGTTAACCGTCTGCCCCTCCCCCCCATTCGGGAAGCCTCCGCTTTCCACAGCATTGACAGAGAGAGACACCAGCCCTAGTGCTGTATAACTCTTCGATGGTGAGTCAAGAGGCTCCACTCAATATCACAAAAATATGCCTTCTGTGATTGGGCTGCTGATGTGTAGAACAGTCTCCCTGAAACGGCAGTCAGTGCGAAATCAGTGCTAGATTTTTATAAGAACTTGGACAGATCTTCTGCAAGTCAAGAAAGGAAATTTAATTACAGTACCGTATTTGCTCGCCTGTATGACAGACCCCTGTTGTACGAGGACAATAAAAACATGAGAAGAGAGGATAACTGCAGTAGGCCGGTTGGCCCATGTTAGGCAGCTCCTAGAAACGTAACTGAACTACTAGAATGAGATAAGGACAGCAGAGAAGAAGGCTCTCCCCCGCCCTCCAAACCCTCCAGCCAAAGCCGGCAGGAAAAAGTAAAAAAGAACACCACAGCAGTATAGAAAAACTGGCATGGACATTTTATTGGAAAGTGTGAATGGAGAATAGAGACTATCATAGTGTAAACTGAAGAGTAAAAAGTATGAATTAGTACTGGTTATAAGATTTTTTAAATTTTTTTAACCTGACTGTCAACCAGTACAATTTTCAATAACAGGTTCACAAGTCGGTAAGCGTGAAGTTTAGGACCAATATGGATTTCACCATGCAGACAAGGTTTTTCTGATGGTTTTTGATGTGTTTTGAAAGAATCTGACCTTCATTACCACCGCAAATGCTTGGTTTTCCCATTCCCTCCCCCTCCACCGTTGGGAGTGGTGGAAGGAAAAATGAAGCATTGCCAAAAGAAAAGGTCAGAATCTTTCAAACCACATCAAAAACCATCAGAAAAACCTTGTCTACAAACCTAACCTAACCTAACCTAACCCAACCCAACCCAACTTAACCTACCCTAACCAGGGGGGGCTCTGCCCCCCGGGCCCCCCGTTGACGCCGTGGAATCGTCGTTAACCTAACGGCTTAGCACATACCTTATTAATTGAAGTCAAGCTCGGCTTTTGGCATTTCTCACATAACACTTGCGAAGGCAGGACTCCGTGTTTTCTTAGGAAATTTTTTCTCCTCTTGTTCTTTCGCCAGTACAGTAATCACTCTAATATCCGGACTCCTAATAACCGAACATCCCCACTACCCGGACCTTATCGTCCTGGGATCCAACATTCCCAAAAAAAAAAAAAAAAAAAAAAAAAAAAAAAAAAAAAAAAAAAAAAAAAAAAAAATCGATTTTTTGCCGTCCGTAATTTGAACTTGCCGCGCGCGCCGCGTGAGAGCATTGTTTTGGTTCGTCATTCCTCCGACGTCCGATAGAGCGCCACTGCATCCTCCCCACTTCCCGCCTGTCTCTCACCGCGACAAGACCTACGCTGTTCGCCATGGCTGCCCACGTGCTCGCTTTTGTGGTGGTGCCGTACTTGCTGCAAGGCCTCCTGCTGCTCTCTGCCCTACTCTTAGTGTGTGTGATGATGGCCCCGCCTCCTGAGAAGAGGAAGAGAGTGGTGTTGACTCTGGAGAAGAAACGGGAGATATTGGAGAAGGTTGATGCGGGTTGGTCTTCCTCACGCATTCTCCGCGAGTTCAACCTGGCCCGGTCGACTTTGTTCGATATCAAGCGTTCCCGAGACAAGCTCATGCAGTACACGGCTGACTTCTCGTCGAGAAGCAAACGCAACGTGGAGAGGAAGGTTATGTTTACTCCCAAGTATGCAGAGATCGACCGCTCCACGTTGATTTGGTATCGACAGCAACGTGCAGCTGGTGTGATGGTATGTGGAACGGAGCTGAAGGCTGCTGCTGAGAAGTTTGCAAGGCTTCACGACGCCCTTGACTTCAAGGCATCCGAGGGTTGGCTCTTCGCGTTCAAGTTACGACATGGCCTTCCTAACCGTAAAGCACATGGCGAAGCATTGGACGCTAACGAGGATGGAGTGGACGAGTTTCGGCACAAGGTGAAAGGCTTGATCGACAGGGAGGGCCTCACTCTCGGTCAAGTCTATAACGCTGACGAAACTGGCCTATTCTATCACTCGGTGCCAACGAACACTCTAGCCGATGAGACGGAGAAGCGTGTACCTGGCCGCAAGCTTTCTAAGGAACGGATATCTGCTTTGTGTTGTGCCAATGCTAACGGCATGCACCGGCTTAAGCCCGTTATTGTTGGCCGTGCAAAGCAGCCTCGGTGCCTTCGTGGGGTGATGGATGTCCTTCCTGTCGTATGGTACCATTCTTTGAAAGCATGGTTCACAGCTGTGATTTTCAAAGACTGGTTTCACCATCACTTCGTCAAGGAGGTCATACATTACCAGACGAAGACACTGGGAATTCCTCGCGACCAGGTAAAGGCTCTCCTTCTCCTCGACAATGCACCTGCCCACCCGTGCGACAAGGACTTGGTTGCTGAAAATGGCCGTATTAGGTGCATGTTTCTGCCACCTAATAAGACTGTTCTCATTCAACCAATGGACCAAGGAGTGATCGTGGCAACAAAGCGCCTGTACCGTCGGAAGTTCCTGGACGAGGTGATGGTTGTCCTCGAGGACGAGGACGAGGACGAGCGCAGGGAAGGACGTGACACTCGAGGCAAGCGGACTTTGGAAAACCTTCGCCGCTACAACATCAAGTCTGCACTGTACAACTGGGCTAGTGCATGGAAGGAAGTCCCTGTGAAAACTCTTGAAAATGGTTGGTCTCGTCTGCTTCTCGGAACAGATGTGGAGTACGATTTCCTAGGGTTTGACGTGGATGACTTCCATGCACGGCTACGTACGCACGGCGACGATGTTGATGTGGACGATGTTCGTGAGTGGTTGGACGACGACGAGGGCGATCCTGGGTATCAGACGTTGTCTGATATCGAGATCGCGACTTCGGTTGTTGGTGTCAGTCCCGAACTTGAAGATTCCGACGACGAAGGCGATGATGATGCAGACTCCGCTCAGCAGGACACTACTCCAGCCATCCCCAGGCTGAGCGCACTCCGGGAACATCTAGAGTTCGTCCTAGACTACCTGGAACACCCAGACTGCGACAGGGAGATGGGGCCCTTGGGACTCGTGGAGGAAGTGCATGCTTTCCGGCAGCGCATCATCAATCGCCAGAATCGTTGGTCCTTGCGTCAGTCAACGATTGACAGTTTTTTCAGGCCCGTGACCCCCGCTGTGCCAAGCCCTGGTTCCACTCTGTTGCCTCCCCAAGACAGGCCCTCATGCTCTGAGCCACAGCCCAGCACATCAGCTACAGTGGAGTCACCGCTCGACGTGAGTTTGCGGCTGTCTTCAGAGTCTTCTGTAGTCGGTACGCCATCACCACGACCCACCGATGCACCCCTTGGACGCCTGCCAGTGATACTCTCGGGCTCTGACAGTGAATAAACAGCAAGAACTTCTCCACTAGACCACACGGGAATTTTGAGTGTTGTGCAGTGAAAAAAACGGTGTGTTGTGTTAAGGTTTTCAGGTTGGGAGAAAAGACTCAGTAGAAAAGAAATTTAACGTAACTAACCTTCTTTGTTTTGGCTTTGGAAAATTAAAAAAACTGGGGAAAAGTTAATGTGCAACACTTAAAGTAAAATGGAACATTATTTGGACTAAAGTGAACACTGTGAAAAGAACGGACTTCTGTGTGTTAGTGACTAAGTTCAGTGCAAGACTTCAGGAAGAGTGTAGTGCAAGTGCTTCAGGAAATCGTTCTTACTGTCAGAGTCCGAGAGGAGGCGGTTATTCATCGAGGTAGCCAGGGACTTGCTGTAAGTAGCCAGAATGTTTCATGTTGTACTATTTTCCATACTATATTTACCAGAATGTTTCATATTGTACCTTTTTCCATACTATACTTACCAGAAAGTGTCATACTGTACTTCTTTCCATACTATACTTACCTCATGCATGTGCAGTAGGAATGTGTTTTTCAGAGTTAGGTTCGGTTCGGTTAGGTTAGGTTCGGTTAGAGTCCATAAGTACCAGAATGTTTATTAATGTATGAACCTACTTCTAAACCTACATTTTATGTTTCTTTTGCATTTATTTCAGTCATTTATGTGCCTTATTGGTGTGATTTGGGTGTTAAATAGGTGCTATGCATGTCCGGAGGGAGTTGTATAGGTGTTTCTCTGAGTTAGGGTCCATAAGTACAAGTCCATAAGCTGGGGCCCAATATCCGGACGAAACCAATATCCGAACCTACCGATGGCTCTATTGATCCGGATATTGGAGGGGTTACTTTTGTATTATTTTATGGTGCAACAGAGCACACCCACTACACTGTCCTCCTATTTCCATGTCTTGATGTGGACTGATGCTTTTGAAATTCAAACCCTGGGGTGACTCGCTCCTGTCACGTCATCACGTGATTTGGAAAACAAAAGCGATTCGTTTTCGTTTTTAAAGGCTCCAACATGCTTGCATGTGTCGGCCTTGGTCACTTAATGGCGGCTCTCCACACTGCACGATCCATTGCAGCCTCCCTGTTCAGTCCCTTAACCCTAAGGTCACACTTAATGACCTCGTCCCATGTCTTTCTCGGTCTACCCCTCATAACCCCACCCCCAATATTAACACTTCTCACCTTCTTCACCCAATTATCATCCCCCATCCTCTCCACATGTCCAAACCACCTCAATCTACCTCTCCTCATCACAACACCAATACACTCCAGTCCCATCCTACCTCTCAACTCTTCCATTGTAAACCCAGCCCCTCCAGGCCTTGGACGCAGGGACGCACTGCACATCCACCTAATCATTGTCATTTCTGTACGTCTGAGCCGGCGAATATCTTCCTCCTTCACTGCCCAGGTCTCACTGCCATACAGCATTACACTCCTAACACATGCTGCATACAAAGACCCCTTAGCACGTAGGAAGAGCCCTCTCAATGTCAGGAGAGGCAAGAGCTCCCTGAACTTCTTCCAACCACTTCTCACCCTAGCCAAAGAGCTAGCTCCAGCCCCACCTCCAGCACACAACATGTCTCCCAAATAACAAAACTCTTCCACACACTCAAGAGATTCACCAGCAAGTTCCATCCTTTCACGTCTTACAATCTCCACCTGCTCACCCCGGCACGCCGTACACATAAAATCAGCATTATCTCGCAGTCTACCTCTGATACCACTACATCTCTTATGCACCCATTCATCACACACACCGCACAGATGGAATTACTGTACTTCCCACGCCCTTGTGGCAAACTGCACATGGCCACTCTCCCTCGTCTTTGACAGTACCGCCACCAACCCTAGATATCATCACTTTTGTTTTATCTGCATTTACCCTTAAACCCTTTTGCCCTATACCATCTCTCCACTTCCTAAACCTTTCCTCCGCCTCCCTTTCATTCTCTGCAATCAACACCAAATCATCAGCATACAACAACTCCCACGGGAGTCCGTTTCTAAAGTCACGTGAAAGGAATTCAAGTACCATGATAAACAACATGGGACTCAAGACTGACCCCTGATGCACACCAACATTCACGGAAAACTCATCACTCAAATCTCCATTCACTCTCACCTGGGTGTGAGCACCCACATACATGGCCATAACCACCCTAACCAGCCACTCCTCCAAGCCAAGCTTTCTCATTGCCCACTTCACCACCTCTCTAGGGACTCTGTCAAAGGCCTTTTCCAAATCAACAAAAACAAAATAAAGATCCCTTCTCCTACCAATATATTTTTCCTGAAGCTGTCGAACAATGAATATGGCATCAGTGGTCCCCCTACCTGGCATAAACCCAAACTGCGTCTCATCAATATTCACTCTTTCTCTCATCATACCTTCTAAAACTCTCTCCATTACCTTCATTATCTGATCTAAGAGCTTTATACCTCTATAATTTCCTCTTTCCAGAGCATCACCCTTTCCTTTATACACATTTACAATTACACTCTTCAGCCAATCATCTGGGACAACACACTCATAAATAATCCTATTTATCAGGTCAGTGACTAAACTCACCCCTATATCGCCTGAGGCCTTCAACATTTCGGCAGATTGGTTAGATTAATTACACGTCATCATGCGATGACTACCAGCTCCCGCCAGCTGCATCTAACAGATCTACAAACACACAACAGTCACGGGACGCTACGGTCAACATCTCTACCGGAGCCAAGTTTGAAGTTAAATTCTAGAAAAATTTCAAAAATCATTTCCCACATTGGTATAACTTTAGAAGTAACCAACGTTACCGATTTTCATTATATTATGTCCCTGAACTATTCTAACTAAGACTTATCATTTAAGACTACCCCAACATTGTTATATATTTGTGGCACCTATTGATGGGGTTCAAAATGCTCAGAAGAGAGAGATTTAGAGGATAGTAAGACTGAAAATGCTGAATGCCATATTGGTCCTAAACTTCACTAATACCCACAAGTCTTATACCTGGGCATATATAATTAGTCTGCATATGGCACACATTTCTGCCCATCACACATGGTAATACCTGTACAGTACTTTCACTGTGGTTGTTCATTAGAGGAATGGCGTGCCAGCAGCTCTGCGCTGCCCATCTGTATTCTTGACATTTGAACCTGACTGTTGAAACTTGGGGTAGCCAACCAGTTGAGTGGAACAAATTACCGGAAAATGTTGTGAGGGTTCCTTCTGTTTCAAGAACAGATTATGAAAAACACATGGGAAAGATGGAAATGCCGGTGGGCAATAGGATCCATTCAGATCATTAGTGTACCCATGGATTTTATTGGTAAGTCTGGGGGGAAGAATTGCTCGAGAATATCTCGTGTGACCACAGTTGGGTCCACACGATGTATGAGAGGAAAAATGTTGCCTTAACCCCTTAGTCCATGATATTAAATGCCTCCCGATCCCAAATCTCCAGTCACCCAAGATAGATCAAAGAAGGAAAGGGAAGAAAGACGGAAGCTGATCAATGAGGCAGAAACAAAAAATGCTGAGGAACAAAACGAGGAGTACAAGTGGGTCATTGACTTTGAGAAGAAACAGGTAATCCGAGTGCCAAGTGCGAGCAGTAGGCCGAAGCCATTTCAGCAGAGAAAATACAGGTAAACCCCCGGAAAACCACTCACATCAGACATACAAGTGCCTATACACGAACCTTGATGGACTGAACAACAAAACTGCAGACCTAGAGGAGATATTAGTTAAAGAAGATCTAGACCTAATTTTTCTCACAGAAACAAAATGCAACCTTGATATGTTAAACGTGAACCTTTTCAATACGAACTATTACAATGTTGTGAGGCAGGATAGAGTTATCCAAAATTCCCCAGGACGAGGAGTTGCAATTTTGATAAGGAAAAAGTATGATGTAGATGGGCACTCAGTAAGCAACCTTGCTGGGCATGAAGCACAGGAGTCAGTCTGGTATGAAGTGAGAAGTGGGAGGAGAAAAAATCTAGTCCTTGGAACCATTTACAGAACACCTTCTTCTTCACCGGAAAACAATGATCTCATATGTGATCTCATTAGGTTAAGCAAGGATAGCACTAAGGATAAGCAACTACTCGTGTGTGGTGACTTCAATTTTGCGAATATTATTTGGGAGGAAAACAGAGTGGCAAATGGCTCCCACGGATATGGACAGGCTCTAAACTTCCTGGAAGCTGTGAATGACAATTGCTGGACACAAAATGTAGGAGAAAGGACACATCTAAGAGAAACGGACCACCCATCAAGACTTGACCTTATTTTTACCAAAACCGATTGTGAGTTAAACGACATCAGATACCTAGCCCCATTGGGCCTTAGTAAACATGCCGTCATGTTTCACTCTAACTGCAGACGTCAAGCCAGAAGAAAAAGAACACAGCGAATCGAAGCTTAATTATCATAAAGCAGACACAGAAAAGATGCGGACCCTGTTTTGTCAAGAGGACTGGGTGGGCACACTTTCAAACAAAACAGCAAATGAGAAATGGGACTCATTTCTGGAAGTCTACAACAGGGTCATCAAGCTGTGTGTACCAACCTACAGGAATAAACATGAGTCAAACACACCCAAATGGATGACCAAGAGACTACAGGCACTGATAAGAAGAAAACAAGAAGCATGGCAGAAATACAGGGCATGGAAAAGTAGACCAAACCAGGAACAGTACAACAATGTTAGAAACATGGTAACGAAGGAAGTACGGAAGTCGAAGTTCAGCTGCGAAAGACGAGTACTGGTAGCACTGGATGCAGCCAGTAACCCGAAACATTTTTGGGCTTATATCCGATCCAAAACCACTGCCAAAGGCACCATCACCAGGCTAAAAACTACCTCTGGAAAAATGACATAAAATGATGGGGAGATTGCTCAAGCAATGAATGAAGCGTTCAATGGAGTATTTGTAAAGGAGGATATTAGCCAACCACCTCCAAAGCCAGACTACGTATTTCAAGGACCCAAGGTGGAGGATGCTACTGTAACGAGGGACAGTGTGAAGATGAGGCTTAAGGAACTTAATGGCAACAAGGCACCAGGACCGGATGGAGTATCACCATTAGTTCTCAAAGAATGTAGGAAGGTCTTGTGTGATCCACTCTTGGATATATTTTGAGCTTCCTTGACTACTGGACTTGTCCCCAGTGACTGGAGGAGGGCCAATATATCACCAATATTCAAAAAGGGCAGCAAGGCAGAACCTCTGAACTACAGACCAGTGTCACTAACCAGTGTAGTGTCAAAGTTACCGTACTTGAGGGTATCATCCACAAGGAAATTGTGAAACACCTATCAGAGAACAAACTTGTTAGTGATGCACAACATGGCTTCAGAAGTAACAGGAGCTGCCTCACCAACATGTTATGCTACTCAGATGACCTGGTCAATGCTGTGGATAGAGGACTATGTGTTGATATCAACTACCTTGACTGCGAAAAAGCGTTTGACAGAATTCCTCATCAACGAGTGATTATTAAGTTGGAGGCAGTAGGCATAGGAGGAAAAATACTGCACTGGATTAAGAGCTTCCTTACGGACAGGTACCACAGAGTGAACATCAGGAACTCAAGATCAGACTGGCTACCAGTTAAGAGTGGAGTTCCCAGGGGTCGGTGCTGGGACCAGTGGTTTTCCTTGTTTACATTAACGACAGTGAACAACTGTGAGTCATCGGCCAGTTTATTTGCAGACGATGCAAAAATATACAGGATAGTAAGGACTGAAGTGGACGTTGGGGCCCTACAATGTGACATGAAGCGTCTGGACAACTGGAGCAAGAAGTGGCTGCTGTCATTTAATGTAGATAAATGCAAGACCATGCATGTAGGCCACAACAACCAGCAGGCCGACTACCAGCTAAAAGGGACAGTACTGGAGAAGTCGACACAAGAGAATGATCTTGGTATCATGGTGTCAAACAGTCTTAAGGCATCTATTCATATTGCAAAGATAACTGCAAAAGCCAATGGTCGACTGGGGATTATAAAAAGGAATTTCTCTGTGCTCAGCAGAGAGATACTGGTACCATTATACCTCTCCCTGGTCCTCCCAATTCTGGACTACGGAGCTCAGTCTTGGTCTTCACACCTCAAACAAGATATTCAATCACTGGAACGAGTAGAGGAGAGCCACAAAACTGGTTCCAGAATTGGCCCAGCTGCCTTATGAGGAGAGATGTCGCCGCCTGGGGCTGCAGACGCTGCAGGATAGGAGAATCAGGGGGGACATGGTCGAAACGTATAAGCTGTTACACGGATTTGAGGGCATCCCCTACACTCGTTTCTTCCAGAGAAACAAAAATGATTTGAAAGGGCACTCCCTCAAGCTACAGAAGCCAGACCACTGGAGGACAACATTAAAGGGCAACCGGTTCTCCACTAGTCATAAACTATTGGAATGCACTCCCCGTGAGTGTAGTGACTGCCCCAGCAATAGCCACATTTAAAGCCCGGTATGATAGCCACATTAGATCGTTAAAGCATATTGGCTGACAGGTCTTAAGAGGTGGGGAACACCACAAGAAGTCTGCTTCTTAATTCCCCACATGTATTCATAGGTAATCATTCAGAGGTAAGCAACACTGAATTCCTATGTAGGGAACCAACACTATAACATTTGGTTACACTTACCTGCTGCTTTGTCTCCTAAGTCCACGAGATATTAATATAAGAGGTGAAAAATGCCTTGTACCCCCGACCATATTCACGTTCTTCCCCTCTAAGCACGGAAAATTTTAAGTTGGGAATCAATCAGCCTGAATTTGTTTGTTTCCCACATTGGAAAATATGTGAGGCAAATGTTGATCATTTAATCAACATTTTCACTAGCACAATTTTGTATATAAATAAGTCTTACAAGTTGTTTATCCGCAATTAATAAGACGTTTATTTATATACCGAAAAAATATGAAATAATTAGTGTTGGCCGATTTCCTAACGTAAATTTGTTTAAAAAACTGCGGCTGTCGTCTTCCGCTTACATTCATCTTGTACTCGTAAGTATTAACACTTTTGTTGCTATGATCACCTTCAATTGAATAAAATCGCCTGACATTGACCGAAGAGGAATACTTGACTTGTCCCGACAAATTCTCGGGAAGCAAGTTCCAATCATCGATCACTCTCATTGCAAACCAGTTGCCCTAGGGTCGTTCTCCAGTGGTCTGGCTTAGAGAGTTTTAGGAAGTGTCCTCTCAGCTGGTTAGAGAAAGGAATGCCTTCATATCCATGGATAAGCTTGAATGTTTCGATTTAATCCCCTCTTCCTTCTTTCACGTAATGTCTGAAGTCAAGAGTTGCCCGCATATCTCCTTGTATGGTAATCTCTCCAATCCTGGAACCAGCTTCATCGCTTGCCGCTGCACTCTTAGGTGTCTGGGTGTCTTTCACTAAATATGGCGACCAGCGCTGCTCTCCATAGTCAAGAACAGAATGCATCAGTGAGAGATAAAGTGGTACAAGGACTTCCTTACTCAAGGTGGTGAAATTTGATGAGTCCAAGTCTACTGTTGGCTGAACTGTGCTACCCTTTGACCTGTATCTTCCAGTCATCCATGGACACTGGTACAGTACAGAGAGACTGGCGGAGGGCAAACATTACACCACTCTTCAAAAAAGGATGTAAGAGTGACCCTTTGAACTATAGACCTGTTTCCTTAACTAACACTGTATGCAAGGCGATGGAGACCCTGATAAGGATTGAAGTTGTCAGCCACCTGGAAAGGAACAGCATAAAAGCAGACACCCAACATGGGTTCAGGAGCAAGAGGAGCTGTGTGATGAAACTGTTGATGTATTGGAGGACATCACAAATGCAGTAGACAAAAAGGAATGCGTTGATGTAAATTACCTGGCTTATGAAAAAGCATTTGACAGGGGGCCACACAATAGACTGATCGTTCAACTGGACTAGCAAGGGATCAGAGAGAATGTAAAGAGGTGGCTGGCAAAATTCTTGGCGAACCGACCCCACAGAGTCTCAATAAGGGGCGCTTACTCAAACTGGCTGCCGGTGCACAGCAGAGTTTCGCAGGGATCAGTTCTGGGTCCTGTCCTCTTCATAGCATATGTCAACGACCTGGTCTCAAATCTCGAATCACAGGCTAGCCTATTGCCAATGACATTATGATGTACAGGCCAGTAAGAATGCAGGATGATGTAGAAGCTCTACAGAGGGACATGGGCAGGCTAGAGCACCAGAGAAACAAATGGCTCCTGACCTTCAACCCTGCAAAATGCAAAACAACGCACTTTGGAAGCCACAACCGAAAATGTGACTACAGCCTGAATGGAATCACCTTGGCAAAGTCTGCAGTGGAAAAGGTCAACTAAGTCCTGATCTCAACAGACCTGAAGTCCTCAACACACACAGTCATGGTAGCAGCAAAGGCCACCAGCAGACTTGGAGTAATAAAAAGGAACTTTGAGTAGCTACCTGAACAAGGAGATGCTGCAATCACCGTATACCATCCTGGTCAGACCAGTTCTAGGCTATGGAGCACAGTACTAGTCCCCACATTTTGTCAAAGACATCTACTTACTGGAAAGAGTCCAGTGCAGAGCCACAAAGCTAGTACCAGAGTTGGCTGATTTTGAGTATGAAGAGAGATCTTCAGCCTTAGGAATGCAGACGCTGGAGGACAGAAAGACTCGGGGGAACCTGATAGAGGGCTTCAAGATCCTCCATGGGCATGACGATGTCCCCACCTTCAAGTTCTTCACGATGAACACCACAAACTTGAGTGGCCACCCCTTCAAGCTAGGCAAACCAGCACACTGGAGAACAACATTGAGGGCGAACTCTTTTTCAGTCAGGATAGTAAATAAGTGGAGCGCCCCTACCTGACTATGCTGTCACAGCACCAACTATAGCTGCCTTTAAATTGAGATAGCTATGATATGCATGTGGGTATAACACATTGGTAGGCTGGTACAGTTAATAGAGGTGGGGTCTACATAAGAAGATCTCTTCTTGTTCCCCCACTAACCATGACTAGGTAAGCAATGTGTGATGAAGGCTTCATGTCTGATGATATCAGGATTCTCAGATCTTTTTTTAAGGTGGATTTTTCAAGTGTTTAATAACCCAGCTGATAGTTGGCCCCAGGGTTTTTGTGTCCTGTGTGCACTTTCTTACATTTGTTTGCGTTAAAATTCAACAACCATTTGCCACTCCACTCATCCAGTCTCTCCATGTCTCTCTGCATTGTGCCGATGTCTTCATTTGACCTGATGACTCTGTATATTTTTGTATCATCTGCAAACAAGCTGCCTGTACATTCCAAATCTGAGACCTGGTCATTGTTATATATGATGAAGAGGATGGGTCCGAGCACAGATCCTTGGGGAACTCCACTGTCAAGTGGGAGCCAGTTTGATGCCTCATTTCTAATAAGACCCTGTGGAGTCTCTCCGAAAGAAAGCTCTTGATCTAGCTGAAGACTTTCCCCGCTATTCCCACCACCTCAAGCTTGATACACAGTCTTTGGTGGGAGATCCTGTCAAACGCTTTTTCACAGTCTAAGTAATTGACTTCAGCACATTTCCCATGGTCTACTGCATTAATGAAGTCATCCTGGTAGCAAAGCATAGGCTATTTGTCAGCAGCTCCTGCTGCTTCGGAAGCTATGCTGTGCGTCACTGATCAGGTTGTTCTTTGTCACATGGCTTACAAATTCCTGTCGAATGATACTCTCTAACATTTTGGAGACTATCCTGGTCAAGGACACTGGATGGTAATTTAGTGGTTCAGTTCGGCTGCCCTTCGTGAAAATGGGTGAGATGTTGGCCCTTCTCCAGTCACTTGGAACTTCACCAGCCTCAAGAAATGAGCAAAATACAGTATGTTGAATAGAGGGTCACACAATATGTCAGCACAAGCTTTCAAGACCACTGGTGACATACCATCCGTTCCTGGCGCTTTGTTGGTGTCAGGATCAGACAGCTTCTTCTTTACCCCCATTTGGCTTATTTCAATTTGTGTGATCTTGGGTCCCTGGAGTATAGCATCAGGAGATGGGGCTGGTCCACTTAGATCTTTAACAAAAACTTTGTTGAAAGCCTTATTCATTATCTCTGCAGTCTCTTTGTCATCCTCAGTAAGTGTTCCATTGGTTGTTGTTAGTCTGGTGATAGTCTCCTTGATACTGGTTTTTGAACGGACATAATTTATGCCCAGAAATGTTTTGAATTGGTTGTTGAATCTTTGGCCACTTTCTGCTTGTACTCGTGCTTGGCAGCCCCAACGTCTCTGGTAGCTGTGTTTCTTGCTGTGTTGTACAGTTCACTTTTTTTCAGGTGTTTTCCTGGCCCCGTATTTCTTCCATGCCTCCTGCTTCCTCCGAATCAGTATCCGTAGGTGCCTGTTCATCCATTTGGGTTTTCTTGGTGATTGTTTTTGTTTGTTGGTACACAGTCTGCTACAGTTCTTTCATAGTTTTCAGAAATACATTCCATTTTTCCTGGACAGTTTTGCCAGCAAATGGAAGTCCCCATTCAACATCAAGGAACAATCTTCTCATTTTAGCAATGTCTGCATTGTGGTAGTTTAATTTGATTTAATCTCCCTCTCGTTCCTGTGGCTTGGCATCAGCGGTAAGGGCAAAACAGTACGGCATGTTTGCTATGGCCTAGTGGTGCAAAGAACTTCAGGTCACTAATCTCATAGTCAGTCTTTGTGAAGACAAGGTCCAGTCTAGATGGGCTATCCATCTCACGCAGGTGGGTCCAGTCGTGTAAGTGTTGGGTCCAAAAGTTATTCACAGCCTGCAGGAAACTGTGAGCCTGACCATAGTTCTGGGAGCTGTTCATAACTCTATTCTCTTTGCAGATTATGTTACTAAATTTAAAGTCTCCAGTGACTAGAATCTGTTTGTTTCTTGTACTTACATTCAAGATGGAGAAATGTTAGTTTTAGCCCAACTGAAAAGAGTACAGCCAACACATTTGTATTTCAGAATTGCCGTGTGTTCAATGGGGGGCCTAACCAGTAAACACGTTGATGATGCCATCAATGATGTTGACTTTGAAGGTTCACCAAAGCCAGCCAGGACGCATTTTCTTACTGTGGATCCAAGGTCACCATCTGAGGCCATCACAAGAACACCCATTGCCGTAAGAGACTGTAAAGCCTTTGTTTTTATTTAATTTTTTTTTTTTTTTATCACTGTCTCTCTGGTAGCATAGTCACATTGTGGAGAGGATGGAGAATGAGAAACTGGCTAGGCGAATGTATGTGAGTGGGCTGGAGGGGGAGACTAAGGATGAGATGGAGAGATGAGATAGTGAGGTACGGTATGGAAGGGTTGAGTTGGAGATAGGGCAGCCTGATGGCAGAGGACAGGATGAGATGGAGTTTTTTTTTTTTTTTTTTTTTTTTTTTTTTAAATAAACAGAACAGAGGAAGGAAAAACAAATGAATAAAAAAAAAAAAAATCCATACACCAGTAATCTGATGTCCTCTGTTCATAAAATATCTGTAACAGACTTGAACAGCTGTGGATTGAAGTTTGGAGGGAAACAACCCTGGGGAAACGAGTTCCAGAGAGATGCAGTTCGAGGAATGAAAGAATTCTGATAGGCAGAAGTTCTGTGGTGACCCCTTACAGGATTAAGGCACCTGGTATTAATCAAAGTGACACAGCAGTTAAGGCAAGAGATAAAGCTCTTGAATGTGAGGTCTGTAACACCTGGTTTCATATCAAATGTGAAGGCATCCCAGACCAGGTTTATAATATTATGGTAAGTGATGTAGCTGGATCACAACTTCACTGGAGTTGCAGTTTTTGCAAAAGAGAGTGTGATAAGATATTTAGCTGTATGAAGAAATTTCATTTGGAACAAATGGAGATGGTGAGTAAACAAGCTGACTTGCTGGAAGAGGTGGTGGAATTGAAAAACTATATTTCTAAAAATATTGATGAGAAGAATTCCTTAGAGGATAGACTGACTAGGTTTGAAGTGAGAGTTCAGGCAAATGAGGGTAGAATTGATGTAGCTGTAAGTCAAGGCAAGATCGAAGGTATACCAACCTGTGTTGAAACTCTTGGACCTCATGTGAGTGTAAGCTATGTTGATAAATGGGTGGAAGAAGCAGTATTAGAGGAAAGAGAGAGGGAAAGATGCAGAAACAGTATTATAGTAAATAACATGAAGGAAAGTACATCACAGGAAATTGCTGAAAGGAGGAATTCTGACATTGTTTTAGTCAAGAAGATTTGTGTAGCAGCTGAAGTGGACATTAAGGATGAGGATGTAGTGAAGGTTGATAGAATTGGTAAGAAAGAAGCTCAAGATAAGCCAAGGCCTACTAGGACTGTATTTAAGAAGTCAGAACCAAAGCATGATATATTAAATAAATATTTTGAAATAAGGATGACCAAGGAATTTCTGTTGATCTATTGCCAGACGCCAAGGAATTTGAAAAAATAAATATTGCTCAGGATTTAACAATGAAACAGAGGGCTCAAAGGAAAGAAATGCATGGAGAACTACTAAGTTGAAATGAAGGCGAGGATGTGGTGATTTATAGGAACAAAATAGTACGGAAAAGTAGAACTACTGATATCTGTCCATCTGTTGCCAGACCCCTCAATCCCTTATAGCCAATGGGGTGGCCACAAACAAATCGCCTCCATGTCACCCTGTCCCTTGCCATTTCACTGCCGTGCTCCCAATTCACACCTCCCTCTCTCATATACCTCTCCACTCCATCTCTCTGTCTCATCCTTTGCCTCCTCCTCCTCCCTCTCTCCTCTCCACCTTGCTCACATGCACTCTCCTCATCAGTCTCTCACTCTCCATCCTCCCCACATGGCCAAACCACCTCATTGTGTTTCTCCTAACGCTTCCTATCACATCCACATCCACACCACAATGGTCCTTCATTTCCTCATTTGTCAGTCTGTCTCTCCATGTGACTCCACAGGCTCCTCTCAAATAACTCATTTCCACTGCTCTCACTCTTGACTTGTGTCCCTCCAACAACGTCCAATCTTCACTTCCATACGTTGGAGTTGGTACCACAATACTGTCATGTAATAACTTTTTCACTTCCATGCTCAATTCCCTGTATCTTATCACTGCCTTCAAGGAACCAGCAACCTTTATTCCTTGTTGTACCCTTTCAAGCACTTCATCCTCCAAACTTCCATCCTTACTCATCACACTACCCAAATACTTAAACGTACCCACATTTTCCATTTCATCCTCATCCAACCTCACTGTCCATTCACTGACTTCACCTTTCATGAAGACCATAACTTTACACTTCCCCACATTCACCTTTAGATTCCCTTTCTTACACACACTCCCAAACTCATCCACCAAGCCTTGCAGCAACACAGTATCATCTGCAAACAACAGTACAGGGAGTTTCCAAACTCTGCCCCCTCTTAATAGGGCCAGTCCAACATCCACTCCCCGACCTTGTATCTCTTTTAAAACCCCATCCATATACAGATTGAACACCCATGGAGGCATGACACATCCCTGTTTCAGCCCAATCTTCAAATAGAAAAATTCACTTAGTTCACAATCCACATGCACTACAACCGTAGCACCCTCATACATACTCTTCACAGCATTCAGCAACTTCCCATCTACTCCATATATTCTTAATACTTTCCACAATCCTTGTCTATCCTCCCTGTCAGATGCATTCTCCAAATCCATGAAGGCTGCAGACAACTTCTTTCCCTTCTCTAGAAACTTTACCACTAAATATCTAAGAATGAATATCTGATCGACACAACCTCTTCCCTTCCTAAAACCTCCCTGTTCTTCTTCAACTAATTCCTCTGTTATTTCCCTAACTCTGTCAATAAGTATTCAACTGTACCTGTATACTTTTCTTATAGCACTAAGAAGACAAATGCCCCTATGATTACCACACACTTCTTTTCCCCTTTCCCTTTGTACAAGGAAATAATTATACCTGACGTCCAATCCTCCAGGACTCTACCTTCCTCCTAGGCCAATCAGGACAACTTCCACATCCATTCTACTACTATCTCTCCCTCATGCTTCAGCATTTCACCACACACTCCATCTAAGTAGAACTAATCATATTTTTCGAAGATCGAGCCAGTCTGAAGCTGCACCAAGTACTGCTGAGTAGGATGGTGATATGTGAAAAAAAATCTTGTACATAGTTTAGTGGGTACATATGATATGAATCTGAAATATTTGTATGGAAATGTAGATACTTTAGGTAACAAAAAGGAAGAATTGCAATTTTTGTTGAAGGAACATGACCCAGATTCTGTAGCATTAATGCATAAGTTTGTTCACACACTAATGAATATACCTGTAAATGAGTTTCTCTTGGATGGCCACACAAAACCCTTTTCATAATCTTTTTGATGATGGGCGTGCATTGTATTTGTATTTATGTTACGAATGTTTATAATGTTAACCAGGTGCAGAATTTACTACCTAAGTATAAAGAATGTACAGTATATGGATTGAAAATCCAGTGAATAATAAGGAATGTGTAAGTGTATTTAGAAATCTTTCAGGAACAGAGAAGAACTCCAGGGAATAGTGTGAATTAATTAAAAACTCAGTAAATACTTATAAAATGACTTGCATTGTGGGAAATTTCAACATTAAAGAACTGATTGGCACAACTTAAGTAGCAAAGAAGAATCAAGTGCATTGTCTTCAAGGTTTGTAGAATTTATAAAGGATAACTTTATGTTTCAACATGTAAACAGACCCACGAGGTATGGAATGGAACAGGAGCCATCTGTGTTAGACTTGGTTTTTACCTCAGAGGAACAAATGGTACGTGGCATAGACTACTTACCTCCTTTGGGATTGGGTGATCATATCATGATATTAGTGAACTTAAATATAAGTGTAAAAACAAAAAATGTGAAGAAAATACAGTATCAATATGAGATGGGGTGATTATGAGAAGATAAGTGATGAAATGTTAGAATTTGATTACAGAAGGAGTTTCAAAAGAAGAATGTAAATGGAATCTGGGAAGCCTCTAAGAACAGGTTACAAGATGCAGTTGATAAGAACATACCATAAGTAAAAATGAGTGGGACAAGAAGGAAAGAAAGGAGCCAGATGTACATGAACAGAGAAGTGATGGATTCTTTACATGGTAAATGAAGATCGTTGAAAAATTATTTGCTCAGTAAAACAGAGGAAAATTATTGTGTTTATACTGTGACGAGGAGCAAGCTTAGAAAATTAACAAGACAGCTTAAGAGAAATTTTGAAAAAGATATTTCAGAAAACTGTAAACTTAATCCCAAGGCATTTTGGAAATATCTATCTATCTATCTATTGCCAGACACCATAATCCCTTAAGGGGTGGCCATTTGACTGAGTTATTTGTTTTAAGGGGAGGGGCACTAACCCTCCACCAACCCACTTGTTCACACGTAGGGAGCGCGTATGGTTTGGTTATATGGTTACCACCCAGTGTTGTAAATGGTTTCTTGGCTTACAGGAAACCATTTGGCTTGTCACTCAATGTAAAGCCATCTGTAAAGGAAAGAAAATCAATAAGAAGTGAAAGGAAAGATGCGAGAAATAGGAAGAGAGGAGGGGAGGCACAGAAAAAGAATGATAAAGGCTAAGAAAGAAGTAGGCAGCACTACATCAAGTGAGTGGATGATGGTCGCCACCACCTACCACCAATTTTGGAAATATGCTTCAAGTAAATTAAAAAGTTAAAACAGGAGTGGGTGATGTACTCAGCCGTGATGGTGAATTGTGCAGTGAAAATGCAGGGAAATCCAGTATACAGTATTGCATGAATTTTTCTTCAGTGTATATACTACTGAAGACATCTGGGATAAGCCACAGATAGAGAGCAATGGAATACTGTAATGGGTGCAGTATAAGTGTGAGTTTTACTCCAGGTTCCCCTTTTTTTGGATAAGGGCTAAGGCATTGCCCCTGGGTAGAGGACTTTGGTTTGGAGCGTGTAGCATTTTATGACCGGATGTCCTTCCTGATGTCTACCAATGACTCTTGGGTGGATTCGATCCTCCGACCCTTCGGTCAGAGCAGAGCGCTTTAACCAACTGAGCCACGGTATTATAAATGTAAATGAGGAGGATATACAGAAGAGGCTTAACGGATTAAATACAGTACTTATAAATCTGCCTAAAGATATACACCACAGTCCTGACACATCGCCACCTAGTGTAGTTTTAATGTAAAGGCATCTGGCACACAGGCATAAGCCATTCAGCCAGACAACTTGGTATGAAGGAGCTGCCTAGCATGAGTGAAACAGCCTATTGCATTAAATCTGCATTTCATAAGTTTTTGGTGCAAGAGAAGGTTGCCTTCGTGCAGTGGCACTGATGTAACTGGATGGCTCCACTGCCCATATACAAAAGTCCCTCAACTCCGTAGGCCACAAAAGGAGGAGAATGAACTGCAGAAAAGAGTTGATTTAATCTTTAGTCCACTGGGTTCACATTTCAGTTGAACATGGAACAACAGCTGTTACTTTTTGTACTACTATATCTTATAGTATCTTTTCTAATGTAAATGGCTATTCCACAGGTACCAACCACACCTGATCCAGACAATAATGGAACCCCCAAAGGCAGAAAAGTGATGAGAACTCTGGCACTTGATCCACGCTCTCCTTCTACACAGGTTAGTCTGATTACTATCATCCTAGTTACATAATTTTTGTCTTCATACAGAGAAGCTGAGGATCAAAGAAATGGTAGATGAATACAGAACCAGCGTAAGGGAGGAGTTAGAATCAGTGAATTGGAATGAAATGGGTCTGAATAGTCTGTGGATTGCACTTAGGGATTGCTTGGTTAGGAATGGTAAAGCGGTGTGTGGTGTGGCAACAGTAACAGCAAGGAAGAAAGGTACAGCATGGTGGGATGAAGAAGTTAGGAGAGCAGTGAAGGAAAGGAGGAAAATGTGGCTAGAGTGGTTACAGGACAGGAGCTTAATTAAAATAAGAACTGAATATGTTGAGAGCAAAAAGCACATGAAGAGGAAAAAGGAGGTAAATGATGATCTAGGAAGAAAAATGAATTCAAATAACTCTGATTATTTGAAGTTATACTGGAAAGAGATGTGGAAATATATAAGTGACAACAGAAAGAAATGTGAAAGTGTGAAAGATGAAAGTGGTAGATTATTTCCCATGAGGATGAAGTAAAGACCAGGTGGAATGAATATTTCGAAAGCCTGATGGAAAAGAATAGCGAGAGAGCAGAACCGCTCTAAACATGATTGGTTTTAGGGGTGTGCAAACAAGGAATGAAGTGCCAGGGAGCGTGACACTCGCATAGGTGAAGAACGCTGTGAAGCAGCTGAAAAATGGGAAAGCAGCTGAGGTTGATGAGGTATGCAAAAATGATTAGTGGAGAGAGCGAAATGAAGTGCTTGTTGGAGATACCGTATGTAAGAAGGTATGGATGAGTGAAACTGTGCCAGCAGGTGGAGAAAGGCTGTGATTGTACCCCTGTACAAAAATAAAGGTGACCAAAGTGAGTGCAAGAATTATCGTGGCATAAATTTATTGAGTGTGGTAGGGAAACTATATGGAAAAATTATTATAGAGAAAGTAAAAGAGATATCAGAAGTCCTAGTGAGTGATGAATAGGGTGTCTTTAGGAGTGGCAGAGGATGTGTGGATCAAATATTTGCAGTGAGAGATAGTGGAGAAGGCTTGTGAGAAAGATTATAAGGTGTTTATGGTATTTATGGATCTGGAAAAAGCATATGACAAAGTAGACAGAGAAGGATTGTGGGAGGCTTTGCACATGTACGGTGTAGATGGTAAGCTGTTAGGTGCCATCAAGAGTTTTTACAATGGTAGTGAGACATGTGTAAGAGTAAATGGGCATCTAAATGAATGGTTCACGATCAGTGTGGGCATGCAACAAGGTTGTGTGATGTCCCCATGGTAGTTAAATATATACAGGATATGGATAGGGTGATGAGAGAAGTAAAAACACAAGTAATGGATAATGATGGCGTTGGTAAAGAATGGTGATGAATGGACTATCTCAAATTTGTTGTATGCTGATGATGCAGTACTGCTCGCAAATACTGGACAAGTACTTGATAGACTAGGGCAGAGTTTTACTGATGTCTGTGAGCATCGTGCCCTGAGAGTAATTGTAGAAAAGAGCAAAGTGATGGTAATCGAGAAAGATGATGACTCCCAGTGTGATGTGATGGTGAATGGAGAGAGACTAGAATTGGTGAGAGAGTTTAAATACCTGGGTACAATGATAGAAAAGAGAGGAAAATGTGCAAAAGAAGTGGAAAGTAGAGTGGTACAGTGAAGGAAAGTAGCTGGTGCTATGAAGGCCTTGATAAGAAACAGAGGCTTGAGTGTTGCAGCTGCGCGAGGCTTACATGAATAGTGCCAACTTTAACATATGGATGTGAGGCTATGGTGTGGCTTGAAAATGAAAAGTCAAGAGTGAGAGCAGTGGATATGGGACTGCTGAGCAATGTATGTGGAGTACAGAGAGTGGATAGTGTTATGTAGTACTGTACAAGTAATTATCCATTCATCCATCCATCATCCAATCCTATGTTGTCCCCTTAGGTGCATAGGAGCCTGGTGGTAGGCAAGGTGGTCCTGACATTTAAGATGAGAGTGACCAGCTTCACTAATCCCTGAGTCAAATGAAATAATCTTTCTATTTACTGCATTATTAATTTATATTTTGTTACTGTGGCAATAATTATTATTAAATGTATTCAGTATATTGTTTTGTTTGCTGTTTAGATTCGTACCCCCTGCAGAGGAGTTCATAAACTAGCAGCTGTGCCTCATTCTCCTCAACTGATTTAGTCCTACAGATTGAAGATAGCACAAATTTGGTGAACAGGATGGGATATCCCTGCACAGGAGTTTCAACAGGATTACCAGAAGTTGATTAAAAGCTGAGCCTGGTATCAAGTTTGTTACATTGCTAACCAAACATGGCTGGTAAGTGCTTGTTTGGTCACATTGATGCTTTCGTTCCTGCTGCTGAAGATTTCACTAGCTACCACCAATGGCTTGAGCAGTACTTCTGTGCTAATGATATTGGTACTTATCCTGTTGGAACTGAGGAGGCTACAGCTGAGGGCACTAGTAGGAGAAAGGTTGCTGTTCTGATAACTGTCCTGGGGAAAAGTACATACGGTACAAATTACTACAGTACCCCCGCATCCAAGACAGTAATATTGTTGCCTGAGGGTCCCGTCTAGGATGAAAAACGTCTTGAACCAACACAAGACCTTATGGAAAAAATTAATACTATCACAAAATCTTCGAAAACTGCCCCTAAAAACATCAACCTAGACCTATTTTGGCACCAAAACAAGTTTCCTCTCCTTGATAGTGTGTGTTTCTGAGCTTATCTCCAGCTTAGTAGCTCAGTTATCTCTAGCTTAGTATCCTGAGGTAGATGACAGAGTTTCAAGGGGTTAGCAGATGGTTTCCTAGGCATGGTTACATAAGGAGAGGCAATAACCTAGGAGCAAATGCTGAGTGCAACACGCAGTAAGTGTGTCCACATTGCTCTGGTGAGAGACAAAAGCAAACCCTGCTTGTTCATCACATGACCAGATGTCAATACATGCAAACCTCGATTTAAAGGACCCCCATTTAAGGGATTTCGGATTTAAGAGACTCCATATTCAATCTGACAAACGGACAAGACCATTCAAAACTGATACGTAATGTCAAGGTTATACTGTACACATTAATATGTTTCTTTGTACGGTACCCATAAAATAATATTCATAATCATTTAAATAAGTAAGAAAAGTGAAACAATCACTGCATTTCATAATAAGATTGTCTTTATATGTGGTAAACAATGGACATTTTCAAGTAAGGGACAAGTTGATTCCCCATTTAGTCCCTTAAATCGAGGTTTGAGTGTATTTTATTGGACAACAACTCAACCACGTCACTCTCCCGGGTGCGGGAACCATGTTGGACCAGGTGAGACCGTCATAGCTATATTCTCCTCAGATTTGGGCTGTTATGAACCATTGTTTCCATATTGGACTTATGCAACCATATTACAGCAATATTTTGGATTATTATTTATGGTCTCCGTCTTGGACGCGAAACATCTTGGACAAACTCGTCTTGAATGCGAGGGTACTGTACAAGATTTATGCAGTCCCAAATTACCCAAGGAACAGACTTTTGATGAGCTCATCTGGTTGCAAACGAACCACTACAAGCCGAAAAGACTTCACATAGCAGAAACTTGTAAATTCCATAGTTGTACCCAGGAAGCCAATGAGTCCATTGCAGATTACAATGCTAGACTGAGACACATGGCTGCCACATGTGATTTTGGTCTGTTCCTTCCGAGAGCACTGAGAGACCAGTTTGTAAGTGGGATATGCAGTGCTGAGACCCAGAAGAAATGTATTACTACTGAGAGAACTTTTGAAGAATGTTTGCAGATAGCTGAGGCTCATGAGGTTGCTGGTATTGAGACACAACAATTCCGGAATCACAGCACTCCTGTACACCAAGTCCAACGGTCCCAGGATCGAGATGCTTCTGTTCATGCAGCAGCCATTCGGGAGGACTTCCCGGTAGATACATGAAGTTTGTTACCCAAGAAGGTCACCAATGCCTGTGCGAAACCCAATAATCATGGACCAACAGCATAACCGCCCCACTGCTGGAGAAGAATCAAGTCAGGTGTCTTCTACATAGACTACAAGTGCTTTTCTTGCAGAAAACCAGGACATTTGAGAGGACAGTGCAGATTCCGTGACTATGTTTGTTACAAGTGCAACACCAAATAACACATTGTAGTTGCGTGTAGCCAGAAGAATATACACAGTGTAAGGGATGAAGATAGAGAACAAGAGATAGCATTTCTTTCAGAGCCATTACATACTGTAAATTCTGTACATACTGGTCATACCTCACATGATCCCATTAGTGTTTCTTTGAGACTTGAAAACAGTGATGTTACTGTGCAGTTAGATACAGGTAGTGCCATTTCTATTGCCCCTAAGAGTTTGAATGTTTTTCTAGTTTACCCTTACACCCCTCAAATGTACGTATCCTCACATATACTTGCGGAAGTCTCAAACCATTGGGTGAAGTGCATGTAGAAGTTGATTATAAAGAGAAGTAGTTCAAGCTTCCACTTGTAATCAACCCTAAGGGTACTTGTGCTTTATTGGGGGAAACTGGTTATGTAAATTGGTACCTGACTGGAAAGATGTGTTGTTTGTGAACCATCTACAGACTTCTAAGGATGTTTCAGACCTTCCTACTATTCTGGAAAAGTACAGTGAACTGTTTAAAGATGAGCTAGGATGTTATAATGGTCCCAGCGTTCAGGTCAGTGTATCAGGAAACTCAAAATTTCTCAGGGCTAGGCCTCTTCCCTGTACTCTTCAGTCCTGAGTGCAAAATGAGTTATGAATTGGAGAGTGATGGAGTAATTTAGAGGGGTTGCACATACACCATTCAGTGGTGTCCCTATTGTGTCTCTAAGCAAAAAGGATTCAGATAAAGTAAGAGTATGTGGTGATTTCAGTGTGACCTACAACAAGTGTGCAGATGTAGTGAAACACCCTATTCCAAAGTCTGAAGACTTACAGTCAGCTTTAAGAGGTTGTTCTGTATTCAGTATTTTGGACATGTCACAAGGATACCATCAGATTCCCATTACAGCTGAGTCTCATAAATAGCTAACTATCAATACCCACACTGGACTTTTTATGTTCAAGAGACCACCTTTTGACATTTGCTCTAGCCCTGCTATATTTCAGAAAATAATGGATTCTATGTTTCCTAACATTCCAACAGTTATGTGTTACCTAGATGATATCCTCACTGCAGGAAAGGACAAGAAGGATCACCTGAATACTTTGTGCAAATTTCTGAAACACCTGCATGAGTCTGGTTTCAGATTAAATAAGAAGAAATGCAAATTTGAGCAAAGTTCTGTCACATACCTTGGCCACAGGATAGATGCGGAATGGCATCACCTCACAGAAAATAAACTCCGGGCTATAAGTCAAGCTCCTTGCCCCAAAGACGTGACAGTTTTAAAATCCTTCCTAGGCCTGATAATGTTCTATTCCAGATTCCTTAGAGATCGTTCCACTGTACTTGCTCCTTTAAATGGATTGCTTAACTCTTGGATTGCAAAATTACCTTTTTTTTTTATCCCACCCTGTGATGTGCAAAAAATGAAAAAAAAAAGGGGGGGGGTTTGTTTATTATAAACTTTATCATCTGGTTAACCCCTTAAACGCGGCTGTGTACAGTCGTTCCCCCCCGAGTGGCGGGGTTGTATCGCGGTCTGAGTACCTGTAGGAAAATATTCGCCAAAAATCAGAGATTAACTCTAGAACATTATACTTGGTATGGCAGATAGTACTTACATTCAGCTTTCTCCAGAGACAGGTGTTGAGCCTTCGTGGACTACCCAAGGACTTGTGGAGACTTGCAAAGTTGGGTAACCAAATCTTCACTTTCACACCTCCAGCAACCCGGTTTCCCCTCTACCACAGCCTCATTCTGTCACAGTAAACTTTATACTACAATGTAAAGGTAGTTAGGAATCCGTATTTGTACAATAAGCACTGAAAATAAGGCTAAAATCAACGGAGCGTACGGCCGACATGCACTGTGGCGGCGGTCTTCCCGTCACTCAACAAACATTTCCATTTTCACAGCTAAAAACATGTATACTACATTATTTTCAATCATATTACAGTAATCACTCTAATATCCGGACGCCCAATATCCGAACATCCCCACTATCCGGACATAAGAATGTTTCATACTGTCCTTTTTTTCCATACTATACTTACCTCATTTCACTCTTTAATGTCCTTTATTGGTGTGAATAGGGTGTTAGGAGCTATGCATGTGCAGTAGGAAGGTGTTTTTCTGAGTTAGGCTAGGTTAGAGTCCATAAGTACCAGTCCAGGAGCCAGTCACCAGAATGTTCATTATTGTATGAACCTACTTCTAAACCCTCATTTTATGTTTCTTTTGCATTTATTTCAGTCATTTATGTGCCATATTGGTGTGATTTGGGTCTTAAATAGGTGCTATGCATGTCCAGAGGGAGTTGTATAGGTGTTTCTCTGAGTTAGGGTCCATAAGTACAAGTCCATAAGCTGGGGCCCAATATCCGGACAGAACCAATATCCGGACCTACCCATGGCTCTGTTACGTCGGATATTGGAGTGATTACTGTACTTCCCAAAAGATCACCACGGCACGCTTTTTATTCTGCCTTACGTCCGCCACTTTATTCTCGTTCCTGTCGGCCACTTGCACTGACTGGGAAGAGCTAGAACTCGCCATAATGTCACTTTGAAAGCCTGCAGTAAACTGACGCTAAACAGGGGCAAACCGTGAGAAAAAAAGCTAGTGTTACAACTGGGGAAACAAGCGTTTCCTAGTAGCATAAACTGCTTGTGAGAGGAGAGCGCAGATTTACAGTTCTGAGCGCTCAGAGCGCTGCCATGTATCACAGCCAGGCTGGCCAGGCCGTGGTGGGGGGGGGGACGGGGGGAAAACGCGATATTTGGCAACAACTGAGGTCAGTAGTACAAAGGTAAAGTATGCTAGTTGTAGCTAGAGGGTGGTGGTACTGATAGACAATACCAGCTGGAGCCTGCTTGCCCGCGGTTATTCAAAATTTACTACAATCGCAAACGTGACGACCAGCCGTCATGTCCTTTTGGCCGAGTGTCGCAAACGCGACGATCCGCGTTTAAGGGGTTAAAAAAAAAAAAAAAAAACTCTCTCTCTCCGTCTTTGCGTAGCGCCATGTGTAAGTTTGCGTAGGGGTGTAGAAAAAAATGAATTTAAAAAAATCTTTTTTTTTAGTTTTTGTTTATTATAAACCTGAAGATAAACATCCAGGGCATCATCTGATGAGAAAAAAAATAATCTCCCTCTCTCTCCATATTTGTGTAACACCTTGCACAAGTTTGGGTAGGGGTGGATTAGTTAGCAGTGATGCATGGCCACTGGAAGGTTAGCACAGCCTGAGCTGTGGCTCGCAACACGACACTTCCCAGCCTGAGCTGTGGCTCACAATCCACAGGTTAAGAAGGGTGTTTTTTGGTCTTGAACCAAGGTAGAAGATGAAACTTTCTCAAAGGCAAAAGTGTTACTGTTACAGTCAGATATTCTGGTGCTCTGTGATGACTTTGCCATTGTTCCTTTCATATGATGCATCTTCCTATGGGAATGGTGCTGTATTGTCCCATGTAATTTATGGATGTTATCGGTCAGTTGCTTTCACTTCATGTACATTAAATGATGCCTGGAAAAATTATTCTTAGTTAGAGAAAGAACCCTTGAGTATTGTATAGTATATGGTATTCAAAATTTCAGACAGTTCCTCTATGGCCGTCAGTTTGCATTGATCACAGACCACTGTCCTTTGGTTTCCTTGCTTAGTCCTGGAAAACCAGTTCCACCCCATGCATCTGCTCAACTGCAAAGATGGTCCCTAAAATTAGCTTCTTTTAACTACAAGATTGAGTACAGGAACACTTCGGCTCACATTGATGCAGATAGCACGTCAAGAGTTCCCCTCTCTACAAAGGTGTACTGTGACAGTGAGGCTGTTAATTGCTACTTCTTTGAAAACAGATGTACTTACAGCAGTCACACACACCAAATGATCCAGAAGAAAACTGCGGTAGATCTAATGTTGTCCAAGGTTTTGAAATATGCTCATTGTGCATGGCCCATTTTGGATGAGTGTGATTCCAGGTTACAACCCCTCCTACAAAGGCGGGATGAATTTATCATCAAACAGCATTGTGTTTTGTGAGGACTTCATGACATAGTTCCCTCTGCATTGCAAGGCTACATTCTTCGAGAACTATATGAAACACACCAAGGCATGACAATAATGAATGCAGTGGCAAGATTCTACATATGGTGGCCAAATATGGATAAATAAATTGAAGGCATTGTTTCTTCATGTCAAGTATGTCAATCTATAAGGGCTGATCCACCTACTGCATTAGTTCATCCATGGACTTTTCCTTCCAAACCCTGGTCAAGACTTCATGCTGACTTTGTGGGTCCACTCTCAGGGAAGATTTATTTTGTGCTTGTGGATGTCTATAGCAAGTATTCTAAAATAGTTCACATGATGATTCACATGAAGAGTACAACTGCAGATGCTGCTGTAAGGGTTCTTCATGAAATTTTTTGTAGACATGGCATACCAGAAATTCTTGTAACAGATAACAGCCCACAGTTAACTTCAAGAGAGTTTGCTGATTTCTGCTCAACCAATGGGATCTTGTACCATGCATGGTCACTGTATAAGCCTTCAACAAACGGACAGGCAGAGAGGATGGCTAAGGTCCTGAAGTCAGCATTGCATCAAGCAGAAGTACAAGGACAAGATCCAGAGATTATCCTGCAGAGGTACCTGTTTTCATATTGCATCACTCAAAATGCTGCCACTGGACTCTCCCCATCCGAGTTGCTGATAGGAAGAAAACTGCACAATCGTTTGGATTTAATATTTCCCGCAGTTGCAAAGAAAGTAGAAGCAGAACAAGAGTCCATGGTAAACAGAGGTGTTTTGCATGGCCATCAAGTGTTGAAAGTGGGTGATAATGTGCTAGTCAGAAATTATTGGGGTGCCAAATGGTTATAAGGACAGGTGAAAAGGTGCTCAGAGAAAGACATTGCTTGGTTAAAGTTCAAGATGGCTATGTATGCAAAAGACATATAGACCAGTTGGTGAATGTCCTGAAAGAGTGCCTGATGAAAATGTCCCTGATGACATTGTAGTAGAGAATGAATCAAGTGATTCATATTCCAGTAACATACCTCATGTGCCTCCAGAAGTGTCTACTGTTGAAAGTGATGCACCTGTATATTTCCGAGTTGGTGTGCAGGAACAAGTAAGTCGTGTAGCATCTGAGGTTTTGGAAGAGCCTCCTAGTTCCCCATAGGCTAGACCTTATCCTAATGAACAGCCAGTTGAGCTCAGGATATTTTCCACAAAGGCTAACAAAACCCCCTAAATATTTGGATGACTGCACTTTCTGAATACTGTATTTCTGTTTCCATCTTATTGAATAATGTTTAAGAATACAGTACTGTAATTTATTTACTTTTTTCATACAAGGGAGTTTTATTTCTTTGAACAGTCTGGTATTTATTTAAAATTTGCCAATACTAAACTGTCAGGAGAATCAGTACTAGATTGTTCTTCAATCACTGTACTATTTGTGCACTTGTAGTAATGCTGTTCTTGGATGTCTGCCCTTTTCTTTCCTCCATCCTTCTTTCCTTCTATCCTCTTCTGTCTTTCTTTCCTTCATTCTTTCCTCGTCCTTCTGCCTATGGGTGACTTTACACTCCCTATTCTTTCTTTCTTTCTGTCATTCTTTCCTCTTCCTTCTGTCTGTGGGTGACTCTACATCAAGTGACAAGCCGAATGGTTTCCTGTACACCAGGAAACCATTTACTATGCTGAATGGTAACCATATAACCAAATTTTGGCGCCTGGTGGAGTAGTGGGTAATTACGGTGCTCCAATCGGGTTGAGCCGGTGAAGGTTTATATCCAAGGTGTGGTTGGGGTTTATTGCTCATGTAATGCGACTCAGGGATGAGTGAGGCTAGTCACGCTCATCTTAAATGTCAGGACCAACGTGCCTAGCCCCGGGTTCCTATGCTTCTCATGGGGCAATGCAGGATTGGATGATCAATGAAAAATGAAAACTATCTGTGCATTCATGCTATTGTTTATTGGCCTAATACATTGATGCTTTAATTCATGTATACACCTGTAAGTATGTATATTCCGGGTATCTATATATTTTTAGGAAGTTAAGTGTGTTTACAGTAGATGCAGGTTAAAAAAAAGGGGGGGGGGATATGTTATGTAGTACAAGTAATTATCAGATGAAATAATCTATATATTTGCTGCATTATTAATTTATATTTTGTTACTATGACAGTAGTTATTATATAATATATTCAGCCCTGAAGGACTGTTGCTGTTTAGATTCGTACCTGTTGCAGAGGAGCTCAAAAATATACAGAGACCTAACAGCTTTGCCTCACTTTCCTCAACTGATTTAGTCCTACAGATTGAAGATAGCACAGATAGGATACATAATGTGATTCGTGAAAGATGCGAAGTGAGGAAGTCTGTGGACTCCAGAATTAAAGAGAGTGTACTGCAGTGATATGGTCATGTGGAGAGAATGGATAACAATACAGTAGAGTGGTGAAAAAGGTATGTCTTAGCGAATTTGAAGGAGGGAGGAGGCGAGGTAAACCAAGGAGATGGTGGAGGGATATGGTGGATGGGTGTGTGAGGAAGAGAGGTATGGAAGTCGGTGAAGCTGGGGAATTGACAAGAGATCGAGCTGGCTGGATGAAAGTTGTGAGAAGAAGCGTATGATCAGGGATTTGGCATCCCTTTTTAATGTGACAGCTTCTGGATTGACTCTGCCAGATACGTTTATGTGAAGCAACACAATGTGGTGAAAGTTTTTTGGCATATCAGATAGAGCCAGGATTCTGGGGTCTTGAATGATGAGTGAATGGAAGTGTGGCCAATTGAATTGGGCAAACTTGGACTGTCTGGACTTTGTTACTCTGTACCCTGCATAGGGTGGGAAAGGAGGTCCAGATGATGATGATAATACAGGATTTTGGGCACTTGCATGACTTGTGAATGAGAGTGTAACTTATTCAGTTGGGCATATTTCGGTTAGCTTCTAAGATATTTCTGACTCTCTGGATCCTACCTTGCCCAATCCTAGGAAGGGAAGAGAGGTACTGTATTCACTTTTTTTTTTTTTTTTTTTTTTTTTTTTTTTTTTAAAGGCTCAAACATGCTTGCATGCTTTAGCCTCGGTCACCTAATGGCAGCTGTCCATGCTACTTGATCTCTGGCAGCTTCCCTATTTAATCCCTTAACCCTGAGGTCACACTCAGTGACCTTGTCGCAGGTCTTTTTCGGTCTACTTCTCACTACCCTACCCTCAACATTAACACTTCTCACTTTCTGCACCCAACTATCATCTCCCATCCTCTCCACATGCCCAGACCATCTCAGTCTACCTCTCCTCATCACAACACCAATACGTTCCAACCCCATCCTACCTCTGATCTCTTCCATCGTATACCTAATCCCTCCAGGCCTCACACTCAAGGACAAACTGCACATTCACCTAATCATTGCCATTTCTGTTTATTTGAGCCTGAGTATGTCCTCTTCGTTTACTGCCCATGTCTCACAACCATACAGTATTACACTCCCAACATGCTGCATAAAAAATCCCTTAGCATGGAGGGAAAGCCATCTCAGTGTCAGGAGAGGCAACAGCTCCCAGAACTTCTTCCAACCACTCCTCACTCTAGCCACAGAGCTAGCTGCTGCCCCACCTCCAGTACATAACATGTCTCCCAAATAACAAAACTCTTCCACATACTCAAGGGACTCTCCAGCATGTTCAATCCTTTCCCACCTGGCAGTATCCACATGCCCTCCCCGACACCCCGCACATATGAAATAAACATTTTCTCACTTTCTACCTCTAATACCACTACATATCTTATGCACCCACTTATCTCAAACACTGCACAAGATAGAATTACTTCCCACGCCCTTGTGAGAGTTCACACGTGGCCACTCTCCCTCGTCATTGATAGTACCTTACTGCCAGCTCTAGATACCATCACTTTTGTTATATCTGCATTTACTTTTAAGCCCTTATGCCCCATACTATCTCTTCACTTTCTAAATCTTTCCTTTGCCTCCCATTCATTCTCTGAAATCAACACCAGATCATCAGTATATAACATCTCCCACGGGAGTCCACTTCTGAGGTCATGTGAGTGGGCTTCAAGTACCATGATAAACAACAAAAGACCCAAGACAGACCCCTGATGCACACCAACATTCTTAGAATGTGTGTGCACACACAAAATCACTTCTCCCCCCATATGACACCACAACTGAAGTACGATCAGTTTAAAATATGCACTGGTAACAAATTACATAAAACAACAGCTAGTAAATACATTCCCCCTCAGTCGTCCCCACAGTACCACACAATTACTCTCCTTAAATACACCACTTCACTAACATACCCATCATCATCCTGGGTGGTGAGTTCAATGCTAAGGCGTTGACCTGGCATGTCAACAACCCTGACACAGACAGAGGGCTGATACAACAATCCCAAACAGTTAATCTTTTCATTCTCAACAATCTCCATCAGCTTACCCATATCCCACACCAAGCCCTTTTCCTACCATCATCCCCAGATATCACCTTTTGCTCCCCAAACCTCACCCCCACAACATCCTGGAGAGTGGTCAGAACCCTTGGCTCTGACCACCTCCCAATCATCATCACTACCAAAACCAGAATCACGCCAGCTGGCCACAGACACACATACACTAATTATAAGAGAGCCAACTGGGAGGCCTTTACAACTGAAACAGAACAACACTTTGAAACATTAAACAGTACATCCATCACAAACATCAACACTCCTGTGCACACTTTCAATACAATTATTCAAAATGCAGACAAAAGACATCCCTAGAGGCAACAGAAAGAAACACAACCCCAACTTCACACCAGAAATTCATTGCCTTATCAGTCAGTGCAACACAGTACAACACTCCATACACAAGACACCATACAACAAATACAAGAGCTCAACACTCAAATAAACAATAAAATATCAGAACAGCAAATGCTAAATTGGAATAAGTATCTCCAAAACTTTGATCACAAAAAAACACACCAAACTCTACAAAACACTAAACAGCATCACACTCTCCAACAGCAACACTACACAATCAAATGCAGCCATCACAACAACAGACACCATACCCTCAAACGAACAATGGGCAAACACTCTCATCAATCACTTTTTACATATCAGCCATCTAAACCCCCATCACAACGACTGATGTGTCATCTGATGCAAGAGACCGTTCCCCACACTCCCAGGCATCACACCTTTCACTTACAACCAGACGAAGCACATCATTAGCAACCTTAAGCACTCATCTGCCTGTGGACCAGACAACATAAGCAACATACACCTTAAACACGTTGGACCACAAGGCAGACAAGCACTCACCAACATATTAATCTACGGCAACTCACACAACATAATACCCAACTTCTGGAAGCATGGCACTAGCATCACTATCCCAAAACCCAACAAAGACCCCTCGTTACATTCCTCACACCGTCCCATCACACTCCTCTGCACCCCCTCCAAAGTCACTGAACAACTGATATTACAGCTAGTTACACCTCACATTCCCCTAACCCCATCACAACATGGTTTTAGGCCGTTATACTCCACAAACACTCTTCTTACAGACCTTACACAGAGAGTTTTTGATGACATCAGCTTTTCGTCTCATTAACTATCCCCCTCTTACTGACTCCCTTCAACCTCTGTCTCTTCGCCGCAATGTTGCATCTTTATCTCTTTTCTGTCGCTGCTTCAATGGTCACTGTTCCTCTGAACTGTCTGCATGCATTCCTCCACTTCTACGACGGGCGCGTAGCACCCGTCTAGCAGCAAACTCTCACCCCTTTTCTGTCCAACTCTCTAATGCAAGAGTTAACCGTTACTCCCAGTCCTTCATTTATGCAACAGGTCAACTCTGGAACTGTCTCCCTCTGTCTGTATTTCCTGCTTCCTATGATCTTCAGTCTTTCAAACGCAGTGTGTCCAGGCATCTCGAAATGAATGGATCTTGAATTTGGCTCTCTTGTATTTTGTTTTTCTCTTGGAAGGAACAGTTTTGTGGGCTCATGGCCTTTGGTTCCTTCTTCCTCACATTAAAAAAAAAAAAAAAAAAAAAAACTTGGCCACCACACAGAACACTCCTAGACACTAGACATTAGTAAAGTTTTGATGCCATCCTCCGCAACTACCTCACAAACAAAATATTCAACACAAACATGCACAGTAACACAAAAGGATGACTGGCAATCTATTTAGGAGGCAGGTGTGCACATGTAACATTTGCTGGTCAGTCATTGAACATCAGAAACTTCACAAACAGCCTCCCTAAGCACCTGTTTTGTCCCCTACCATCTTTAACTTATACATGCATGGCATACCCACACCCCACACACCACAAATACACATAGCCTCCTGTGTGGACGACATAACACTTACATGTACACACCAAAATGCAAACAGCCACACACATCCTCCACCCTTACCTCAACACACTACACAAATGGTTCACCATAAACAGACTCAAAATAGCCCCAGCCAAATCTACAGTGACCCTTCTCACAAACTGGACAGCAGAACACAGTCACATTCCACACCTCACCATAAATAACACTCCCCTACCACACACACACACACATCCAAAATCCTTGATGTAACATATAATACATCGATGTCATTTAAACAACACATCACAAACATTAAAGATAAATTAACACCAAGACTCAGTGCCCTAAAGTCACTTGCCCATACAACATTTGGACACAACAAAGAAACCACCACCACAGTATACAAACAATATATATGTTCAGTGATGAATTATGCAAGCCCTGCTTGGGCTTCTGACCTCACTAAAACACACTACAACACTCCACAGACCATACAGAACAAGGCCCTAAAAATAATCACAGGCTGCACCAGTGGCATATCCAGGATTTTTGCCGGGGGGGAAGGGGGGGGCAAACACTTGGACTATTTCACCAAAATATCTGTCACCACACTGGTGTGAGTGTCCCGAACACATACACTTGCCCACATTCGTGATACTATCGCTTTTTTCTATTTTCCTTTGCAGTTTTGTATTTCTCTCTCTCTCTCTCTCTCTCCCTCTCCCGCTAAGCACGGATGTGTAAATTAAAATTCTCTGCTGCACCCACCCCCAGCCTGGTATTCTGTTTTGTACTATTGCTGTGGTGGTAGCCAATAGAAATTCTGTTTTCTACTACTTATTCATTTAGTTTGATTCTCATTGGCTCAGGCGTCAGGGGTGCTGCATACGTCAAGACTTACCTAAGTAAATACATCTTGTGGAATTAACCTCTCTTAATACTTGACTCAGGTGACTACTTGACTTGCCCCGCTCGGCAGGGAATGATTTTCATATCACCTGAACCGTACTGTACTGTACAGAATGGATTTTTCCATTAAGAAAAAAAAAAGGAAAAACAGCATAAAGCTATTCATCCTGAAAATTTTCACCTAGAAAAGGCGGGGCCCCCCAGCCTCTAAAAAGTGTGGGGGACACATCCCCCTGTTCCCCACCCAAATGAGGCCCCTGGCACATATATTTATATCTGCATACTTTGAAAAATTTAGTCTGAGGTGATCAAAATTACTTCATGCAGTCTTCAAAAATTCTGCTTGTTTCAGTTGTTTGTAACAATAATTGTGCAGTGATTGTTTGCAACTGGCTACAGGGTGAGAGGATGTGGCTGAGGGGACAGGAAGGCAATTTTTACACCTCATCAGGATTCAAGTGCAAAACATCACTAGAGCTCTAATATTAACCGCATAATCTAAGGTGATAGTGGAAATTGTTATGTTATAACTAGTCATTTTTTCTCAAGGGTTTTATTATATTTGGTCTAGCTTTCAGTTTCAAAGTAAATTATTGCTGTCAAATAAATATTTTTGGAAATAGATAATATTGTTTAATATACATGTAGTAAAATTAGGAAAACTGTGTTGTCATACAAGAACTATGCCAAAAATCCCTTTTAGCATTTCCCCAAAATTTTCCCAGGGGGGGGCAGACTGCCCCCTCTGACCCCCAAGTGACTACATGTATGGGCTGCACAGCTACTACACCTACAGACCACCTGCACCAAGAAACCAAAGTCCTCAAAGTCAAGGATCATCTAGACATGAGAGGCACACAAATTCTTGCCGCAGCCTCCACATACCCACACTATCCACTAAACTTCATGGCAGCACATCCATATACGCCGAGGAACATCAAAACAACACCCAGCACATGATATCATACATAAATACTGTCATCTCTCCTCCCTCGCCTGCCTCAAACCAGCTTCCAGAAGCATATCCATACTCAGATCACTCGGCGCTCTATTCAGGCACTTAAAGACAACACATTGCTGCATGCATGGCCTCATGATATCCACCCTTCTGAATCCTACCTCTCTCTTGAAGACAGGGTCCACCTGGCCAGGTTGAGATGTGGGCATCATCCAGCCCTTTGAGTTATCAGAAGAGGATGGATGACTCCATTGCTGATACCTGTTCTGGATGCAACACAGCAGCCCATACTATTAAGCACATTATGGAAGACTGGATTGCACACAATCGCCGGTGCCAACAACACAACATACACACCTTGAGAGCTCTGTGGGAAAGCCCGGTCTCGGCCGTGGCCATCCTTAGGGACTTGGGACTGTTCGGTCAGACTGCCTAGGGAACAGCTACTACTACTACTCATCGCTCAAATCTCCATTCACCCTTACCTGGGTGTGAGCACCCACATATATGGCCAAAACGACCCTAACCAGCCACTTCTTGATCCCAAGCTTTCTCATTACCCACTTCACCACCTCTCTAGGGACACAGTCACAGACCTTCTCAGAATCAACAAAAACAAAGTACAATTCCCTTTTCTTTCCTATATATTTTTCCTGAAGCCTGGCATAAAGCCAAATTGCATCTCATCAATATTCATCCTTTTTCCAATCATACCTTCTAGAGCTCTCTCCATTACTTCATTATCTGGTCTAAAAGCTTTATGCCTCTATAATTTCCTCCTTCCAGGGCATCACCTTTCCTCATGTACACATTTACAATTACACTCTTCAGCCAATCATCTGGGACAACACACTCATATATAATTGTATTTATCAGTTCAGCGACTAATGTAACTCCTGTATCTCCTGAGGCTTTCAGCATTTCAGCAGTCATCCGAGACATACCCGCTGCCTTCCTCACCTACATCCTGCCTATTGCCCTGCTCACAGTAGCAACGTCAATCAAAGGCCAAGGGCCAAACACTGGATCTGCTGGCTCCAAACCTTCCCTGTCCCAGTGAAACTCCTCGTTCAACAACTGGCTGTAATGATCTCTCCATGTGTCTTTAATATCCCCACTGTTCACCACTACCCTTCCTTCATCATTCTTCACACACTGCTCGCCTATGATATCCCAATTCTCCCTTTTCATCTGATTTGCCTCTTTAAAAATCACATTCTTCCTTTTCACACAATTAAGGTTATCAGTTGATGATGTATTGATGATGATAATGATGATGATGAGGAGGAGGAGGAGGATGGGCAAGGAGGGGGGAGGGTGATGGTGGATTGGAGGAAGAGGATGGAGAGAAGGAAGGATGCAGAAGGAGGAAGAGAAGGTAAATAAAAAGGAGAGAGATTGTCTGGATGAGAGTGTTATGTCCTCATCCCACGCTGCCACAAGTTCCAACAGCAATGTTCAGTATAGGACGGATGTTGCCCAGTGAGTTGTTCCCCCTATGGTCAGCCCTTCAGTGTGCAACAAACACTGGCTTCTCGAGTTCGCAGTCTTTATTCACTAAATAATTACGCTTAATGCTTGCCAAATACACTTCACTGTTTTCACAAGTGCCTGAGCCTTACAATCTTCACTAGGCTGCACTGAAACTAAACTGAAATGAAACTGATTCCCATAGGTTCTTCCACCTCCTTAAATAGCCTTCCCTATTTCTGCAAAGTTCTAGTAAACTCTCGAAGGAGCAACAGTTACCACTGGGAGACATTCAGAATAGCTCAGAGTATTCTTACCCTGCATAACACTCTAAATTATTTAACATAAAACTGAAATAAAATTTCATAATTTAACAAACAATCATATTAATAAAATATTATAGGGAAAAAGAGCATAAAATTTAATGCATAACCTTACAAAATGCCTCTGCTCACAAATAGTAGGCATACTGGACAACTCTGACAAAAAAAAAAAAAAGGGGGGGGGGGCAGAGAGAGAGAGAGAGAGAGAGAGAGAGAGAGAGAAGTACTGAGAACCTTCCAGTACTTCCTGTCTTGCAGATCTTACTTCTCAACAGGAGATTTAATTCCAAAACTTCTTTGCCAGGTGAAACGAACACCCATCCAAGTGGAAGAGAAGGACACTCAGAGGCAACCAGTTACACGAAGACCTATAAGGCTGGCACAGTTGGAATCTGTGAGTAGTGACAGTGAAGCTAACAGTACTGGCAGCAGTGATAACAGTGAAGAGACTGACCCAAGATCACCTACATATAAAGTACCAAGAACACCTCTGTACAATAAAGAGCATCGTAAGTAATAGTAGTAATATTAACCCTTTGGTGTTTATTGGTGCGGTGCAAATTTAATTCAGTTGTTACCATTTGACGCAGGCTGCATCTGTGCACATTTCAACTGCTCATTACCATTCGACACCGGTTATGTCGCTGAAAATAGCCCCTGATTTTTTGGTTATGGAATGATTTTGCATCCATTTGTAGGCGAGAACAAAGCACTGCTTGCGTTCCCATGTATCCCTTCGCCGTGCTTAACCCGCTCTGCACCCAGCGTCACCCCACTGCTCCATTCAGTGCCCTACGAGCCTTGCTCGAGCATAAGATAATTTCCTTTCACTCTTCGTAAAATCGGCCCTAATTGACCTACAGTAATTCTTTATACACCGAAATGTAGCCAGATAAATTCCCAGTAACTCGTTCACAGTCACATTTACCATTAAAATTACATTTCTATGAAAAAAGAAGAAGAAAAAACTGAAGTAAAAAAAAGGGGGGGGCATAATTTACATTTGGCTGATCTTTCTTAAATGTCGGGACCAACTGCCTAGCCACGGGCTCCTACGCTCTTCATGGGGCAATGTAGGATTGGATGATGGATGGATGGATGGATGATCTTTTTTACAACACCATAAGCAAGTACATTAAACCCTCGATATAACGAACCCTGGTATTGCGAATTTCGGATATAGTGAACGGCCAGATAGCAGCTGAACTTCCCCCAGATTCTGCAAACAAAGGTAGCTAAATGCTGGGGAGGTTTGTGAATCAGCCCACGGTGATAACAGCATCCCTTCCTGGCACATTAAGTGTAATTAAACAGCATCCCTCCTGGCACAGTAATTGTACTTCAACAGTATCCCTTCCTGGCACAGTAAGTGTACTGTATGTACAACTTCATACAGGATGATATTTACATGTATAACTACATAAACCATTGATTTCTCCATGTAAAACTTCATAGAGTAAGTTTAGGCTGTGGTTGTGCAAGTAGGACCGAACGACTCCCCGGGTATAGCGACCTAAGTTCGGTAATCCCTCAGATATAGCGAACTGTCGGATATAGCGACCCACCCCTCGTCCCAATTAGTTCGTTATATCGAGGGTTTGCTGTACATTAATTCAGGATTACCGTGATAAAGTTACGATTATCGAAGCATAAATAAGGGTATAAAGATAAATTGTTTATGAACTACTGAGTGCACGGGAATAGCACGGTGACAGGGGATGTCTCTCAGTGTGTGGCCTTGGATGACCAGGACTGTGCCCCAAGTACTCGCTTGTGGTTGGACACAGCCTGCTTTGATTGGTAACAAGAGGGTTAATAATAAGGATAATATTAATAATATTAAATTACAGTATTAATAATAATAATAATAATAATAATAATAATTGGCTTTTCCCTACTTTATTGTGCCGGTTCTACAGAAGATTTTCCAAAGCTCAAAACCTAGAAATAACATGGCTGTCAGCTCTTAGGTAGTATTACATCAGATGCAAAACAATAAAATTGTTCTCATTTTACCCCCTTTGAGAAGTGGACTTTCTGACCACTACTTGGTGGTGGCCAGAATTAGAATGCAAGTAAGATGGAGGAATAGAAGGGGAAGGAGTAGTTGCAAGGAGAGTGGAAAGGTTACAAGAGAATGAGAAAAAGGGAGTGTATAAGAGAGAAGTGGAGGAACGATTGAGCAAATATGAATTGGAGCAGATGGGAGACGTGGAAGGTGTGTGTAAGATATTTACAGAAGAAATATGTGCAGCATGTGATGTGGTGTGTGGAAGGAAGAGAAGACGGAGGGGGTGCAAGGAACAGCGTGGTGGACTGAAGAGGTGAAACAGACTGTGGCACAAAAGAAGAAAGCATACAATGAATGGATGAGAAATAGGGGCGTGGAAGAAGTTGAGAGGTGGAAGAGAGAGTTACTGTATATGTAGAAAGAATGAGAGAGGTGAAAAGATTAGTAAGAGAGAGTAAGAAGAGAGTGGATGAGGAATTTGGAAGGAATTTGAGTGTAAAGTGGAGGGACTGTAAGAAAATGTTCTGGAGAGAGGTGAAAAGAGTTAAGACAGGGTGGAAGTGAAGTTAGCAGGGGAGTGAAAGATAAAAATGGTAGATTACTAGTGGAGAAGGGGGAAAAAGTGAGCAGATGGAGAGAACACTTTAAGGAATTGTTGAACGTAGAGGATGGAAGTAATGCGAGTATAAGTGGCTGGGGAATGGCTGGGAGAAGGAGGGAGGTGAGAAGACAGGAAGAAATCAGTAGGATAGAAGTTGTGGAAGCAATGAAGAAAGTTAAAACGGGGAAACCCCCAGGAATTGATGGAGTGTGTGGTGAAATGCTGAAGCATGGGGGAGAGATAGTAGTAGAATGGATGTAGAAGATGTGCAGATTGGCCTGGGAGGAAGGTAGAGTCCCGGAGGATTGGAAGTCAGGTATAATTATTCCCTTGTACAAAGGAAAAGGGGAAAAAGAAGTGTGTGGTAATCATAGGGGCATTTGTCTTCTTAGTATAATAGGAAAAGTGTATGGTAGGATACTTATAGACAGCGTTAGAGAAAGAACGGAGAAATTAGTTGGAGAAGAACAGGGAGGCTTTAGGAAGGGAAGAGGTTGTGTAGATCAGATATTCATTCTTAGATCTTTAGTGGAAAAGTTTCTAGAGAAGGGAAAGAAGTTGTATGTGGCTTTCATGGATTTGGAGAAAGCATATGACAGGGTGGATAGACAAGGATTGTGGAAAGTGTTAAGAATATATGGAGTAGATGGGAAGTTGTTGAATGCTGTGAAGAGTATGTACGATGGTGCGAAGGCTGCAGTGCGTGTGGATGGTGAACTAAGTGAATTTTTCTCTTTGAAAGTTGGTTTGAAACAGGGATGTGTCATGTCTCCATGGTTGTTCAATCTGTACATGGATGGGGTAATAAAAGAGGCTCAAGGTAGGGTAATGGATGTTGGAGTGGCCCTGGTGAGAGAGGATAGTGTTTGGAAACTCCCTGTACTATTGTTTGCAGATGATACTGTGTTGTTGAGTGAAGACGAAGGGGAGCTGCAAGGCTTGGTGGACGAGTTTGGGAGAGTGTGTAAGAAACGGAATCTAAAGGTGAATGTAGGGAAGAGTAAAGTGATGGTCTTTGAGAGAGGTGAAGTTAGTGAATGTACAGCGAGGTTGGATGGTGAGGAATTGGAAAATGTGAGTACGTTTAAGTACTTGGGTAGTGTGATGAGTAAGGATGGAGGTTTGGAGGGTGAAGCGCTTGAAAGGGTACAGCAGGGAAGAAAGGTTGCTGGTTCTTTGAAAGCAGTGATAAGAAACAGGGAAGTGAGCATGGAAGTGAAAAAGTTACTACATGACAGTATTGTGATACCAACTCTAACGTACGGAAGTGAAGCTTGGACATTGTTGGAAGGACACAAGTCAAGAGTGAGAGCAGTGGAAATGAGTTATTTAAGAGGAGCCTGTGGAGTCACGTGGAGAGACAGGCTGACGAATGAGGATATGAAGGAGCATTGTGGTGTTGATGTGGATGTGATAGGAAGCGTTATGAGGAACACACTGAGGTGGTTTGGCCATGTGGAGAGGATGGAGGGTGAAAGACTGACAAAGAGAGTGTATGTGAGTGAAGTGGAGGGGGGAAGAGGGAGGGGGAGACCGAGGATGAGATGGAGGGATGGGGTGGAGAGGTATATGAGAGAGGGGGGTGTGAGTTGGGAGTAGGGCAGTGAAATGGCAGGGGACAGGGCGACTTGGAGGCGATTTGTTTGTGGCCACCCCAAATGGGATTGAGGCGTCTGGCAATAGATAGATAGATAGAGGTGTAGAGATCTGAGGCTAGGCTACTGCAGTTCAGTACTTTAAAGGGTAAAAGACCAGCCTGCCTTTTACTAACTGGCCTGCATGAGCAAAAAAACCTTCATCCACTTCTGCTCAACTGGAGTATTGTAGGTTCCTGAATCATCATACATCACTTTTAATGTCCTCCCTGAGATAATGCACCTGTGTTGAGAGAATCAAGAGTGAGACTGTCTGTTGTAGGGGAGTGTATGTCAGTTAGGTAGAGAGGGATATCTGCCTGTCTATCTTTTGCCAGACATCAGTCCCATAAGGGGTGGCCACAAACAAATCGCCTCTATGTTGCCCTGTCCAATGCCGCTTCACTGCCTTGTTCCCAGCTCACACACCCCCTCACTCATATACCTCTCCATTCCATCCCTTCATCTCATCCTCAGCCTCCCCCTCCCCTTCCACCCCTCCCTCTCTACTTCACTCACATACAGTACACTCTCCTCATTTGTCTCTTGCCCTCCTTCCTCTCTACATAGCAAAACCACCTCCATCTATTTCTCCTGATGCCTTCTAACACGTCCACATCTGCACCCTTTCACTTCCTCATTTGTCAGTCTGTCTCTCCATGTAACTCCATGTGTTCCTCTCAGACAACTTATTTCCACTGCTCTCACTCTTGACTTGTGTCCTTCCAACAAGATACAAGCTTCGCTTCCATACATTAGAGCTGGTATCACAATACCGTCATGCAGAGACCTTTTTTTTTTTTTTTTTTTGCTCACTTCCCTGTTCCTTATCACTGCTTTCAAATTACCAGCAATGTTTTTTCCCTGTTGTACCCTTTTAAGCACTTCACCTTCTAAACTTCCATCCTTACTCATCACACGTCCCAAGTACTTAAATGGACTCACATTTTCCATTTCCTCCTAATCCATCCTCACTGTACATTAAGTGACTTCACTTCTCTCAAAGACCATAACTGTATTCTTCCCTACATTCACCTTTAGATTCCATTTCTTACACACACTCCCAAACTCATTCACCAAGCCTTGCAATTCCCCTTCGTCTTCATTTAACAATACTGTACCTTATCATCTGCAAACAACAGTACAGGGAGTTTCCAAACACTCCCCTCTCTTATTAGGTCACTCCAACATCCTCTGCCCTACCTTATATTTCTTTTATAACCCCATCCATATACAGATTGAACAACCATTGGGACATGACACATCCCATTTTCAATCCAACATTCTGATAGAAAAGTGTACTCAGTTCACTATCCACATGCACTGCAGCCTTGTTAGGACTGTAAAATATCTTAATACATAATAACCAGCAACATACTATAGTCTAGAGGTCAGGTCAGTGCCAAACCTAGGGGCCAAAGGAAGTGATGTTAGCACCTCTCCAGAATGGCTCACACAGCACAATAGCCCACAAACAGCGCCTCGTGACCATACACACATATACACACATACACACACACAGGCTTCTAGAACATTTCCACGACAATATAGCCCATGTGACACGACCCCTGCTAAACAAGAATGTAGGAATCAGAGATCAGAAAGGGGCTTGCCATAGAACCGACAGGTAATGGAGAGAAGGAGGCTAGCAACAGGGGCAAGAGGGTGGCAGAGAGAGAGAGAGAGAGAGCGAAACAGAGAGGTAGCTAGCGGGACTCTACTTTATACGTCACTCGTGTGTGAGAGACTTTGTTAATATTTCCAAGACAAATAAAAATAGTCCCATACTAATCTTTACCTCTCCTGTCATTGCATGACAAAGGGAATGAAGATTATCTACTTACAAAACTACTCACGTATAACAACCACTCGTCCATGAGTCTAATATATGTATAACTGATCTACAAAACACACTACAAGAAGTTACGAAGTTTCTACACCCTCATACATACTCTTCACGGCATTCAACAACTTCCCATATACTCCATATATCGTTAATATTTTTCACATTCCTTGTCTATCCACCCTGTCATACGCTTTCTCCAAATCCATGAAGGCCGCATACAACTTATTTTTCCCTCTCAAGAAATTTTTCCACTGAAGACCTAAGAATGAATATCTGATCTACACAACCTCTTCTTTTCCTAAAACCTCCCTGTTCTTCTCCAACTTATTCCTTTGTTATTTCCTTAACTTGGTCAGTAAGTACCATATAAGTACCATATACTTTACCTATTACACTAAGAAGACATGTCCCCCTATGAATACCACACACTTCTTTTTCCTCTTTTCCTTTGTCCATCCATCGTTCCATCATCCAATCTTATGTCACCCCACGAGGAGTGTAGGAGCCTGGGACTAGGCAAGTTGGTCCTGACATTTAAGATGAGAGTGACCAGCCTCACTCATCCCTGAGTGGCATTATGTGAGCAATAAACCACAACCACCCCTTGGATTTCCAATTGAAGCACCTTAATTACCCATTAAACAACCAGGTGCCATAATTTGGTTATATAGTTACCACAGGGGAGTAATTATACCTGACTTCCAAAATCCTCTGGGACTCTCTGCCTTCCCCTCAGGCCAATCTGCACATCTTCCATATCCATTCTACTACTATCTCTTCCCCATACTGCAGCATTTCACCACACATTCAGTCAATTCCTGGGGCTTTCTTCATTTTGACTTTCTTCGTTGCATCCACTACACCCATCCTATTGATTCCTTCCTCTCTTCTCACCTCCCTCCTCCTCCCAACCATTCCCAAGTCACTTATATGTGCATTACTTACAGTCTCTATGTTCAACAATTCCTTAAATTGTCCTCTCCATCTGCTCACTTGTTCTCCCTTCTCCACTAGCAAATATACCATGTTTATCTTTCACTCCCTGACTTACCTCTTTATCACCCTAACTCTCATAACCTCATTATCACCCTGTCTAACTCTCTTTACCTCTTTATCACCCTGTCTAACTCTCTTTACCTCTTTCTTACATTCCTGCCACTTTACACTCAGATTCCTTCCAGATTCCTCATCCACTCTCTTCTTACTCTTTCTTACTACTCTTTCCACCTCTCAACATATAACTCTCTCCTCTGTCTCTCAACTTCCTTCACACCCGTTTCTCATCCACTCACTATACGCTTTCTTCTTTTGCACCACAGCCTGTCCCATCCCTTCATTTCACCATGCTGTTCCTTGCACTCTCTTTCATATTCTCTTCACCCCACACACCACCTCACATGCTGTACAGATTTCTTCTGTGAATGTGTTGCCTATACCTTTGATGTCCCCCATCCACTCCATATCATATTTACCCAATTGCTCCTCCATTTCTCTCTTATATTCTGCCTCTTTTTCCATTCTCTCGCAACATTTCTATCCTTCTCATATGGACTACTTCCACCTCTCCTTCCCTTCTCCTCCTCCTCCATTTCATTTGAAACTTGACTTTCACCACCACCAAGTGGTGGTCAGAAAGTCCATTCCCCCAACCTCTGTATGTCCTTGCATCCCTTACACACCTTTTCATTTTATCATCCACACACACATAATCATTGCCTTCTGTTCATTCATTCAGGTCACCACCCTTCCAAAGAGAAGGCAAAGGACAAGGCAAAGAGGTACTGTATATCAAGAGTTAAAGTGTATTGGTATTTAAATTTTGGGGGTGTATTTCAGTGTTCCTATAGAGTAAGTCTAATAATGTTTTAACACTACATTATTTCTACAAGGACTGTGCATATCAATACATTGTGTTTTCAGATTTCAGAGCTTCAGAACAATTTGAGCAAGAAAATTTAGCTTCAAGGGAGAAGGAACATGAAGCAAAGAAAGAGGGCACTGCAGAAGTAGCTACTGAACACGACAGTCTAACTGAAAAGAAAAACCCTACAGCTAATGGTACAAATGACAAGGTTAGCATTATTATACTCATGTTCCAGGTAGTCCTTTTACACTAAATTGGCCTAGATTTTTGTCCTTTTGTACTGTATTTCACATCCCAGATTTTTGTTCTTTATTTCACAAGTCAGTGGCAGAATAGGACAACACTGCAGTTCCACATCCTTTCCATAGCACTTCTTCATGACCAGCATCATATTCTAGTATTAATCTTCTTACAGATCAGAAATGAAGATGGAGAGATTGCAGTTTTATGCTAAGTGTAAGTAAAAACAGCATAGCAATTCCCAAGACCAATGGGATTTCAGACAACCATAATCTAGATTTCAAGCTGTACGATTACTCAAGCTAAGAGTTAAGCCTAAAACTGTTCTTATTATATTCTTTTTAAGCAAAAGTAACACATTTCTGCTGATGGTTACACACACACACACACACAGTATATAGGCTGTCGTCAGCGGTGGAGCTCCATCCAGATCGTGGGGAAAATAACTCCAAATCAGTGGCAAAAAGGAAGCATGCCTATTGTGAATATGTGAATTGAATGTGTGAATGGTGGTCCTGTCTCATTTGAGTGAAAATAAGCTGGAGGTATCAGTCAAATAAGAGCACAGTGGCGATTTCAAATTTTGTACGATTGCACCAGGGCAGAGAGAAGTAGTCCATTGTTTACATCCAGTGATAAGAGAGTTCGCGGGGTTCTCCATTGAAGACCAAAACAACAGAAGGATCAAACTGAACCAAACAAGAGTAGCAAGCGTAGGGAAATTGGCTGAGAAGAATGCCCAGGAATTAAAATAGGTGTGGGCAATAATTAGTGAATTACAAGAACAAACCTCAGAACAGGAGAGGGAGATAAAGGAGTTGAAAAATGAGTTAGAAAGCATCTGCTCATGCAGTGTTAACCGGAAGAGAAAGGTGTATGAATTAAAAGCGAATAACGAATCAGCCACAAGTGAAATAAAACAGGTTAAACGGGAAAATAAGGGGCGATGAAATGTAAACTTGACAAACATGACTCTAAAACCAAGGTGAATGAGAAACATGTCAAGGAAATCCAAGAACACTATAAGGGGTGGAAGAAAACCCAACAGGAAGATAAAATAAGTCTTAAGGAAATTTTAGAACAACAGAGAAAGGAAAACCAGGAAAAAGGTGGAGAAGGAAATGGTGAAGGTACTAAAAAGTAAAGAATCATTTGTCAGAGATGCAGCAGACAAGAAAAAATGTGTGATTATCTCAGGTTTGAAAGAAAAACCAATGCCAGTGAAGTCAGAAAGAGAAAGGGAAGAACTGAGAAGGGCGAAGGAAATAGTACCAGTACCAATAGTTATGGAAGGAAATGACGAAGCCCAAGAGGAGACTGAAGAAGTGTTTAGGCTGGGAAAATATGTGGATGGAGGGGCAAGGCCGCTAAAGTAAAATTTCAATCACAGGTCATGGTAAATGAAATAATCAACAAGACTTGGAAATTAGCAGATAAGGAGGGATTAAAAAATATAGAGCTAAAATAATGGAAGTTGTTAAAGAAGCTAAGGAAAAAAGTTTCCAGAGAATGGAGGAAGAGAAGACAAAGTTCCATTGGAGAGTTATGGATCAGAAATTAAGGAGGTACTGAAGGAGAGATGGAGAGAGAAGGACAAATAATAATGCAAAAATATTGAAAATGGCATATTCTAAAGTAGATAGTCTAATCTCAGCAAGGCTAGAAATAGATGATTTCTTGAGGGTAGTAGTAGTAGTTGTTCCCTAGGCAGTCTTGCCGAACAGCCCCGAGTCCCTTAGGAAAGCCACTGCCGAGACCGGGCTTTCCCACAGAGCTCTCAAGGAGTGTATGTTGTGTTGTTGGCGTAGGTGATTGTGTGCAATGCAGTCCTCCATAATGTGCTTAATAGTATGGGGTGCTGTGTTGCATCCTGGACAGGCATCAGCGACGGAGTCATCCAGCCTCTTCTGGTAGCTTAAGAGGGCTGGATTGTGCCTACATCTCAGCCTGGCCAGGTGGACCCTGTCATCATGAGGGAGATAGGATTCAGAAGGGTAGATATCAAGAGGCCGTGCATGCAGCTTAGTGTTGTCTTTAAGTGAATGAATTGAGCGGCGAGTGATCTGAGTGTGGATATGCTTCTGGAAGCTGGTCTGAGGTGGATGAGAGGAGAGAGATGACAGTATTTGTGTATGGTATCATGTGCTGGGTGTTGTTTTGGTGTTCCTTGGTATGGGTGGATGTACCGGTACTGCCATGTAATATAGTGGATATTGTGGGTTTGTGGAGGCTGCAGCAAGAAACTCGGTGCCTCTCATGTCTAGGTGATCCTCGACTTTGAGGACTTTGGTTTCTTGATGTAGGTGGTCTGTGGGTGTAGTAGCTGTTCAGCCAATGATTATTTTTAGGGCCTTGTTCTGTATGGTCTGTAGTGTTGTAGTGTGTTTTGGTGAGGCTAGGAACCCAGGCAGGGCTTGCATAATTCGTCACTGAACGTATGTATACTTTATTGAGGTGTGTAATGTGCATGGTAGAGTTGTAATTAATTCTACTCATGTAGGGGAGGGAGGTGATGGTTCGGACTTTTTTTTTTTTTTTTTATAATTCAGGTTTAAGCATGAGCATAATCTGGTTTATGTTAAAATGTTGCACATCATTTGGCTCTTTAGGCAGATAATATGAAATTCTTGGCTCTTTTCAGCTTGAAGCAATAGTTAACGAAACACAAGAGACGAAATCGTCCGAATATCCATACTAGTGGTGATGGTTCGGACAGTAGGGTGGGATGGTTCGGCCATATGTATTACTCGGCATATTCTTAAAATTATGTGAGTTGGATTGGATAAAAACAAACGTTTGTTAATTCAAAGACATTTCATTTTCCCAAAGTACAAAATTAAACTTCAGAATCTAAATGAACCACTTGATATTTGTTTTAAAAAAATAATAATATTTTATAAGCAAAATAACCTTCACCAGATTCATTAATAACTGACTTAACCTCTTACTTTCTGCTTCAAAATTATGCATAATTCTCTCTCTCTCTCTCATATTGACTTCACTTTTCATTTTCTAGGCATTATTTCAGACTGACTAACTTAAGACTTTTAACGCATATTGCAGCCTGCAAAACTGAAATAGAAGTTGTAATACCCCTTCCATCTTTTTACACTTTGAGGAATAGGTTAAATAAACAAAACTATAAATATGTCAAGTGGGGTTGGTGGAGGATTAGTGCCCCTCCCTGTAAAACAATTAACTCTAAGCCCTTGGCCACCCCGTTTGGGATACATGGCGTCTGGCAATGAATGAATGAACTATGAAGAATGGTGTTTCACTATGTGTTCAGATATAAATTATCAAAAGTTGCATTATCATTTGATTAGGTCATGACTTGGTAGTAGTGGAGGGATAGTTTGGACTGTCCGAACCATCCCCCTCCTCAACTGTCCGAATCATCCCAAATCTATGTAATTAATTGACGCGTACTCTCAAGTTGCACCCGAGAGAATTTAACATTCGTTTTTCATAGCACTATGTTCTACATGCAACACAGATTCACCTATATAATGCCAGTTCGATGCCTGGCATATTCATAAAGGTAGATCTTACGATATACACTCAAATTATTACATAGGAGATGCAAAAAAAAAAACATAAAATCTGACCTGCATCAAAAAGTGAGGGGTTTGTAGCTTGGAGGTTCCGCGTGGTCGAAGTAAACAAACTTTGGCACTTTCACACAAGATCACACAGCCCTAGATCCCATACGTTTCTCAGGGAATGCACTGTCCGAACCATCTCACTGTCCAAACCATCACCGCCCTCCCCCATAAATCCCAAAGTATCTGAGGAACGGCACCTCTATATTATGCTGACCCAGGGCCACTCCCAGCGGGGAAGCCGGCCAGCTATAGCAGAACACTCTTATCACTCAAACGGGAGAGACGTACTACTCTGAATTCTCTCTGTGTCGCAGTTGTATTTTTCTGTGGCGAATAAAGAGAGATAAAACACAATCTACTCAAGTTTCTGTTCACCTGCACACGCTACCTACCATTTCTTCAACAGAATTTACAGCGATATTCCCACCATCTCCTGTGTGTGAGAGAAATATTGGTGGAGAGTGTCAGTTGGAAGTGACTTTGACCAGGTGGAACATTACATCATAGATAACCTGCTTGGAACAGTGCAGTCACGCCTAAGCTGATACATTATTGGTGATCAGCTGTGGGGTTCTAACCAGCTGATACAGAGTGACTTTTAACTATACGGATGAGGAGATGCTGAGAGAGTTGATAGTGACCATTATAAGACCAAGACTGGAGTATTCGGCTGTGGTACGGTCACCTCATTTGAAGAAGCATATTGATAAACTGGAGAGGGTTCAACGGATGGCAACGAGGATGATACCATGCTTAAGGGAACTCACCTATGAGGAGAGATTGGAAAAACTGAAGTTACCAACACTGCATGAGAGAAGGGAAAGAGGTGACTTGATCACGATACTGTTTTTAGAAATGTAAGAGAATTGGAAAAGGTGGATAGAGAGGATCTTTTTGTGTTGGATGATGGAAGAACAAGAGGTCATGACTTCAAGTTGAGGAAAAGTAGATGTCTTAATGATCTTGAAAGGTTCAGTTTCCCGAATAGAAGCATAAGTACAGTATGTGGAACAACTTAGATGAAGAGCTGGTGCAGGCAAAGAACTATCACATGTTTAAAACTAGACTAGATAAATGTAGATATGGAGACAGGACAACACGAGCTTAGCTCAGTTCCTCTATACTACAAATAAGCAAATACGAACAAATAGGTAAATACACACACATGCGCACACACACCGCTCGCTGGCTCACTGGTAACATTCTTGCTTGCCATCTGGTAGACGGGAGTTCGCGCCTCACTCAGGTTGTGAAAAGTTTCACTGACGAAGTGGGTGGTTACTCTCCCCCTTGAGCAAGGGGCTGGGTGTGTGCGTGTGTGAAGGTCACAGCCTTGCCCTTAGATCGGACTATATGAGCTCTCAGCTCCCTTCTGGGAGGGTAAAAGCTGATGACCACAACCATCAAGTGATCCTGACCGACCAGATGAATTACACACACTCCCTCATTCTCTCTCTCTCTCATTTAGAAAAACTGAAATTGCCAACCCTGAGAGAGAGAAGAGATAGGGGAGATTTGATTACAGTGTTTAGAGGAGTAAGAGGAATAGAATGTGTGGACAGAGAGGACCTCTTTGTGAAAAATGATGGAAGAACAAGAGGACATGAATTCAAGCTGAAGAGGAGTCAATGCCTCAGTGATGAAAAGAAATTTAATTTTTCAAAGTTTTTATTTGTGTGTGTGTGTAATTCATCTGGTCGGTCAGGATCACTTGATGGTCATGATCGTCAGCCTTAACCCTCCCGGAAGGGAGCTGAGAGCTCATATAGTCCGATCTAAAGCTGTGACCTTCACACATGCACACACCCGTCCCCTTGCTCAAGGGGGACAGTAACCACCCACTTTGTCAGTGAAACTTTTCGCGACCTGAGCGAGGCGCGAACTACCGTCTACCAGATGGCAAGCGAGAACATTGCCAGCGAGCGGTGTGTGTGTCTGTCTGTCTGTCTGTGTGTGTGTCTGTGTCTGTGTCTCTGACTCTGGGCATAGGCTTCATAGCCTGCTTCCACATACCATACACCTTTACATGTCACCACTTCAGCACTGACACCCACCGTCCATATTGAATACATGCTAGGGTTGTCTCATGCAGGACTGGTGCATTGGTATTAGCGGGGGTATTTTTATGACATGTCGGCAGGTCTTCCGGCAGATCAGTAAAGTCTGCTTTTATGAAATTCAAATTCTTAAAGTGTTCCCTGCCCCAGCTGGGATTTGAACATGGGTTCATTAGGACTGCAGGCCACCTCTCTACCGATTGAGTTGGTGCAAGCAGAGCATCCATGTGTTTAAATCTAGATTGGATAATAAATATTTGTAGAAAAGAGATGGGAGAACTAGAGCTTAGCTCAAATCCTGTATGGTACAATTAAGTGAATGCACACACACACACACACACACACACAATTAATTTCATGACCCATAAGGAGGGACATCTCCTAGTTTGGGAACCACTAGTATGGAGGAACCTCGATTTACCCTGTGAGAGCATAGTAGGCCAGTGACCATCTCAGCCATTAGGATATCAAAAAGAAAGTAGAAAGGAGGAGACAGATGGTTCAGACATGTCATGAGGATAGACTAGGGGAGTTCATTTAGGAGCTGGGCTGTTGACGAAGAGGTAGGGGATTTGTGTTAGGAGATATGATCCACTGTACTGGGTATGCTGTTGATTAGTTCTACTGTTAGGTTTTTTCCCTGTTCTCAGAACCCTACCTCATGATTATTCTCCTATCAGGTTTTATCTTGCCCTGTGGATGCTGCCTCATCCCATCCTTGGGTGGGAAAAGAGGTAGGGATGATGATTTTTTTTTTTTTTTTTTCTTTTTTTAACAACAGAGGAAGGAAAAACAAATGAATAAAAAAATAATAATCTGTACACCAGATTACTGGTGTCCTCCATGCATAAAATATCTGGAACAGTTGGACTTGAACAGCTGCCGGTTGAAGTTTAGGGGGAAACAACTCTGGGGAAGTGAGTTCCAAGATGCAGTTCGGGGAATAAAAGATTTCTGATAGGTGGAATTTCTGCAATATGGCAGTGTGACATTCGTCATGATGATGATGGTGGTGGTGGTGGTGGTAATAGTAATAGTGATGAGAATGATTATAAATAAATATAAAATTATTTCAGTTGCGGCATCCATTGTCCATGGTTCAGAATGCTGGTGCCAACACAACTCCCCGAGGTATTTTACAGGCCAGGCAGTGCAGGAATGTGGAAGAGGAGTACAACAAGAACCAGCAGGTGCTTCTAAATCAGTTCATGGGACAAGAAAACACAGTGTCTACCAACACTCAATTTGTTGAAACCATCTAAACTATATTATAGTATATGTGGCTTTGGAGATGTAACGCCTTTTCCTTAGTGAATTATTTTTCATGTGACATCTCAGTATCCTTTTGCAAATCAACAAATTCTTTTAAACCAAATCATGAAACAGGAAAATAAACCAGCCACCAAAACTCAGTTTGTTTAAACCATCTGAATTAACTAAAGAATGTGATAATTGCTAAGCCTCTTCTCTTTAATGTATTGTTTGTCATTCATGCAACCTCGACATGATTTTCTTCAGTTTAAAAAAAGGCATTTCAGACTTGTGGGTCAAATCTAGCTTTAACTAACTCTTCACTAGAAAAGGTCTCTCCCTAGGCTGAATAAAATAATCTAGAAATAGCATTAATAAAGAAGAAAAGTACAGGCATACAAGTTTGGAATGATGGGGTTAATGAGACAGATGAGATGTTTCACATGCACAGATACATAATCAAGAGGCCCATAACTAACTTTTAAGGCAATGCATGATATAGAAAGAATGCTGATCCAAAAACCCTGCAGGAACTTGCTGAAAAAACATTTAGTTCCTTCAGATTCTGTCAGTTTCTTTTCTTGCCCTCTACCTCACCTCGTCTTTAGATGGGATGAGATTTGGATGAAAAGATGATGATGATGATTCAGTACTTTTTGTTCAGCATATACTTGAAAGAGATGTGGTGCATAAAGTTGCCCCCTCGCTTATTAAATCATGGATCAGTTCAGCTATGCAGCAGCAAAAAATTCTTATACCTGATTTAGTGTTATCATTAGGCAATGGTAACTTGCTTCCTTTCCTCACCCTATCCTTTGGTGACGAAAAAAAATATCAGGATGATATCCTAATGTTACTTAGTACTGTATCTTGTCTGCATTGTGTACTGTATGTTTACAGTTTTTAAGGCTTGGCCATGCATCTGGAAGGCTTATTCAACTTTGTATGGCAACTGAATATACTGAGAGCAAGAAGCATGTAAATAGACTAGTGAAGAGGAAAAAGGAGGTAGATGATGATCTTGGAAGAAAAATGAATGCAAATTGCTCTGAAATTAGGAAGTTACTCTGGAAAGAAGTGCAGAAATGTAGAAGTGACAGCGTAAGGAAATGTGAAAGTGTGAAGGATATAATTGGTAGATTATTAAACCATGGGGATGAAGTAAAGACCAAATGGACAAAATATTTTGAAAGCCTCATGAATGGGAATAGAGAGACCAGAGCGACCGTAAACATGATTGGTTTTGGGGATGTGCAGAGAAGGAATGCAGTAAAGTAGAAGTCCGATTTTTCGGCATCTATGGGACCAGGCAAGTGCCGAAATATCAAAATTGCCGAATTATCGAAAACCCTACCCACTCAGTACCTTATATGTTTCGGTGAACACTATCATCATTACTCATATCATTACAAATGTGTTTGGAGAGAGTACTGTATACTGTTTGATACTGTACAATACTGTAATGAATACAGTACTATACAGTGGAAGCTCGATTATCCAGGCTCGGATTATCCAGCTTTCGGTATATCCGGGCCATGACCCAATGGTTCAGTGGTATAGTAATTCATGGAATTATCCGTACGATAGCTCCGGTTTAAACAGGAAGCATCCAGTTTCTAGCGAGAGAGGCATGGATAAACCAGAGAGAGTCTTGCTCACCCTGCCCCCACCCACACCTCCTGCTCACAACTCGATCACAAGGGTGGTAGGATGGAGTTTGGTGAGGCAACTGTTACTCCTGACGTAGCCTAACCTTGCTTAACTACTTAATAATTTAACCTAACCTGACCTAACCTGGGCTCCAGTTGGGAAATTGGGAAACTATATCCACTTTTGTGTACGATGAGTTTCATCCATTATGCCCGAAGCAATCGTAGGTACGGCTTAAAGAACGTGATAAAAGAGAAAATCTTTCAGCAAGAGAAGGTAATTTACTACCCTCAAAATAGAAAAACACAGAAAACAAACTGGAGGAATATGAAGTGAATTGGTGAGGTCTTTAGGCTGTATGCTTAGACGAAAAGTAATGGGTTTCCTAGTTTTAGGGAACGAAATGAAACAAGAATGTCTGCTAATCAGAAAAAAAAAAAAAAAAATACTCATCTCATGTGTTCTTGTAAGTTAGCATTGAGTTCTGCATTTTTCGTTAGGTATCGCGCCTCCTAACACATTTCGGACCAACAGAGCATTGTTATTTCTTCCTCTTACATTTACTGTTCACTCTTTTGTTCGTTCTTAAGTGTACTGTATGTGTGAAAGAGAGAATTAATACAAACAATAATGCATTCCATTAACCCCATCATAGCTGTCAGCCTCGAACAATGCTTTACTGTACCGGTGTCAGGGATGTTGGGTTAGGGAGAGCTATAAAAAACTGCGAACAATTATGGGAAGGGAACGAAGGTCACTGGTATGTTTTCACGACCCTCCTCTACCATCTCAAACAGTCAGGCGGCCTGCCACTTCATCTCAGATGTTTTCGCCGATATGTTTAAATGCTAATGTAACATGCACCCTAATTATGAGTAAGTTTCTTCCAATATGCCGGAAACAAACATAGGTAAGGCTTAAGGAACGTTATGATAATAAGAAAACAAACTAGAAAAATACAAAAACAAACTAGAGAATATGAATTGAATTGGTAAGGTTATTACGCTGTATGCTTGGACGAAAATTTAAGAGTTTCACAATTATAGGGGACGAAATGGAACAATTATGTTTACTAATAAGAAAAAATACTTTCATCTCAAGTGTTCTTGTAAGGTGGCATTCAGTTCCACATTCATTGTTCGATGTCGCTTCCCAACACATTTCGGACCGACAGAGCATACAGTTATTTCTGCTCCTTACAGTTAAGTGTACATTTATTGCACATTCTTTTGTTCGTTCGTGTATGTGTGAAAGAGAGTATTGATACAAACAATAATGTATTCCATTAACCCCTTATGGCTGTTAGCCTTGAACAATGCTTTACTGTACCGGTGTCAGTAACGTTAAGTTAGGGAGAGCCATAAAAACTGCGAACAATTATGGGAAGGGAACCAAGGTCACTGGTAGGTTTATACGACCCTACTCTACAATCCCAAACAGCTCGGCGGTCCTTTCATCCCAGATGTTTTCGCCGATATGTTTAAATGCTAAAGTAACATGCACCCTAACTTTATGTTTAAATTCTAATGTAACATGCCCCCTAATTTTCTTTCACGAATCATAACAAATCACAAGATGGGTTTAGGGAGGAGGGGAAAAAGCCAGGTGTACCAGACGAGTCTTTTCACATCTGTAAGAAAAAGAAACTGACTTTATAACTTTGAAAAAATGGTTTCAAGGTCTGCCACGGGAGTACACAAATTTCTGAACTCACGAACATTGAGTATTTGAGGGGGGTAAACATACGCTTTGCTGTAAGCAGTAAAAGCACCTTACCAAATCAGTTCATCCTGATAGTCTGTTATATTTTTCTGATTATTTCTGGGTTGGTAAATAAACATTTCTTGTTAAATCTTTCCCCGCTGTTTTTATCTGTTCTGGTGTGACGACTCTTTGATTCGTTAACGTAATGGCAGAAGACACTGTTCTAATCTAAGTGTTTAAACCTGGCCTAACCTAGCTTAACTGCACCTAATAATGTAACCTAACCTAATCTTCAGTTGGGAAGTTGGGAAACGAAGTCCACATTTGAGTACGATGAGTTTCGTCCATTGTGCTGGAAACAATCGTAGGTACAGCTTTAGAACGTGACGATACTAACAGGGAAGAAATCTTTCAGTAAGAAAACGTGATTTACCGAACTGAATATAGTCTGAAAAATACTGAAACAAGCTGGAGGAATATACATTGAACTGGAAAGGTCTTTCTGGTACTTAAGTGTACATTTACCGGTAAATAAATCAGTCTAACAGTACAGTACTTGTGTTTCCGCCGGATTAATCGTGCTTTCGGATTAATCAGGCACCCCTTAACACCATATAGCCCGGATAATCGGGCTATCTCTGTACATGAATATGAAAAATAAAGAAATTAGTGAACATACTGTATATAAATGTAATGGTACAGTAGGCCTACAAGTTCACATGCACTTACCTAAACTTATAGTAGGTTCCTTATTTACATATGTACAATAGAAGGGGTTGATTGGAGTCTGCTACTGCTGGAAGAAGTCCCCAGCACACTCGAATAGTAATTTCAGAGGTATTTCGGTACGAAGTTCACAAAGCACACAGAAGAATCAAGAGAAGTCGGCAGCAGCACGGCAACAACTCGGAAGAATGGCGGAAGAATGGCGAAACAGATTATCTTTCCCATGCTAGACTCATTACATGTTTGTCCTCTCTTTATGCTATAGGAGAAAGAGGTAGCCTCTGAGCTTCATGGCAGTGGTAGACTCGTTCCATCACTTTCACTATCTCACTCACTAAGGCGGGTAAAGGCAGGTAGCTAGCTGGCGAGCCTCATGGAGAATTTCAAGACTGACGAAAAAAATCGGAGAATCTGCCGAACGATCGGAGATTTTCGTAAATGGGACTATTTCTCAAAGCTGCCGAAATGTCAGATTTGCTGGGGAATTGGATGCCGAAATATTGGACTTTTACTGTACCAGGAAACGTGACACTCGCAGAAGCGAAGATCTCTGTGAGGTGGCTGAAAAATGGGAAAGCAGCTAGGGTTGATGAGGTGTATGCAGAGATGATTAAGTGTAGTGGAGAGAGCAGAATGAAGAGCATTGTTGGAGATATGTAACAAGGCATGGATGAGTGAAACTGTGCCAGCAGAGTGGAAAAAGGCTGTGATTGCACCCATGTACAAAAATAAAGGTGAGCGAAGTGAGTGCAAGAATTATCGGGGCATAAGTTTGAGTGTTGTAGGGAAGGTACAGGGAAGAATTATTATAAAGAAAGTAAGAGAGATATCAGGAGTCTTAGTGAGTGATGAACAGCATGTCATTAGGGGTGGCAGAGGATGTGTGGATCAAGTATTTGTAGTGAGACAGATAGTGAAGGCTTGTGAGGACTATAAAGTGTTTATAGCATTCATGGATCTGGAAAAAGCATATGACAAAGTAGACAGGGAAGGATTGTGGAAGGTTTTGTGCATGTATGGCGTAGATGGTAAGCTGTTAGGTGCTGTCAGGTTTTAATGATGGTAGTGAGACATGTGTAAGGGTAAATGGGCATCTAAGTGAATGGTTCACGTTCAGTGTGGGTGTGCGACAAGGTTCTGATGTCCCCTTGGTTGTTCGATATATACATGGATGGGGTGATGAGAGAAGTAAAAACATGAGTGATGGAGAGAGGGATGGTGTTGGTAATGATTCGTGATGGATGAAATATCTCAGATTTGTTGTAATGTTGACGCAGTACTGCTTGCAAATACTGGACAAGAACTTGGTAGGCTAGTGCAGAGTTTTGCTGATGTCTATGAGTGTCGTGCCTTGAGAGTAAATGTAGAAAAAGAGTAAAGTGATGGTTATTGAGAGATAAGGTGACTTCCAGTGCGATGTTACAATGAATGGAGAGACTGTAATTGGTGAGAGAGTTCAAATACCTGGGTACAGTGATAGAAAAGAGAGGAAAATATGCAAAAGAAGTTGAAAGTAGAGTGATACAAGGAAGAAAAGTGGCTGGTGCATTGAAGGCCTTGATAAGAAACAGAGGCTTGAGTGTTGCAGCTGCACGAGGCCTACATGAGGGAGTGTTAGCGCCAGCTCTAACGTTTGGATGTGAGACCGTGGTGTGGCATGAAAATGAAAAGTCAAGAATAAGAGCAGTGGAGATGGGACTGCTGAGGAATGCATGTGGAGTACAGACGATGGATAGGATACGAATTAGTGTAATGTGATTCGTGAAAGATGTGGAGTGAGGAAGTCGGTGGACACCAGAATCGAAGATAGAGTACTGAGATGGTATGGTCATGTGGAGAGAATGGATGACAATAAAGTGGTGAAAAAGGTATATCTGAGTGAATCTGAAGAGGGGAGGAGGGAGGAGGCGAGGTAGGCCAAGGAGAAGGTGGAGGGATTTGGTGAATGAGTGTGTGGGGAAGAGAGGTATGGAAGTTGGTGAGGCTAGGGAACTGATAAGAGATTGAGCTGGCTGGATAAATGTTGTGAGAAGAAGCGCATTCTCAGGGATTTGGCACCCCTTTTTAATGTGACAGCGTTCGAATTGACTCTATCAGATACGTTTATGTGAGGCTACAGAGTGTGGTGAATGTTTTTGGAGTATCACATAGAGCCAGGATTCCGGGCCTTGAATAATGAGCAAATGGAAGCATCGCCCATTGAACTGGGCAAACTTGGGCTGCCTGGGCTGTCTCACCCTGCCCTAGGGTGGGAAAGGAGGTCTGGATGATGATGATGATGATGATTGCAACTGACAATGATACTGGGTGCCAAATAGTTCCAGTACTGCTGATGTGCCACCAACAGTGTATTTCCTTGGGTTTATTGTATTCTTAGTTCTAAGTATTCATAGTACTCATTCATTTCTATTTGATCCATCTTAACTTACTTTGAATCACAAAGAAATATGGTACAGTACAGTATGGTACTTGTATTAGCAACACTAAACATAGATACATGCTTCCAGAAAGTGTATATTGAATGGGTATTATACCAAACAGTTAGAAAGAACCAGAATTGAGGGAAATACATGACAAAGGAAAATACAAGTTTATGAATATTGTACAGATTTCATAGAGCATTCTTAACATCACTCAGTACATATACTTTTATAAAGAGATGTAACAAACCATTTCACCTGGTATGTTGGTGATTAGTTTTTCCACATTTGTACTGTACTGTCTTGGTTTCCAAATCCTAGCTTACCCCATCCATAGGTGGGAAAATGCATCAGGGTGATGGTAATGAAGAATTCTGCCGAGTATTGTGAAGACATTTTTTTTACTCAGTGATGTTTGTATAGTATTGATTAGTTATTGGGTGAGGTGAGGTCCAGAGAGCAAGAAAAACCTGATGGATGATGATGATAAACCAAATAACAGCATGCCTAACTGAGTGGGCCATACTCTTATCACTCAAGTCCCTGGAATCCTGTGAGGTGGAGTCAGGATGGTATGGGAATTAATTTCTAGCTATCTGTTTATTGCCATATGTTGTAATCCCATAAGGGGTGGCCACAAACAAATCGCCTCCATGTTGTCTTGTCCCTCACCATTTTGCTGCCCTCCCCCTAGCTCATCCCCCCTCCCTCATATACCTCCACCTCATCCTCAACCTCCCCCTCTCCACCTCACTCACATAAACCCTCCTTGTTAGTCTCTTACTCACCAGCCTCTCCACATGTCCAAACTAAATCAGTGTATTTCTCATAACGTTTTCTATCACATCCACATCCACACCACAATGCTCCTTCACTTCTTCGTTTGCCAGTCTGTTTTTTCGCCATGTAACTACACGTTTCTTGCAGATAACTTATTTGCACTGCTCTCACTGCTGACTTGTCCTTCCAACAAGGTCCAAGCTTCACTTCCATATGTTAGAGTTGGTATCACAGTACTGTCATGCAGCAGCTTTTTTACTTCCATGCTCACTTCCCTATTTCTTAGCACTGCTGTCAAAGAACCAGCAACCTTCCTTCGCTGTTGTACCCTTTCAAGCACTTCTTCCCCCAACATTCCACCCTAACTCATCACACTAAGCACATAATTGCACTCACATTGTCCATTTCATCATCATCATCCAACCTCGCTGTGCATTCAGTGACATCATTTCTTACGCAGACCATACCTTTACTCTTCATTACCTTTAGATTCCATTTCGTACACACACTCCCAGACTCATTCACTAAGCCTTGCAATTCCTCTTTGTCTTCACTCAACAATACAGTATCATCTGCAAACAACAGAACAGGACGTTTCCAAATGCTCCCCTCTCTCATTAGGGCTACTTCAACATCCACAGCCCTACCTTGTATCTCTTTATAACCACATCCATATACAGATTGAACAACCATGGAGACATGACGCATCCCAGTTTCAATCCAACATTCAGATAGAAAAATTTACTCATTTCACTATCCACACGCACTGCAGCCTTAGCACCCTCATAAGTCATGCATACTCTTTACGGCATTCATCAGCTTCCCATTTATGCCATATATTCGTAATGTTTTCCACATTCTTTGTCTGTCCATATGGTTCCTCCAAATCCATGAAGGCCACATACAACTTCTTTATCTTCTCTAGAAACTTTCCCACTAAAGACCTGAGGATGAATATCTGATACACAACCTCTTCCCGTCCTCAAACCTCCTCCTCCTTCTCCAACTAATTCCTCTGTTATTTCCCTAACTCAGTCAATAAGTTTCCACTACTTCCGTTCAACTGATCTCTCCCTCCCGTCTCATTTCCCTTCTTCTCCCAGCCAATACTCGCATTACTTTCATTCTCTATGATTAACAATTCCATACAGTGTTCTTTCCATCTGCTCACTTTTTCTCCCTTCTCCACTATCAATCTACCATTTTTATCTTTCATTCCCCTACTGAATTCTTTATCACCTTGTCAAACTCTCTTTACCTCCTTCCATTTTTTTTTTTTTTTAACTTCCTCGACATTACACTTAAATTCCAAATTTCTCATCCACTCTCTTCTTACTCTCTCTCTCTCATTTTTTTCAACTCTCTTCTTCCTCTCTGCATATAACTCCTTCCATCTCTCAACTTCCTCCATGCCGCTGCATCGTATCCACTCACTATGTGTGTTCTTCGTTTGCAATACATCTTGTCTTATCTCTTCATTCCACCATGCTGTTCCTTGCACCCTCTTTTGCTTTCTCTTCACCCCACACACCACCTCGCGTGCCGTACAAATTTCTTCTGTGTATATAGTATTTTGCACACACCTTGCACTTCCCCCATCTGCTCTAAATCATATTTACTCAATTGCTCTTCCATTTGTCTTATATTCTGCCTTCTTCCCATCCTCTTGGAACCTTTCTACACTCCTTGTAAGGGCTACTTCCTCCTGCCCTCTCCTTCTGTTCATCCATCGCATTTGTACCTCGACTTTCACGATCACCAAGTGGTGGTACGAAAGTCCACTACCCCAACCTCCATATGCCCTTGCAAGCAGTACATACCTTCTTATTTTCTCATCCACACACACACACATAATCAGTCATTGCCTTCTGTTTATTCAGTTCACCACCCACCCTTCACATCACTCTCCACATATACCTGTGGATCATTTTGTGCCTATTCATTTAGTTCACCACCCACCCTTCACATCACTTTCCACAAATACCTGTGGGTCATTTTGTGCCTATTCATTCAGTTCACCACCCACCCTTCACATCACTCTCCACATATACCTGTGGATCATTTTGTGCCTAATGTGGGTATTGGCTATCACCAACCCCCTCCCTGCACAGATGTCCACTAGGGCACTGCCATTCATATCAACTTCTGCAGGCAAACCCCACTCATCAACTACTCCATGCAGCTTCACATTCCCTTCTTTTCCATTCATAACTCCAGTCAAACACACACATTCACTCCTCTCAAACTTCTTCATTCTGCTTGCATGGTCTTCCATTGAAGCATAAACACACAGTCACCCACATTTGTATTCCAACTTTCTTACCCACATAATCCATGAACCAGGTGATCCATACTGTCTTATATTCACTATCCCTTTCTTGCACACAACTATTCATTCACACACTTTTTCCTTCTCATTCTCACCTACTGAACAATTTTGCACCCTAAGCACCTGGACAGTCTCTCTCTCTTTCACCTTATCATTCGCACCTCTTACATTCCTTGTTGAAATTTGTATCATGTCCTTTATCTGGTCCTTGGTCATCACCTGTTGGCCTGTCCTGGTCTGAAGCATTTTGTCTTTTTTGTTGTTTTCTGGGGAGGGCCACTAACCCTCTGCCAACCCACTTGTTTACCTGTACGGAACACGTATTGGGTGGTTATAAGGTTACCACCTGCACATTAAATTGTTTCTTGGTTTACAGTCACTCAATGTAGAGTTAATCTGGAATAGAGTATCACTACATAGTGAGTGGATGATGGGTGCCCCCACTCACCATGAATTAATGTGTGGCCCATATAATTGTGCATGCAGTTAATCTGTTCTCCCTTAATCAGTTTTTTCTTGCCCTCTAGACCCTACCTTACCTCATCTATGGGTGGGAAAAGAGAGATCAGGATGGATAAATGATTTTGATTGTTATCCTACAAACTAGTCCTAGTTATGGTTAATATGGTTTGCTTTATAATGTCTTCCATTCTTTTGCTCACTAACCAAAAGTGTTGTTATTGTTTTCACAGATTCATGTTTCTCTTAAGAATAAAGTGATGTAGAATCAGACTTTTTCTTACTCTGGTACTGCATCACAGATTATATGGTGTTCACCGTCCTTTTTTATTAAAGAAAAAAAAAAAAAAGTTATATCCAGGAGAAATATATAGACTATAGCCAAGAGAAATATACGGACAAGGACAGCTTCATAAAGTGTTATAGATACTGTATAACCAACATGTGAAGCTGCCTAGTTGTACGAGGTCTGCTCAGAAAGGATCTGACTTTAGGCTCTAAAAAAAAATTAGCTAACCTGTTGAGCTAGGACACTAATCCCCCTCAAAGTAGGCCCCTTCTGACTTGACACACACAGCTCAGAGTTCCATCCACTGCCTGAAATATTTTCAAAGTAGGTTTTCGGTATCTCCTGCAGGTGCTTCATCACATTTGTTGTAATCTCTTGGATGAACATTGGTCAAGATATGCTGGAGTGTGCAAATTGTGACCCAGACTTTGTGAAGGCTATCACTGGAGATGAGACTTGGGTGTAAGGGTAAGACTCAGAATCCAAAGCACAGTTGTCCCAGTGGAAGCATGCAGGGTCATCTCAGCCAAAAAAAAAAAAAAGCAACAGGTCCACACCAAGGTGAAATGCACTCATATGTTGACAGTTTTTTTATGACTATCTTGGTGTAGTACATCACAAATATGCACCAGTAGGTTAGACTGTCAACATTACTACCTCGACGTTATCCGTCGTCTTTGTGACGCAGTTTGACAGAAAAGACCGGACCTTTGGAAAGTGGCAAGCTGGAAGCTGCACCACGATAATGTCCCTGTCCATTCTTCTCAACTGTTTCAGGAATTTCTAGCCAAGCACAAAATCCTGCATGTCCAGCAGGCTCTGTGCAACTTTTGATTATTCCCCAACCTCAAAACTCCACTGATGGGTCCCCGACTTGAGATGGGAGAAGAGATCATAACAGATGTGACGTAGCACCAGCAGGAGATATCGAAAACTGAATCTGAAAAATGTTTCAGGCAGTGGAAAGAATGCTGCGCTGTGTGTGTAAAATCAGAAGAAGCCTACTTTGAGGAGATTGTGTCCTAGCTCAACAGGTTAGCTATTAATTTTTTTAGAGCCTAAGGTTGGGTACTTTCTGAACAGACCTTGTTTTATATAAATGTCCCCCAACAACTGCCTCATCCCCTGAAAGGAGGCACTCCATTGGGCTGATGTCCAAATGAGCCTGGGACCAAAACAGCAAAAATTACTCTTACAGCTTGTTATTTGGATGAATGACCTATTAAACACAAACTATACTTATTACTTTTTTTTTATTATTATTATATAGGAATACAAAGCTCTTGTCAGAAACAGCTATTTACATCAACATTTTTTCCTTGCTTCCTTCTGTAATATAGTGCTACTAAAATGCAGTATTGGAACTGCTCACCATCTACACCGCTCTAAACCCAAACTCACTCTTAACATTTTTATTCTGATGACATTTTATATCCTTTTTTTCGTTAGGCCATTTTACTTATGACAGAAATCTATAGTCAGTCTGTTTTCATCTGATGAGCTGAGCTACCCTTAACAACTTGAAAAATAAGCTGTGGTGGCATGAATTTTATCAGGCCTTAGTTATGAGAGAGGAATGAGTCTTCTAGGTTACTGGTCAAATCATCACTCCTGGACTTGGCCATCAATTGAGCTGAAAAAGGTTACAGATTTCTGTTCAGAGAAAACTGACTATAGTAGTGAAGGAGTTAATGTAGGCTGCATCTACCTCCTGCACTTCAAAAATCTTCCTAAAGCTGAATAAAGTCATTTGAAGCTAATAAGATTAAAATGAATAATGGTGTGTTATCCATCACCATCATCTAATCCTGTGTTGCCCCATGAGAACATAGGAGCCCGGGGCTAGGCAAGTTGGTCCTGACATTTAAGATAAGAGTGACCAGCTTCACTCATCCCTGAGTGGCATTATGTGAGCAATAAACCCCAACCATCCCTTGGACTGAAACCTTCACAGGCTCAATCCGATTGGAATGTCTTAATTGCCCAATAAACCACCAGATGCCATAATTTGTTACATGGTTACCACTCAGTATAGTAAATGGTTTCCTGGTGTACAGGAAACCATTTGGCTTGTCACTCAGTATAGTCACCCACAGGAAGAAGAAAGAATGAAGGAAATAAAGACAGAAGAGGAAGGAAGGAAGAGAGGAAAGGGCTCCTCACCCTGCCCTTGGGTGGGAAAAGAGGTCTGGATGATGATGATGATATATATATATATATATATATATTAATGTTACTTATTGCTTTTCTTTCCATCACAGGTGGCTTTGCATCGAGTGACAAGCCAAATGGTTTCCTGTAAGCCAAGAAACCATTTACAACGCTGGGTGGTAACAATATAACCAAACCATACGTGCTCCCTACGTGTCAACAAGCGGGTTGGTGGAGGGTTAGTACCCCTCCCTGTAAAACAAATAATTCAAAGTCAAATGACCATCCCTTACAGGATAATGGTGTCTGGCAATAGATAGATAGATAGAAAGAAATGTTGTGGTACTAATGTGGATGTGATCAAAATAAATAATCTGAGAGAGTTTGACCATATGGAGAGGATGGAGATGAGAGACTGGCTAGAAGAGTATATGAATGAGGTGGAGAGGGACACCAAGGATGAGACAGAAGGATGGAGAAAGAGAGGGGGGGGGGGTTAAACTGGAGACAGGGCAGCAAAATGGCAGAGAACAGGGTGGCATGCAGTCGATTTGTTTGTGGCCACCCCTTATGGGATTAAGGTACCTGGCTATAGATAACAAACATTTGGTCTAATGTGACAAAGATCTCGAATTCCTTTCAGCTCAGTTGATGCCAAGTGTAGTCAGAATGGAGGGTTAATTTCAACACTAACCACGAAAATTCATTCCTACCTTATATCAAAGCCTTTCTGACGTTCAGGTAACCACAATACATTACAGTAAAATTTTGGGAAAGACCCAATTCCATCAGGTGAACACAAATCTAGTGTATTATAACAGAGGTCCTACTGGAGGTAAGAAAAAAAAAATGTTTTTAGAGTAAAGGGTTACAATGAAATATATTGTAGCAAGCATGTGCACTGAAATATATTGTAGCAAGCATGTGCACAAGTCATACAGGAAAATCAAGAAAGGCAGATGCAGAATGAGTTACAGCAGTAAGTGTATGGATCACACATTTCACTACTGTTGCTCCCCTACTTAAAAGTACTTCACTGGTTCCAAGTGAGTGTAATTCAAAAAGTTTGCAAGTTGAAATTGACTATGGCTATTCTGTTTTCATCTGATAAAAATCTATAACCTCTTTCACCTTACTGATGGCCAAGTGTAGTCAGATTGGAAGATAAACTGATTAGTAGCCAAAGAGACTCATTTCTATCTCATAATTCAGACTCAATGTCATACAACTAGATCTTGGAACTCAAATTACAATAGTAGCCCAGCTCCCTCAGATGAAAACAAACCAACTATAATGCCTGTGGCTGAAATACCACTGTTGTACCAACATGTGTAATTAATTATTAATACCAATGTCATTAAGTCTAAACTCCCACCGCACTAATTCTTATCAACCCGGTTACCTTCCCTGAGTCATTGCATTTAGACTTTTTTTTTAAATATTAAGATGCTTTTTGTCATCAAATTAAATGTTTCTGAGCTCTGATTGTTCATCACCCTCGTCTTTCTGTAATTTATGCCTCATGGCTGGGTGTGGGGGCAGCAATAATTCGCCAGGACCGCGGAACATAGACGGGCAAAAGTCCATCATTGCTGGGCTACAAACAAGAACTGAATTACTAAATATGCGGTATTTGGCAACTGCGGTGTGGCAGGGCTTGGCGACTGCTCTGATGGCGCAGAGTGGGACTCTTCGTTCCCATGGAAACCACCGATGCTTCCTTGTGCTTGAAATTATGGCGTGGAAATCCATTGCCTTATATGAAGCAATCAATGCAGCCAGGGGTTGCCTGCATATCACCTCATATGAGACGATGAGTGCAGCGAGGTATAAAAGGCAATGTATGCAGTATTTAGTTGGGGGGGGGGGGAAGCTTAAAATAAAAAGTAGAGGTACTTAGCACATGTCACAACACTCAGTGGATGATTAAAAAATAAAATAATAATAATAATAATCATCATCATCATCATCATCACAATACATCTAAAAGTTCATAGGGGAGAAACTACATATTCTGTATAACCTGAAGGCAATAAGCATCATAATGTATTAGGTTTATCTGGACAGCACTGAAAGCATAAAACAGAAGGCAATTATCATATGGTAACAGGCAATCCAACTTACCCCTTTTCTAGGCGTAGGGACCTGAGGCTAAGTTACTACAGTCTAGTACATTTACGGGTACAGTCAAATGTTAAAGTCCATTTTCCTCCCATGCCCATTTATTTCCCTTTGCTGGATTCATAATTATGCTTGAAAGATGTAATGGACAAAAGTGCATATTATCATCCACAAATGAATGATGAAGTGCACCGCAGTCCACTATGTAAAATTTAGTGTCTATGAATCCAGCGATGAAACAGAGGCAGGAGAGGAGAACAGACTTCAGTATTTGACTGTCTATGGCCAGCCTACTTCCCTTTGTGACATTACATTACCAAAAAATCTCCAGTCACTTCTTGCAGATCATACCTATAGCTCTGACTGAAGCAATCTAACCAAGATAGACCACCAGATGTCTTACACAGTATTATAAATCAAACCAAACCCACTAACTTACCATTTCCTGGAGTATGAACTGGCATGATGCAGAGCTGAGTAAGTCCCATACAGGATGTCCTGCAAGATTTTTGAGAAACTTCAGGTTATTCAAGAGCTAATTTTGAGTAATAAATTATGTTATTATTTTGTGGCAGGAGGGGGCGCTCACCATCCACTCACTCGATGTAGTGCTGCTGTCGGGTGTCTGCCCTTTCCTCTCCTCCATCCTTCTTTCCTTCCATCCTCTTCTGTCCTTTCCTTCATTCTTTCCTTGTCCTTCTCCCTACGGGTAACTTTACACTCCCTCTTCTGTCTTTCTTTCCTTCATTCTTTCCTCTTCCTTCTGCCTGTGGGTGACTCTACACTGAATGACAAGCCAAATGGTTTCCTGTACACCAGGAAACCATTTACTATGCTGGGTGGTAACCATATGACCAAATTTTGGCGCCTGGTGGTTTAGCGGGTTATTATTGCGCTCCAATCGGATTGAGCTGGTGTATCATTAAATCGTGAGGACCGTGAAAACCTGAGGACGAAGGCATCAGGCACACCCCAAAAATTCTCTTCTCGGCTAATTTTCACCATTCATAAGTGTATTCATCGCCATAAAACCTACATCATCGTCTTTGTCAATGATTTTTCCAGCTGATAAGCATGAAAAAAAAGGGGGAAAATCAAATAGTAGCACTTTAAGGTGAGGAAAATATATTTGATTTTTTCCTCTTTTTTTCATGCTTATTAGCTGGAAAAAACATCGACAAAGACGATGATGTAGGTTTTATGGCGATGAATACACTTATGAATGGCGAAAATTAGCCGAGAAGAGAATTTTTGGGGTGTGCCTGGTGCCCTCGTCCTCAGGTTTTCACGGTCCTCACGATTTAATGATACATCAGTGAAGGTTTATATCGAAGGGGTGGTTGGGGTTGATTGCTCATGTAATGCTGCTCAGGGATGAGTGAGGCTGGTCACTCTCATCTCAAATGTCAGGACCAACTGCCTAGCCCCAGGCTCCTATGCTCCTCATGGGACAACGTAGGATTAGATGATGGATGGATGGGTCAAATTCTCAACTGGTGCAGAACTATAATTACTGATGACCTTATGGATGAAAATGGTTTCTCATAATAAACCTATGTCTTCAGTAGTTATAGCTCTCCAACAGCTGAGAATTGGACCCATGTTGATTTTGCATTTTCTACTCAAAACTAGCTCCCCTAAAATTTATCTCATTGGACACTCCGTAGTTTTCTATTTCAAATCAGGATATACCGTATCATACAAACTGGTACTTAAATATACTTTCTTTTTATGCTGAAGACGGTAGAAATTCAATTCTAGTCAGTTCTTGTGATAAAATTTACCCTTTAAGTCTGAAAAATCATCACTCAAGTTGAATAAAGTTGTCAGGTCTTGACAAGAATAAAATACAAAACGTCATCTGCTTGCTGTTGGTGCCACTTAATCCCAGTCTGTTAGGTCAAGCAGACCTGTCAACCACAGCTAAGTAACTGCTTCTTTGATGATCATTCTACATGTATAGTACATTACATACACTGTGTAGGGAACTGGCACCCTCTTCTGGTAGACAGCACCTCAATAGGTATGGACCAGGGTTCTTTCCTGCTGCAAAGTACAAGGAAATATGAGGAGGCTTCACTCCATCCACAGTGCACAAAGCCACCACATGCAGCTACACATCATCGCCTGTCATATGGTTGAAAAGGTTAACAAGGGAGTGTCATTTCCACTCTGTCCATCCAGATATGTGTTAAAGTCACTAGCCTGGCAGAGACTTTCATCCTTTACTAGTTTATTTCATGTTGCACATTGGCTGAATAAAACAGTAATATGGCTCTATATTCTTTCCACAGCTCTCGTCTGTGCTTGGCATCATATTCTAGTGTACGTCTCTTATTACAAGTCATAGATGGATGGATGGATGAATGGATGAACGAAAATCTTAGGTCAAATTAAACTGAAATAAATGCAAACTGCATAAACAGTAGCAGTAGCTGCAATCCCAGGTTCATCTGAATGTGAACCCAGTGGACTCCAGGCTGGAAGTTATCCTTCTCCTACACTTCACCATCCTCCTTAATGAAATGAGGAGGGAATTCAGAGATGTTTGTATGACCAGGCAGTGGATCCACCTGGTCATATCAGTGTCATCATGTGAAGGCATCCCACTCCAGTACCATAAACAACACTCAGGTACAATGCTGCTGATCACCTTATGAAGAGGAATTCCCCAGCACAACAGTGTATTTTAATGTCATTTTGATCATCTTAGGAATGGTAACTTCCCACTCCACCAGTACATTGTATTGCCACCTGGATCACTGTAGCAATACTAACTCCCCACTCCAGCAGTGCATTATATTACCACTCTGATCATCCTAGGATTAGCAAGTCCCCCCTCTATCAGTACACTACAGTATATTGCCACTCTGATCATCTTAGAAACAGTAACTCCCCAAATTCAGTTAGCTGTTGAATTATGTAATATATTTTTTTGTTTTGCTAGGAAACATAATAAAGATGTACAGGTAGTTACAAGAGTACATATGCTTCCAGGAAATTCTACAAACAGTAATATACTGCATAATCTATATACACTTATCTACTGTATACATTACAGTATTATTGGGAGACATCATGTAACATTTGCCTTGAGTACTATACTGTGTTTGTTCTAGCCTGATGCGGATCCCTAACGCCTTTCTGCTCAACTGATAGCCACACGTTTTCAGACTGGAGGCTTGATTTGAGCCATAACTAAGCAGACCCATCTGTACCTTGTAGCAAATGCTCATCAATTTTCATGCAACCACGTCTTCGTATTCATGGAATGGGAGTGACCCAGTTCCATCAGGTTAGAACAAATTGGTTATCAAACAGGCAAAAGTTCACTGACAAGCTCTTCCAAGCACTGTGTCCTGCCTTTCACATTTCACACTCCTCACCAAGTGTCAGAGAGTATCCTTCCTTCACACACTCTATTCCCGTGTGCTTCATACTGCAATCACAGTACTGTGCATTAACAAATTTGATCTAACCTGATGAAGATCATAAACCTCTTTCAGACACAATGTTGCCAGATTGGATGGTTGGATTGATGTGTAACCAAGGAGACTTATTACAACCTCACAACGAAGGCTCATTGAATTTCATGCAACTTTGGAACAGTAGAGCGTTTACATTTTGGGAGAAGCCAAAGTGAAAACAAAATGACTACAATATATCTGCATAAATGGAACTTCAAAATAACACCAATATCATACTGCTTTAAGTTCCATGTCTGTTCACTGAAGAAATTTTGGAGGGATGTTAAAGACACTGTGCATTCCATAACTGAAAAAATACAGCATAATCTTTACAAAATGAACATACAGCATTTAACTTAATTCAATGAGAATTACAGAATCAAACCCAATTAAATATTGACATTACAATGAAAATTTCAGAATCAAACCAAATTAAATGGTGACACCATGCTTACTCTTATGGGATCCCTTTATTAAGGATGGCCATGGTGTAGCTGATGTTTTCTGTTAACCAAGAGCTCAACCAAGTGCAAAAATTAGTTAGTTACTTCCCAAGTTACTGAAAATTGTTTAAAATATAGAGTAAATGCAATACAAACACAAAAACAATTACCACATACATGATGGATGGTTTAGGAGTATTTCACTCATGGTAGTACTGTCAATGCAGAGGGCGTGCGGCCATGTGCAGTTTGCTACAGAGGTGTGGGAAGTAACTTCATCCTGTGCAATGTTTGTGATAAATGGGTGTTTAAGAGATATAGTGGTATTACAGGTAGGCTGCCAAATAATGTTGATTTCATGTGTGTGGTGTGTCATGGAGAGCATGCAGAGATTTTAAGGCATGCAAGGATTGATCTCTTGAGTGTGTGAAGATCTGTCATTTGGGAGACATGTTATGTGCTGGAGGTGGGGCTGGAGCTAGCTCTCAGGCTAGAGTATGGAGTGAGAGGAAGAAGTTCAGGAGCCGTTGCCTCTCCTAACAATGAAAGGGTTCTCCCTCCGTGCTAAGGGATCTTGTATGCGTCATGTTAGGAGTGCAAAGCTGTAAGACAATGAGGTGGCAGTAAAGGAAGGGAATATTTGTAGGCTCAAACTACAGAAATGATAGTGATTAGATGATTGTGCAGTGTGTCCTTGAATTGCATGTCTGGTGGAGGGGGGAGGGGCTATAACTGAATCTGAAGAGTTGAGAAGAAAGATGGGATGGGAGTGTATTGGTGCTGTGATAAAGAGAATTAGATTTAGATAGTTTGGGCATGCTAAGAGGATGGAGGATGGCAACTTGGTGTGGAAGATGAGAAGTATGAACATCAGGGGTAAGGTTGCGAGAAGCAGACTGAAAAAGATCTGAGACAAGGTCACAGTCAGGGATAAGAGACTGAATAGGGAGGCTGCGAGAGATCAAGCAGCAAGAAAAGCCACCATTATGTGTCCAAGGTTGATGTATGCAAGCATACTGGAGCCTTTAAAAGTGACATAAAAATGATACAATCATTATATGCAACACAATGTTAAATAAGAACAACACAAAACTGTGTGTATGATATTAACCATCAACATCCCAACCTCTTTTTTCCACATCAGGATGGGGAGAGGTCATCGTCATCATCATCATCATCATCCAAACCTTCTTTCCCACCCTAGGGCAGGGTTAGGAGTAGCACCAGACAGCCCAAATTTGCCCAGTCCAATGGGCCATGCTTCCATTCACTCATCATTCAAGCCCCCGGAATCCTGGCTCTATCAGATACGCCAAAAACATTCACCATGTTGTGCAGTTTCACATAAACGTATCCGATGGAGTCAATCCGGATGCTGCCACGTTAAAAAAGGGTGCCAAATCCCTGATAATGTACTTCTTCTCACAATATTCATCCAGCCAGCTCAATCTCTTGTCAGTTCCCTAGCTTCACCGACTTCCAAACCTCTCTTCCTCACACACTCATCCACCGTATCTCTCCACATTCTCCTTGGCCCACCTCGCCCCCTCCCTTCTTCAAATTCACTCAGATATACCTTTTTCACCACTCTGTTGTTATCCATTCTCTCCACATGACCATACCATCTCAGTACACTCGCTTCGACTCTGGTGTCCACAGACTTCCTCACTCCACATCTTTCACGAATCATAATATTTCGGACCCTATCTATTCTCTGTATTCCACATACATACCTCAGCAGTCCCATCTCCAATGCTCTCACTCTTGACTTATCATTTTCATACCACACCACAGTCCCATATCCATATGTTAAAGTTGGCATTAACATTCCTTCATGCAAGCCTTGTGCAGCTTTTTTTTTTTTACTTTTTTTTTTAATGCATGGAAGAAGGAACCAAAGGCCAGGAGCCAGCAAACCGTTCCTTCCAACAAAAAAGTAAAAACAATACAAAAGAGAGCCAAATTCAAGAACAGTTCATCTTGAGATGCCTGAACACACTGTTTGAAAGACTGGAGATCATAAGAAATAGGAAATATGGACAGAGGGAGACAGTTCCAGAGTTGACCTGTTGCATAAGTGAAGGACTGGGAGAAATGGTTAACTCTTGCATTAGAGAGCTGGACAGAAAAAGGATGAGAGTTTGTTAGTAGACAGGTGCTATGCGCCCGTCGTAGAGGTGGAGGGATGCAAGCAGACAGTTCAGAGGAACAGTGACCATTGAAGTAGCGACAGATAAGAGATAAAGATACAACAGTGCGGTGAAGAGACAGAGGTTGAGGAGAGCCAGTAAGAGGAGGAGAGTTAATGAGACAAAAAGCTTTTGACTCCATCCTATTGAGAAGAGCTGTATGTGGGGAGCCTCCCCACGCATGAGAGTTGTACTCTACACAGGGGAGAATAAAATCCGTGTATAATGTCAACAGCTGTGCAGGGGTAGAGAAGGTGTGGAGTCAGCTTAGCACACCTAATCTCTTGGAAGCAGATTTTACAAGAGATGTAATATGATCTTGCCATGGTAAGTCCTAAGAGAATGAAACCCCAAGTATGTTTAAGGATGATGCAGGATTTAAGCTGAATATTTTTAAAAATTAGTGGGTACTCCCGTGGAAGATTTTGTCAGGTTGATAGGTGTAAAACCAAGATGATTATTTTGTACCCCAGTCAGAGATAAGAGCCAAGTCAAACATTAGGTGTGCCATAGCCTCATCCCTTGTTTGTTGAAGTAACTGCTGAGATGGACGCTGCAAGAACCAAATGGAAAAGGGAAGGGTGGAATCATCAGCATATGAGTGGATAGGGTTAGATGTACAGCTTAGAAGGTCACTGATGAATAACAGGAAGAGAGTTGGTGATAGGACAGAGCCCTGAAGAACACCACTGTTGATTGGTCTACGAGAAGAACGATGGCCGTCTACAACAGCGACTACAGAACGACCAAAAGAAGCTGGAGATGAAGACATAGATAGAAGGATAGAAACCATAAGAGGGCAGTTTGGAAATTAAAGATTTATGCCAGACTCGACTGAAAATCTTTGGGATGTCAAGTGCAATGGTAAAGCTTTCGCCAAAGTCCCGAAAGGAGGATGATCAGGAATCTGAAAGGTAGGTGAGAAGATCGCCAGTGGAGCATCCCTGACAGAACCCATATTGACGATAAGAAAGAGGGTTATTATAGGAAAGATGCTTTAAAATTATTCTATTAAGAATTGACTCAAAAACTTTTGAGACACAGGATGTTAAAGCAAATGGGTGATAGTTAGAGGGTTGGGAATGGTCACTCTTCTTTGAGACTGGCTGAATGAGTGCAAACTTCCAGCAAGAAGGAAAGGCACAAGTTGACAGGCAAAGGTGAAAGAGTTTACCTAAGCAGGGTGTAAGCACAGAAGAACAGTTCTTGAGAACAACAGGAGGGACTACATCAGGCCCTGCCTTGTTTGTATTGATGCCAATGATGGCAGAAAATACATCAACTGAAGACATTTTAATGTCAGCCATGAGGAAGTCAGAGGGGGGAAGTGATGGAGGAACAGCACCGGAATCATCTAAGGTAGAATTGGAGGAGAAAGTCTGAGTGAAGAGATCTGCTTTATCAGTAGAAGAAATAGCTGCACAACCATCAGAGTACAAAAGAGGAGGGAAAGATGACGAGGTATAGTTGTCAGACAGATTTTTGGCAAGATGTCAGAAGGAGCAGGAAGAATTCGAGATGGAGAGCTGAGAGCCTTTAGTATGGACGAAATTATTTTTAGCAGAGTTAAGAACAGACTTAGCACGATTCTGGACAGAAACATAAAAAAGATGTAATTCAGGGGAGGGTTGGCTCTAGTACCTATTATAGACCTTTTCCTTGTTGTGGACAACATAATAAGAAGCGTGATTAAACCAAGGCTTTCTTGCATTAGTCAAAGGATATGAGAAGGGAATGTATGCTTCCATGCCGGAGAAAATAACCTCCATAATGCGCAAGGCACTCTCAGATGGCTCCTGGCCATGGAAGCAATAATCATTCCACAGAAAATCAATGAAGTACTCCCTGAGGGCCTCCCAATCAGCAGTTCCAGAGTGCCACAACCGACGTTTCTTTGAAGAATCCACAGGCCATACTGGATCGATAGGACAGGTTAAGGTAATAAGGTTTTGATCGGAGGAGCCCAACAGAAAGGAAAGATTAACAGCATAACCAGAAGGATTAGTTGTAAGGAAGAGGTTAAGTATGTTGAACTCTCTCCATGGCGGTCAGGGATACAGGTAGGGTGCTGTACAAGCTGCACTAGGGAATTAAGGATAGAAAAGATGTAGGCTTGTTCACCAGGTGGATCAGTGAAAGGAGATGAGAGCTAAATTGGTGGTGAACATCGAAATCTAGAATGGAGATTTCACAGAAAGAAGAAATGGATAGGATGTGTTCCATCGTAGAAGTAAGACAGTCTAAGAATTATTCATAGTCAGTAGAATTAGGGGATAAGTAAACAGCACAGATATACAGTATTTAGTCAGAGAATGACAGGAAAGCCAAAGCCAGAGAATAGAGAATTCAGAAGAATTAAGTTCTGGAACACGAGCAAGGTGTGGTTGCACACATATACACAACAACCACCTTTGGCTTTGAAATAAGTGTAGAGAAGGTAGGAGGATACAGAAAAGGGTGTGCTGTCACTTGCCTCAGAGAACTGAGTCTCGGTTAACAAGAGAAGGTGAGGTTTAGAGGACGAGAGGTGGTGTTCAACATAGGGAAAGTTAGAGGAAAGGTCATGAATGTTGCAGAAATGAAGAAGAAGTGAGTCAGACAGAGGTTCTAGGCATCTCATTGAGTCGTCACCGGGAGAGGGCGGATGGTGGAACACTCAACCTTCTGTTTCTTATCAAGGGCTTCATTGCACCAGCTACATTCCTTCCCTGTGTCATTCTATCTATCTATCTATCTATTGCCAGATGCCTCAATCCCGTTCGGGGTGGCCACAAACAAATCGCCTCCACGTCGCCCTGTCCCCCATCATTTAACTGCCCTGCTCCCAACTCACATCCCCCTCTCTCATATACCTCTCCACCCCATCCTTCCATCTCATCCTCGGCCTCCCCCTCCCTCTTCCCCCCTCCACCTCACTCACATACACTCTCTTCGTCAGTCTTTCACCCTCCATCCTCTCCACATGGCCAAACCACCTCAGTGTATTCCTCCTAACACTTCCTATCACATCCATATCCACACCACAACGCTCCTTTATATCCTCATTTGTCAGCCTGTCTCTCCATGTGACTCCACAGGCTCCTCTTCAATAACTCATTTCCACTGCTCTCACTCTTGACTTGTGTCCTTCCAGCAACGTCCAAGCTTCACTTCCATACGTTAGACTTGGTATCCCAATACTGTCATGTAGTAACCTTTTCACTTCCATGCTCACTTCTCTGTTTCTTATCACTTCTTTCAAGGAACCAGCAATCTTTCTTCCCTGCTGTACCCTTTCAAGCACTTCACCTTCCAAACCTCCATCCTTACTCATCACACTACCCAAGTACTTAAACGTACTCACATTTTCCAATTCCTCACCATCCAACCTCACTGTACATTCACTGACTTCACTTCTCTCGAAGATCATAACTTTACTCTTCCCTACATTCACCTTTAGATTCCGTTTCTTACACACTCTTCCAAACTCGTCCACCAAGCCTTGCAGCTCTCCTTTGTCTTCAGTCAACATCACAGTATCATCTGCAAACAACATTACAGGGAGTTTCCAAACACTACCCTCTCTCACCAGGGCCATTCCAACATCCACTGCCTTACCTTGTACCTCTTTTATTACCCCATCCATGTACAGATTGAACAACCATGGAGACATGGCACATCCCTGTTTCAACCCAACCTTCAAAGAGAAAAATTCACTCAGTTCACCATCCACATGCACTGCAGCCTTAGCACCATCATACATACTGTTCACAGCATTCAAGAACTTCCCATCTACTCCATATATTCTTAATACTTTCTATTTTTTTTGCACATTTTCCTCTCTTTTCTATCACTGTACCCAGGTATTTAAACTCTCTCACCAATTCCAGTCTCTCTCCATTCACCGTAACATCGCACTGGCAGTCACCTTCTCTCTCAATAACCATCACTTTATTCTTTTCTATGTTTACTCTCAAGGCATGATGTTCACAGACATCAGCAAAAAACTCTAGGCTAGTCTACCAAGTTCTTGTCCAGTATTTGCAAGCAGTACTGCACCATCAGCATACAACAAATTTGAGATATTCCATCCATCACCATTCATTACAGTATACAGTACACATAAAGAAAAATGAGAGAAGAAACAGGCACTCCCATATTACCCTGTTCAAGGTGTCAGAGGATGTGGTAATGATGATGAGGATGGCAATATTCAGTAATGGTTCCAGTAATATTCTTTGCAGTCAAAACTCGAGAAAATAAAAACCATCAGCTTCTTTTACTGGGAATACTTTTTTTTTCCCCCACAGGTGTTGATGAGGGATGCCTTCATGTGGTGGCACTGACATAACCAGATAGCTCCACTGCCTGGAAACAAGCATCCATCAACTCCCTCCCTTTCAAAGAGGAGAATAGTGAACTGCTGGAAAAGGGCAACTTCAACTTGCAGTCTATGAGATTTAACCCCGCCGTGGCCAAGCCTCCAGAATTTGTCAGGACCTACTAGCCGTCCACGGGACTGATTTTTCAAGTTTCAAAAATCAATTTCTTTTCTTGGCAAACCGAAGAGGAACACCTTACAATGCATTTTTTTTATTTCCTAGACCCATTCTGTACTGTGCAATGAAGCGCGAAAAAGTGAGCAAATTTACACATGATATCGGTGACAAAGAATTTTTTTCACCCCCCAAAATTTTAATGGTGCTGAAATGGTTTGAAATGATTATATATGTGTATTATAAACAAAATCAGTACATAATATGGTAGGTTTCATTTAAAAAATTAATCATTATCATTATTTTTTCACTTTTTCATATTTATTGTGCTTATGTAAGCATCAAGTTGTTTCTGTGGTCTGGGTGGTTTAGTTTGTGTCCAAAGGGAGGTGAGAGATGATATTTTTAGGCTCTAACCAGATAAAGGTCTAAAATTTGATAAGACTCGTGATTAGCACCTCATACGAGGGAATTAGTGTGAAGGGATGGGGTGGTTTTACATCCAAATATTCACCACAAGAACACCTAATGCGTTGCTGAAATGTTTGTGCAAAGAACAAATTCAGTAAATAATGTGTACTTACAAATAAAAATATCATAAATATGAATGTTTTCCCTCTTTTTTATGTTTATAATGCTTATTCCTGTATGGACTTTTTTTTTTTACTATGGACTGCCTAATTTATGTGGAAAGAGAGAATAAGGATGCTATTTTTAGTCTGTTTCAAGATAATGAGTGCTGTTGTGTGTGTATAGGCCAAACCATCTCAACCAAGATTCGATATGATCTGAGATTTGCATCTCAAATGAGGGAATTAGTGTGAAGGGAAGGTTTTACATCCACATATTCACCACAAGAACACCTAATACGTTGCTGAAATGTTTGTGTAAAACAAGAAATATGTAAAATGAAACAAATATAGTACACAGTTCTTGGATATGTTTGTGTGAAGCTACAGAACGTGGTGAATGTTTTTGGCGTATCCGATAGAGCCAGGATTCCGGAAGCTTGAATGATGCGTGAATGGAAGCATGGCCCATTGGACTGGGCAAATTTGGGCTGTCTGGACATTGCCACTCCTCACCCTGCTCTACTGTAGGGTGGGAAAGGAGGTTCAGATGATGATGATGCGTACATTATGTACTTACAAATAAAAATACAGGTATACCCTAGTTTAATGATGCAATTGGTTCAGTAAAAACCCATCGCTAGGCAGGTGCTGGGGTATATTTAACATGTAAAGTATAGGGATGCATTTTTGAGCCATGGGTTTTCCTCCCAACCAAGCCCTAAACCCACCCAAATGAGTCCAAAAACAAGTTTCTAGCTCACCCAAATCCCCAGATATCTTTAAAACAAGCTAAACTAAGCTTAAAACCAATTTATAACTCACCTAAACCCAAAATGAAATCTTGAAATTGTCAAATATAGGTCTGGAGAAAATCAAACTTAGTAAACTGTACCCTAAAATGACAAGGTTCACCCCACCTATGGCCAAAACACACTAATATAAGTCAAAGAACAGTTTATAAATCAACCTAAACACAAAATCTATATCTAAAATATCATCAAAATCAGTAAAAACAAAAACAAAAAAACAAAAACTAAATCCGTCATTAAACCGGGGTTTGACAATCGTTAGGTGGAGTATGGTGGTATTTCTGCTCCCAATGCTAAGCTGGGTATCACATCTAGGGGTATCGTATATCAGGGTATACCTGTATCATAATTATGTCTTCCCTCTTTTTTTTGTTCATAATGTTTATTCCTGTATGGATTTTTTTTTTCTTTTTTTTTCTTTGGGTGGTTTAGGAAAGAGAGGAGAAAGATAATGGGTGTAGCACTTTTTCTTGACTTTCTTGCTTTCTTCTTACTTACAGTAACACTTGAGAGGAGTAAAAAACTGAAATCCATTCATGACTGATTCACGAGATGTACTGACTGAGTGGTTTAGAGGCTACAGCATGTCTGTGGCAACATCTCCCAGACCTCCGTTTCCTTCTCAAAAATTTTTGTAGTTTCTACAAGTTCCGCTGCATCGATGCTGGCGGCCATGATATGGTAAAATGTCGTTTAATGCCAGCAGCCACAGAAGAGTTAAAACAATTAACACATTATTACAGTGTGCCTGTTCTAACCTTACAATGATCCCTAACCCCTTTTGACTCAGCTGATGACCAATAGTAGTCTGAGTGGAAAGTGAATTTCACTAGTTACCATAAAGATTCATTACTAACTCATAACTGAGGTCCATCAAATTTCATGCAATCAAGACTTAATACTGAAGCCATGGAAGCAGCCCAAGTTCCATCAGGTTAAAACAGACTATAAAAAACACATGGCTTTTCAAAGTTCGTGCAACCAAGACTCAGTTCCATCAGGGGAAAACAAACTTAGAACACAACCCTAAATTCATATTGTCAATCCTTCTAACTACCACACTTGCATGTCATCTCCAAAGACGTCAAGCAGTACAAGCAGACAGTACAAATTAATGAAGTACAAAAATTCTATAGCAAATGGGCTTGTAGTCTGAACACTGCAGACTTGAATGATTGAATGCTGTTCTTGCTGTTTCATCTCCTAGTTTCACAAGAGAGAGAGAGAGAGAGAGAGACAGAGAGACAGACAGACAGACAGAGAGAGAGAGAGAGACAGAGAGACAGACAGACAGACATAATGTCTCTAAGAAGTTTATCTAATAAATAGAACTGAGACTCATTCCTACTTCATAACTGAGGCTCACTAAATTTCATACAACCATGACCTAGTATTCAAGCTATGGGAGTGGCCCAGTTCTGTCAGGTGAAAACAAACCACCAACAGCAAGGTATGACTGGTAGTTTGTCTCATTCAGTAGTTTGTGCTCAAGAATATTGTCATGGTGACCATCTCTCCTTCAGTGGAGAAAATTATCATAAATGAATCTTGCCTTACTTAATTATTTCCTTGACAGGTGTCTTTGTCAATAACTAACAACACATATGCACTTGGTACACGAAAAATCACTGCCACAAAACCTCTGACAATGATGTGCTTTTATTTCACAGTGCCATTGGTTATTCCAGTAGTAGTATTACTATTAGACTCACAAATGGAAAAATTGTACATTAAGAAGACAATAGTTTGTAAGTAATGGAGAAAGCCTTGGAAAGTATGACAAGAGAAAGAGTGAATATTGATCAGATGCAGTTTTGGTTTATGTCAGACAAAGGGACCACTGATGCAATACTCAACGTCTGACTGTTTCAGGAAAAAATATATAGGAAAGACGAGTGAGGTGTACTTTGCTTACTGTGATTTGGAGAGGGCCTTTGACTTAGTTCCTAAGGAAATGGTGAAGTGAGCCATGAGAATGCATAGGATCAAGGAGTGGATTTTTAGAGAGGATATGGCAATGTCTGAATGTGCTTGCACCCAGGCGAGGGTGAATGGAAATTTGAACGATGAGTTTCGTTATTGTTGGTGTGCAACAGTGGTCAGTCTTGAGCCCCTTACTGTTTATCACAGTGCTTGAAGCTCTCTCAGGTGACTTCTGAAATGGATTCTCATGGGAGATGTATGCTGATGACTTGGTGCTGACTGTGCAGAATGAAAGGGAGATGGAGGATTTAGGATGTGGAGAGACGGAATGGGAGTACAAGGGCTTAAGAGTAAACACGGATAAAACAAATGCGATGATATCTAGGACCGGTGGCAGAACTGTCAAAGTAGAGGGAGAGTGGGTATGTGCAGCTACCCACAAGGGGGTGGAAAGTAACTTCATTTTGTTCAGTATTTGTGATAAGTGGGTGCATAAAAGATGCAGCAGTATTGGAGGTAGTCTGCAAAATGAAAGCTGATTTCATGTGTGTGGTGAGTCGGGGAGGGCATGTAGGGACTGAAAGCCATGATAGGATTGTTCTTGCTGGAGGGATGGCAATTTTATACCTAGTTATGGTGAACATGGCATAGTTACAAGTGATGGAGTTTGTGTGGGAGTATGGGCATATGTGGAATGGAATGAATTTTAAATATGATAACTGCCAATCCCATACTGTCACCTTCAAAGCATAGGGGCCTGAGGCTGGGCTACCGTAGTCTAGATCATTTTGGGGTAGATTAACCTATGCCTTTACTGCGCATTACATGACAGCAAACTTCCAGTCACCTCAGGGACATGAATCTTAACTCATAATTCACAGCACATTCCAGCCCAAAAGCTCTACCATCAGATCAAGAGGTGGCCAAGTGGTTAAAGCAGTTGACTGTTGCCTGCAGACATGTATTTCTACTGTAATCCAGATCATTTTAGGGTATGAGACAAACCTATGCCCCTATTAGTGCAATAAATGACAGCAGACCTCCAGCCACCTCAGGGACATGAATCTTATGACAAACTATAATACATTTCAGCCCAAGAGCTCTATCATCAGATCAAGTGGGGGCCAAGTGGTTAGAGCACTTAGAGCCCCCCCAAACTCCTGAAAGTTGCCAATGTTCGCTGGATCACTAAACAGCGTGAGGTCACTACCTGCTCAGAGTTGGTGTACTTTCCTTTAAAACAATTCCTATTGGGATTATTACTCATACATACAGCATTATATCAGTACAGTAAGACCTCACTATAACAGACTAATTGGGGCCCCAACCATTCCGAAAAATGCGAAATTCTGATAAAAGCGTCATCCAGACTTCCGCCTGCTAACACGGACTTTTTCCGTTATATCAGACATTAGTCCGAATCGCAAGAACGATTTTTAAACTGTTTTGACTACCATTTCGGTACTGTTCTGTGGTATACCTTCACTACATTAATCAAATGATATAATATATATAATAATACTGTACTGTACACTGATAAACATGTCTTATTCACCTTATTGTGGTGAACATAGCTGAAGTGGTCAGGCAGCCCGGACTGCTTCTGGTTTTATCGGACTTTTTCCGATATATGGGAATTTAGTCCGGTAGCTCCTCGAGTCCGATAAAAGTGAATTCCGGTCTATTGAAGTCTGTTATATCGAGGTTTTACTGTATTATGTTCATCTTAGATATTTTACCAATGCATTAAATGTGATTTATGCTGAAAAATTCTCCATAAACTTTATTAAAAACCATTCAGCACGTTTTTACAAGTGTTATGAATCTCAGTTGTTGGAAAAATTTATCACCCAGTTTCCAAAGATCGTAATCTTTCATTTGGCAACTCTTGACATGATTCTATCCATTATACACTTAATAATAGTAAGAACTGTACGGTCAATATCTTAGGGGACCGAGATCAGCAATCCCAATTTTTATCATCATCATCATCCGGACCTCCTTTCTCACCCTAGGGCAGGGTGAGGAGTAGCAATGTCCCGAATTTTTAAAGGTATGGTATTCCTCTTGCTTTGAGGAAACATCTCAGTTCTGCTACAGTCTGTTTTTCCATATACAGTATATTTTAGCTGTGTAGTGAACCATGGCACTATACATTCCGGATTCATCAGCTGATTTCAAAAGGTGTGGGCATCAGATGTGGTGTGTACACATCATCAGCGCCACCCTGGGCCACTGGTGGCGGCCACACAAACTACAGGATGCTAACCATGAGAAAGCCCCTACCATATGGGCCCAGTAGGTTCATACGATCATCGATTGTTTAGGCACCATGTTTCCTTCATTTGCTATGTAAGACACAATTTTGTTATACCCATTTACCATTCTTCCTTACAGATGTATTTCCAACACCTAAAAACGTGAGTGATCAACATACTAATAATCGCATGTAGACTGTCTCTAAACAGAGATAGATGCAAACCTTCCATTTCTATTATGTTTTGATAAATAAGCCATTTTTCTTCCAGTATTATGTGTAGATAAATCAATAAGTATCCTATTTTCAGTAAAGTAACACAAAAATTGCATAACACACAGTAATTCAAGTTGACAACACTTCTGCATTTTTTACATTAAGTTATTTAGCGAGCGGTGGCATCTTCTTCAGTTTGTGGGGGCTCCAAGTGTCTGTTGCCTGATGATATGAATTCGATCCCAGGGTGGGGTAGGAAACAGTTTGATGACTTGAATTTCGTTAAAACAGACTTTACAGATCCTCCATGAGGCCTATTGACATGTCATAAAACACTCACTAATACCAATGCACCAGTCCTGAATAAGACAGCCGTCACATGTATTCAATATGGACGGTGGGTATTAGTGGCCAAGTGGTGACATAAAATGAATGTTGGAGGACTGCTGGCTGTTGTAATGTATACGCCTGGACTCGAAGACATAGCAAAAAATTCTAATTTGGAATGGACTATACCTGCATCTCTCAGCCCACCAGCAATACAACCTTTTACCTTGTATAGTACACACGGTAATAGAGTGTCTTACTCCGCCAAAGGGAATATGAATTATCAAACTTGAGCAGGTAAACGCCGGATCCAGGATAAGTGTGTGAGCCTGCATACACCTCCTCATAGCAGTCCCTTCTATACACGGGAATGATCACTGACTGGGCTGCCCGATTGTTCTCAGGCTTTCTCCCTGCTAGACGTTCAATGTCGTCACCTTCCCCTGGAAAAAGTCATCCTAGTACAGTACTACAGTGCTGTGCACAAATTTCACTATATGACCTAGTAAAGTTCATGGAAAACTGATTAGACGATAACTATCAGCTGTACGTATATCAAAGGTAGTGATCACAACAATCGTGTAAGCAAAACTGACAATCACATACAGAAAAATGGTACTTTGTAGGGAATGTAGCAAGTGTATAAGCAAAGATGGTGATGATGTATCAAAGAAAAGATGCTAAAATATTAAGATTATAAAAGCATGCATCTCATAATGGCAATCATAAAATGAAGCTGACTTGTAGCTACTCTGAAATCGTGTAACAAATCAAATCAAATGACACCATGCTTCCTCATGGGGAATTCCCATACTGAGGTTGCCCATGGTACAACTGATGTCTTCTGTGGACTGAGGGCTAAAACAAGTGCCAAAATCAGCTAAGTACATCTCAACAGTCTTTTGTCTTTTAAAATTAAATTCCTAAGTGATAACAAGTACAGTATTCTTTAAATTCTTAACCTCTACTTCTTGTTTTTCTTACCTTCTATTCTTCTTCCTACCTTCACATTCCAATACGTGAACAGAATGTAAATTTCTAGGTGAATACATGAATTTCCGTATTGTTCTTACCTTCAGTATCTTCTATATCTTACTTTCTATTTCATCTTCTTCCTCTTCATATTCACATTTTAATAAATGGACAAATACACCATTACTCGAGCATTTTGTGCATTAAAACATAGCTCCAATATGTACTATATTCTAGTAGTTCCTACCCTCTACTTCATTTCCTTTCTTATTTAATCTTACTTACCTTCTATCTCTTCCTCCTCTTCTTCATCTTCACTTTCCGATATGTGGACAGACACAATGTTACTTGAGTCTTTTGTCCACTCAAAGTAGACACCAAATCCGATATCATAACTGTCGGTGGCAAACTCCCAAAACAAGCAAGTGCCATCTTCGTGGGTAGGAACTCGCACCTGGAACATATGTTGATATGATAGATCCATAATGACTACTTACCTATTTAACAGTTTCTATCTATCTATCTGTATAGCTATCTTGGTCTATATATTTATCTATCTACCTATCTATACGAGTCTGTCTATCAGTCTATCTATCAACCTGTCTGTCTGTGTCTACCTACCTGCTTCTGTATTTTTATCTACATCTATCTATCTACCAATCTGATTATCTCTCTGTCTGTCTACAGTTAGCCTTGCAGGGGTACCCAGCACTACCCTGGTAAAACCCTATGATCATGCATACCAGCATTGCCTAGGACCCTGGATGGTCGCCCGCCTTTGGGAGAAGACCCCTTGGATCCCACTTTACCCCACTGAACGTATGCTCCTCCTTGGGTCCATTTCTCCAAGGATATGTTCCCCATGGACCTCTTCCTAACATTGTCCTATTTTCCCACTACTCATCCTACCTGCCCTGCCCACCCTATTAATCTATTCACCCATCCAACCTGTTGTAGCTAATAATGATATGGTTGTAGAAATAAAAATACAGTAACTGGTTACCATGCTTCCACAATGTTGACTTAATGATTTCAATTTAGTTCTACTCTTGACTATCATGGGCACCACTTTAGCAACTGAATATGCACATCTAAATTCATAATAAGTTATACCTGTTAGAGCTGGTTGAGTTCATTATGCATTCCCTTCCACAGAGGACTGACAGATAGACAGACAAACTTTCTCTTGTATACAAATATATAGTACATATAAATCTTAATCCTGGAGGGGGTAGCTACAAACAAATCACCTCCCAGTCATCTCTTCCACCATCAGGCTACCCTCCCTCCAATGTGCACAACTATCATTCATATACTTGTACCTCTCCACCACCCCACCCCTCCATCTCATCCATGGTTTCCCCCTTCCTCTCCTCCATTCTACCTCACTCATATGTATGTTCATAAATCAAATGCAGTAAACCCTAGATATAACGAACTAATTGAGGGGAGGGGTGGGTCGTTATATCCGAAAGTTCGCTATATCCAAGGGATTACCGACCCAAGGTCGCCATATCAGTGGAGTCGTTCGGTCCTACTTGCGCAACCACAACTTAATCTATGAAGTTTCACATGGAGAATTCAATGGTTTATGTAGTTATACAGTACATGTACAGTAAATACCATCCTGTAAGAAGTTGTACATATAAATACAATGCCTATGATGTAATGTAGTACTGTTACAGTACACTTACCATGCCAGGGTGCGAACTTATGCCGGATATAGCGACAAAAGGTTGCTATATGTGGCAGAAGTTCACTCTGGAAATGGTGGGTCGTTATATCTGAAGTTCACCATAAAAGGGTTCATTATATCGAGGGTTTACTGTAATATAACATTAAATGACACCATAATATCTCTTGTGGAAATCCCATGTTGGGGATGGCCATGGTACAGCTGTTTTCTAACAGTAACAGTAGTAGCTGTAGTCCCAGCTTCATCTGAAAAATAAAACTAGTGGACTGCACGCTGATGTTTTCTATGAACTGGGGTCTAAATCAAGTGCCAAAATAAGCTAATTACTGTACTTCCAAACAGTTGCCGAAAAGTTTCGGGAGAAGAGACACCAGTATGAAATAATATCTGTAACAATGTATGAATCTCAGCCTGACATCTCACTCTGTTTACTTGTGGCTGAGTTTCCTGTCTAATAATGATGATTGCCTGATTTCACCCCTTGGCTGCGGCGGCTCTAAACATTTCCTATGTCCATGGTGCAGGAAAACCGGTAAAAAAAAAATGTGTTTTCATAATGTGTTTTTACCCACTTATACCTAACCAAACATGATTCAGTAACATTTCAGTCAGACAAAGTTTACACTCCACACTGATGATTCGTGATGCACTCATCAAGCATAAGCATGCAGCAGGCACAAAAAATGACCAAAAAGTTCACAATACTGTATTTCACGCGGCTCTTCCAGAATGGACGATCCGGTCTACTGACTGGCATTTCCGGAATGCTATACGCAACCAAGGGGGTAACTTAAACGTGACTTAAAATTGCTATCTCTCCACCCTGAATGTTAAGTTGTAACAACAGATTAACAACAGATTACAGTTGTTGCTAGCCAAGATGGACTGCTAAGAAAAGGACAGAGTTGTAGTATTCTCTTTTTCTGCCAGTGAGCTATGTGAAAAAAGCTGCTACAGAATGAAAATCTGGGTCAAGTTAGGGTAAAAAAAAGTTTAGTAACAAAACTTACAACCACACTTCACTTTTGTCCACAGAATATACACTAACAAAAATAATGACACAGTATTATATATAGTAACCTTTTTTAACTGAAAAAAATAAAAGACATAAAGGTTGCATGCCTTAAAAAAAAAAAAATAATAAAAAAATAAAAATGTTCTACCCAGGGAAAACTGAACAAAAAGGAGCCAAAATCAAATGACTGAACTATGAATGAAAGGAAAATACAGTACTGCAAAGTACTGCACATTTTATAAAATACAGTAGCTAGCCTATCTATAGCCAGAGGCCTTAATCTCATAAAGGAGTGGCCACAAACTAACTGCTTTCATGTTGCTTGGGCCTTCTATATCAGACTACCCTCTCTCTAACTCAACATCCCCTTCTCTAGTACATCTCTCCACCACATTGCTCTATATCATTTTCAGTCTCCTCAAGGTCTAAAAAAAATTATGAATCGGAACAACAATACTGCATAACAGAAACTAAATGAAATATGAATCTTACAGTAACCGTTTCACCATGTCCAACTTTAATAACAGAGTCGCCGCCTTCCCGCCTGATGGATTCCTTGAAGTCTTGGATATCTCTCCGAGTCCACATTGAGGCTGGGGCTACAGTTTGGCTAGGTTCTGGAAGGACAATGTGCTGTGAACCCCTCCAGTCTGATGTCACAATGCTGTATTCAATTTGCTCTTGCTACCTCCGAATAATTTTATTTACATGAGGAAAGCTCCATGGAAGTGAAGAGGTTAATGAATGGTGTATCAACCCCTACAGTTCAAAGTCTATCTCTATTTTTTGAATGCAAGAATGAAGGAACAGATATCGAGAGGCCCATGAAATGGTTCCCCAAGAAATATAAGCACCTGACTGTAGCAAGAACAGAATTAAAAATCAGTCATGAGAGTGATGAGGTTTATGTCTGATCTTAGCAATAAGCCCAGTATCACATGAAATTTTGATGTGCTATACAGAGATCAGCTTAAAAGTCTGAATAATATGTAATGGTAAAGGTGAGGGTAGACAGCATGAAAGGCTTAGCCAAGGTGCTCATAGCCTGTGGTGGGTTATTTACTCACCACCCTGGGATACAAGGCCAAAACATCGCTTAAGTTATCAGCTGCCTTCTACAGGTGTTACCATAAGTGCTCGTTTAACCTGCCAATCCAATGTCTGAATACCTGAGTTCAATGATGCTAGCTACCCACACCAGAATTCAAACCACAGTGCTACGGGGTTGGCAGGTTCATAGTCAGGTATACCAATCTTTCAGCTCATACACCATGCATAACAAAATTATGATATTCTCAAAACTTAACAATTCCCCCCTTGCCCCTTAAGGTCACATCTCTACTTATCTATAGCCAGATGCCTTAATCTCCTATGGGATGGCCAAAAACAGAGTGCCTCCATGTTGACCTATCCTCTACCATTTGACTGTCCTCCATCCAACTCATATCCCTCCTTCTCGTATACCTCTCCACTCTATCCCTCTATCTCATCCTCAGTCTCCCCCTCCCTTTGCACCTCACTCACAAACACTAGAGGTATACTGTTACTTAAGGATATAATTCTCTCTCTGTACAATACCTTCTTCATCACTGTCTTCTCCTTCCGACTCATGGCCATTCTCGGCTGGGTCTGGGCTCTCATCTCCACCATCAGTTTGGCTCTCATCACCACCCTATAAATTACAAATGTATCGATCATAGTCCACTATTCGACATACTGCTGAAACCGATACAAATCACTGAACTGATATATTGTTGATATTTGCATTTACTAAACCGATCCAGATTTTTACTGCCAATATCAGGATGTCAGATAAGGAGGGAAGAAACATAATAATGCCTTTTACTGAAGATCTCAATCACTGTTTAGCCTGATTCTGTATGAGTGTTGTTACCTTGCACATTCCCCACCGAATGTCTAATATCGCGCGGCCAAAGGGGCTAAGTCTTTCCCAACCGCCACCTCCATCGAACACAGACCACAAACCACGAGTACAGGTTCAGTGACAGCAGCCATCCGCCTCTCTATCGCAGGTTGAAAGTCCCCCGGTGATGATGCGTTGTTTCCACATGGCTACTCGGCGTCTAACAGACCGCAAGCCAAGGGTAAATGTATGGCAAAAGCACCCGTCTGCCTGCTGACATAAGGGGGAGAATCCTGCCCACAGCCTCGCCTCTACCCCCCCCTCCTTTCCTTCCCCCCCCCCCACTCCTTCAGTCTTTACCCACTTCCGTGGTGATAGCACTGACTAGTAAGTTTTCAAAGTTTTTTGCAATTTATTCAACTCTATTGGTCATATGGAAATTCCTTGGTGACAACAAGAAAGCTCATGAAATTCTGCATCTAGACATATGCTTAATTCTTGGAAGACACTGGCAAAATTTTGAATTAGAATGGTGGGATGTTATATGAAGGTAAGTTTTAATCTTGAACACTTTATTCCTGCCTGAATTTTGTACTCTTACTTGTCAGTTTTATGTCTTCTTATTAGCTTATCTTATAGCATAAACATCATCGAAGAAGATGGTATATGATTTATACCAATATAACAAATTTACAGTGGCATATTTGAGCCCCGGGAACAATCACTTGTCACAGACAACAAACTTTCAAACTGTCGTCATTTTTTTTGTGGATTTTTGTTATTTATGCATTGTTTTCATGATGTTTAGCATTAATATGGACAATCACGTGTGTTTTGATGTCTAAATATGGTAGACTGATCTGAAAACAGTGCCAAAACTAGGAGGGGTACTGCATATACAGTCATGTATAAGCGGGGTATTTTTTGGTTTTCGGTGTTTTGCTTTCATGGTTTTCTTGGTGCTTAGCATTACTATGAATACTCGTATGTGTGTTTTGATGTCTAAATATGGCAGATTGACCTAAAAACTGCCCCAAGAGTAGGAGGCGTACTGTACATACAGTCGTGTATAGATATGGTGTTTATTTATTTTCAGTTTTCTTTTTATGGTTTTCTTGGTGTTTAGTATTACTTTCAATATTCTTGTGTGTCTTGATGTCTAAATGTGGCAGACTGACCTGAAAACAGTGCCGAAATTAGGAGGGGTACTGTACATCCTGCGGTATATAGGTACATTCAACCCTCGGCTATCACGGGTTCCGCTATAGCGTATCTCGCTATCACGCCTGTATACAAAACTACCCAAATACCTTTATCATGCACTAAATGCCTGCTATCGCGCACAGCAAATGTTCGAAAATTTCAAAAAGGCCAGGCTCCAGTGCTCCGCCCAGCCAACAAAAGCTTCACTCCGTGATTGGTCATGTGACGTCAGCGCCAGCCGAGTGCTGATTGGCCGCCTGACCGAGTCTCCTGCCCGCCAAACCATTCAAGTGCACACCCTCAGACCATGAACAGTGATAGCGAGAACAATAACCTTTTTTTGTGATACGACCATGGCCAACGTACCCCCTTCCTGTCCCCCTACCATCACCCAACATAATGCTGCGGCACCTGGTAGGGATGTAAAGAAGAGGAAGAACCTAAGTTATGCAGATAAACTGGAAATGTGAAACTTATAGAGAATGGTGAGACCAAGCGAAGTGTGGGGAAGAAAACATCAATGAATCAACTGTTAGGGGTATTTATAAGAATTGTTATCACATCATAAAACATGCTCATTTTTAGACTATTATATGTTAATATGTGGTACAAAAAAGGTATCTTAGGGGTAAATATTGAGGTCATGGCACCAATTAGAATTATTACCAAAAGTTCTATCACGGTTTCGGCTATAGTGCAGCCATAGCGGGACCAACTGGGAGTGATAGCTGAGGGTTGAATGTAGGGTGTTTTTTGGTTTGCAATGGTTTTCTTCCATGGTTTTCTTGGTGTTTAGCATTACTTTGGATATTCCTATGTGTGTTTTGATTTCCAAATGTGGCAAGTTGACCTGAAATCAGTGCCAAAACTAAGAAGGATTTTTTTTTTTTTCATGTGAGGAAGAAGGAACCAAAGGCCACAATCCTGCAAAACTGTTCCCTCCAAGAGAAAAACAAAATACAAGAGAGAGCCAAATTCAAGATCCGATCATTTCGAGATGCCTGGACACACAGCGTTTGAAAGACTCGAGATCATAGGAAGCAGGAAATACAGACAGAGGGAGACAGTTCCAGAGCTGACCTGTTGCATAAATGAAGGACCTGGAGTAATGGTTAACTCTGGCACTAGAGAGTTGGACAGAAAAGGGATGAGAGTTTGCTGCTAGACGGGTGCTACGCGCCCGTCGTAGAGGTGGAGGAATGCATGCAGACAGTTCAGAGGAACAGTGACCATTGAATTAGCGACAGAAAAGAGATAAAGATGCAACAGTGCAGTGAAGAGACAGAGGTTGAAGGGAATCTGTAAGAGGACGAGAGTTAATGAGGCGAAAAGCCTTTGACTCCACCCTATTGAGAAGAGCTGTATGTGGGGAGCCTCCCCATGCATGAGAGTTGTACTCCATGCAGGGGTGGATAAAACCCCTGTATAGAGTCAACAATTGTGCAGGGGTAAAGAAGGAACGGAGTCGGCTTAGCACACCTAATCTCTTGGAAGCAGATTTTACAAGAGATGTAATATGATCTTTCCAAGATAAGTCCCAAGTAAATGAAACTCCAAGCATGTTCAAGGATGATGCAGGATTAAGCTGAATATTATTAAACTTTAGTGGGTATACCTGTGGAAGATTTTGTCGGGTTGATAGGTGCAAAAACTGAGTCTTTGATGCATTAAAAACAACCAGATTATTTTAACCCAAGTCAGAGATACGAACCAAGTCAGACATTAGGTGTGTCGTAGCCTCATCCCTTGCCTGCTGAAGTAACTGCTGAGATGGATGTTGCAGGAATCGAATGGAAAGGTGAAGGGTGGAGTCATCAGCGTATGAGTGGACAGGGTTAGATGTGCAGCATAGAAGGTCATTGATGAATAAAAGGAAGAGGGTTGGTGATAGGACAGAGCCCTGAGGAACACCACTGTTAATAGATCTAGGAGAAGAACGATGGCCGTCTACAACAGCGGCTATAGAACGACCAGAAAGGAAGCTAGAGATGAAGGCACAGATAGAAGGATAGAAACCGTAAGAGAGCAGTTTGGAAATTAAAGATTTATGCCAGACTCGATCAAAAGCCTTTGAGATGTTGAGTGCACTGGCAAAGCTTTCGCCAAAGTCCCGAAATGAGGATGACCAGGAGTCTGAAAGGTAGGTGAGAAGATTGCCTATGGAGCGTCCCTGACGGAACCCATACTGACGATCAGAAAGAAGGTTGTGATAGGAAAGATGCTTTAAAATTTTTCTATTAAGAACTGACTCGAAAACTTTTGAGATACAGGATGTTACAGCAACTGGACGATAGTTAGAGGGTTGCGAATGGTCACCCTTCTTTGGGACTGGTTGAATGAGAGCAAACTTCCAGCAAGAAGGAAAGGTACAAGCTGATAGACAAAAGTGAAAGAGTTTACCTAGGCAGGGTGTAAGCATTGAAGCACAGTTCTTGAGAACAACAAGAGGGATTCCATCAGGCCTATATGCCTTAATAGTATTGAGGCCTGTGATGGCAGAAAATACATGGAGTGGTGTATAGGTAGGGTGTGTTTTGGTTTTCAATTTTTTTTTTTTTTTTTTTTTTTTTTTCAGTTTTCTTGGTGTTTAGCATTACTTTGGATATTCCTATCTGTGTTTTGATGTCTAAAAGTGGCAGACTGACCTGAAAATTACCAAAATTAGGAGGGGTACTGTACATATAGTGGTGAATAGATAGAACGTTTTTTGGTTTTCAGTGTTCTTTTGCATGGTTTTTTTGGTGTTTAGCATTACTTTGGATATTCCTATGTGTGTTCTGATATCTAAATATGCCTGAATGACCAGAAAACACTGCCAAATTAGGCATGGGTACTGTACAAATAAGTTAGGTATAGGTTCAAAGTGTGTATAGGCAGGGTCCGGGTGTGGGAGGGGTACAGTGTTCATTATCTGGATGCTGTCACCATCCAGACAGGCCTTTGGCTCTATTATGTCAGGATAAATGAGGGATTACTGTAATGACAACAATAACAACTATAATCATCATCATCCGGACCTCCTTTCCCGTCCTAGGGCAGGGTTAGAAGTAGTAATGTCCAGACAGCCCAAATTTACCCACTCCAATAGGCCATGCTTTCAATCACCCATCCTTCAAGCCCCTGGAATCCTGGCTCTATCTCATACGCCAAAAATATTCATCACGTTCTGTAGCTTCACATACACATATCCGACAGTCAATCCGGATACTGTCGTGTTAAAAAGGGATGGCAAATACCTGATCATGCGCTTCTCCTCACAATGTTCACCCAGCTAGCTCGATCTCTTGTCAGTTCCCTACACACTCATCCACCATATCCCTCCACCTTCTCCGTGGCCTACCTCGCCTCCTCCCTCCTTCAAATTCGCTCAGATATACTTTTTTCACCATTTTATTGTTATCCATTCTCTTCACATGACCATACCATCTCAGTACTCTCTCTTCGATTCTGGTGTCCACAGACTTCCTCCCTCCACATCATTCATGAATCACATTATTTCGTACCCTATCCACTCTCTGTACTCCACATATATTTCTCAGCAGTCCCATCTCCAGTGCTTTCACTCTTGACTTTTCATTTTCATGCCACTCCGTAATAATACAGTAAAAGTCCCATTATTCGGCATCTATGGGACCAGGATGATGCCGAGATGTTGGATTTACCGAATAATCAAAAACCTACCCACTCAGTACCTTAAATATATTGGTGAACACTGTCATCACCACTTATGGTATTAGAACTGTTTGGAGAGAGTATACTGTACAATACTGCCATCAATACAGTACTGTACCTGAATCTGAAATATATATATATATATATATATATATATATATATATATATATATATATATATATATAAATTAGTGAACATATACAAGTGTAATGACACAGTAGGCATACAAGTCAGATAACACTTCCTGGATGGCCGAAATGATACATAATATTACTTACCAGCACAGTACATCACTTGTATTGGTGAACTCATCACTACTTATGTTATTACATATATGTTTGGAGTGAGTGCTGTATACAGTATTTTTTCCAAACACAAAATAAAATAGTCTGAAAATTGTATAAAATAAAGTGAAGGAATATGAATTGGTAAGGTCTTTCTGATGAAAGTTAATCGTACATTTAGCATTCATTCTTTTCTTCGTTTTTTTTGTTTACATGTGAAAGGGAGAGTATTGATGGAAACAGTAATGTATTCCATTAACCCCTTAATAACCTCCGGCATTGAACAACCCATTACAGTAAAAAACTGTGAACAATTATGGGAAGGGAACGAAGGTCACTGACATGTTTACACGACTCTACGATACAATTCCAAGCAGTCAGAGGGTCAGTTAATCTCAGATGTTTTCGCCCATTTGGTAAATGCACAGTAACTTTGTAACTTCTCCCGTGAATCATAGCATGGGTTTAGGAAACTAAATAACACATTGTTAGGTGCGTCAGATGATTATCTTCACATCTTTAAGAAAATGGAAGAAATTTAATCCCTCTGAGTACGTAGAGTAAGTTTCTTCCATTCTTCTGTCAATTTGTTTTTCTTAAAGACGTGAAGATAATCGTCTGGCTCACCTAGCAATGTTATTTAGCTTTCCAAACCCATGCTATGATTCGCTATGAGTCACAGAAAACCTTGTAAAGTTACGGGGCATTTACCAAATGGGCGAAAACATCTGAGATTAACCGACCGCCTGACTGCTTGGAATCTTAGAATAGAGTCGTGTAAACGTACCAGTGACCTTCGTTCCCTCCCCATAATTGTTCAATTTTCTTTATAGCTCACACTGACTTGATATCATTGACATCGGTACTGTAAAGGGTTGTTCAGTGCCGGAGGTTATTAAGGGGTTAATGGGATATATTACTGTTTGCATCAGTACTCTCTTTCACATTAAACACAAAAACGAACAAAAGAATGAGCGCTTAATGTACGTTTAACCTTCATCAGAGAGACCTTAGCAATTCATATTCCTCCAGTTTATTTTTAAGTATTTTTCTGACTTTAGGTTAGGTTAGGTATGGTTAAATTATTAGGTACAGTTAAATTCGGTTAGATTAGGTTTAGTTAAACAGGACAGTCCCTTCCTCCATTATGCTGAGGAATAAAAATACTAGAGCTGTCACAGCCATACAGCTAAAAACAATGGGGAAACTAATTTAACAAGCACCATTATTTATGGGTAATGCATTACAGTATCAGTGGTTCATGGGCTACGCAATTACCAGTAAATGACACTTTCAGGAATGCGTCAAGAATGAACAAATTTCAAGAATTAGCGAGGGGGCTTGGCACGTAACCCTCGCTAATTTGGAGGGGGTTGTTACTGTACTGTATGATACTATCCAATATTGTAATCAATATAATACTATACCTGAGTCTGAAAAAATATTGAAATTAGTGAACATACAGAAGTGTAATGAAACATTAGGCCTACAAGTCACAGATAACACTTCCTGGACTGCCGAGATGATTCCAGACATCTGCCGAACAATCAAAGATTTTCGTAAATGGGACTATTTCTCAAAACTGCCGAAATGTCGGATCTACCGAATAATCAGCTGCCGAATAATGGGACTTTTACTGTAATAATAATAATCCATCCATCCATCATCCAATCCTACATTGCCCCATGAGGAGCGTAGGAGCCCGGGGCTAAGCAGTTGGTCCCGGCATTTAAGATGAGAGTGAAATAATAATAATAACTAGTTATCTGTTCTTCAAGTGTAGCCACAATAAGAATGCTTCGTCATAACTATCTATGGTATATAAGACATGAAATTTTGGTGTCATAAATGTCTGTTGACCTTTAAAAGTAGTTCATGGTCATTCATACATAGAACATGTACCCAGATTAACCTAAGGTAGCTTCTTGTGTAATATCAATCTGAAGACAAAGGTGTGGAAGAATGCACGGGTACATTTTACATTTGTCTTAATAACTGGCTAACTGTATGCTTAACTGTAAACATATTCCTTTCAGATCATAAGAGGGACCACAGCTAAATATCTATAAATTTATTTATTTATTTTTTTTTTAATAACAAAAAGTAAAAACAAGAGAATAAAAAGAAAATAATATATGCACCTGGTTACAGGTGTCTTTCAATCATAAAAAAATCTGTAACAGCTGGACTTGAACCGCTGTAGGTTGAAGTTTGGAGGAACACCACTCTGGGAAAGCAAGTTCCAAAGAGACGCAGTTCGAGGAATAAAAGAATTCTGATAGGCTGAAGTTCTGTAATATGACAATGTGACAGTCCACTCATGAGCGCTACCAGATGCCCGTGTAATGCGGGATAAGGCGTGGAGAGATGGCACAACGGATGCAACTTTGTCTGGGCATTTGCCATACAGGTATCTGTAAAATAATGCATGGAAGGTAACATTCTTTCTGACTTGTAAGTGAGGTAGTTCATTTATAATAGTGGGGTTATTAAAAATTTTAATAGCTTTGTTATGAATTTTGTCCAGTTGTTTTAGTGCATCCTCTCCACAACCATTCCACAAGGGTGAGCAATATTCCAGCTGAGAGCACAAATGGCTCTTGTGAATTATAGCTAACTGCTCGTCAATAAAGAAATTATGGACTCTGTACATTAATCCAAGTTTCTCTGAAGCGGTTTTACCAAGTGATCTAATATGTGAGGTCCAGCTGAGGGTATTGTTATGTGAGACACTGAGAATTTAAATACTTTCACAGATAGAAGTATTAGTAGCACTGGAGGTAACAGGAATCAGGCAATATCTGTCTAATAGTAAACTGTATATATTTGGCTTTCCTAGTGTTAAATGACACAATATTATTTTGTTCCCATTCCGTGATCTTAGAAAGATTTTGATTTATGGAGACTGCTGTAGTGAGTTGTGAGTTACAAATATTAAACTTTGTGAATCGGTGTTCAAGTGTGAATGAACTGTGAAGTGTTGAGTCATCTGCATATGAGTTAATGGGATTATGAGTAACAGAAAAGAGATAATTAATAAAAATTAGGAATGGAGATGGAGCCAGAACTGATCCTTGTGGCTCGCCAGCATTAATCGAGTACAAATTGGAATATACATCGTCTATATTTACTCTTTACTCTCTGTCGCTAAGATATGAGGAAATCAGAAGAACAAAAGATGATAGGCCATTGCAAGGGGTTTTGGATCGCACGGAATGGTCCCATACTTTATCAAAAGCTTTAGAAATATCAAGGGCTACTGCATGGGTTTCTCCATGTTGGTCAATTGACTGATGAATGGTATGAGTTAGGAGACTGAGTATATCAACAGTGGATCTTTTGTGACGAAAACCATACTGTTGATCATTGATCAAGCTGCTGGACTGAAGATGTTTAACAATGTGTTTATTAATTACAGTCTCAAATACTTTACCAAGAAAAGATGTGATAGCCATTGATCTGTAATCAGAGGGGTTAGAGGAGCTTCCTTTCTTTGGCAATGGGTGGATATTGGCATCTTTCCAAGAATTAGACAATGAAGAAGTACATATGCTTAGTCTTAACAATTTACCTAGAACAGCCAGAAGTTCTGAGAAACATTTTCAAAACAATTGGAGGAATTCAATCTGGACCTGGAGCTTTGTTGGTTGGTAAATTGTCTAAAATGGATTTTACATACCTAGTCTGTATCTTAATTGGAGTTATTTCTGGACAGTCAAGTTCTAGTACATGGAAATTCTGGCTGACTTAGAATTTCTAGCAAAAGAAAGGACTAGGATGTTCACTTTACCACGCGGGTTATTTATAGTTGCCATCAGAAGATTTTAGTGGGGGAATAAGTGATGACTTGTTAAAGTTATTATTGAAGTAAATGAGAGTTGACCAGAATATTCTATTGTTATTAGGACTATTTAATAGTTTGGATGCTTCGTTGTGAAGAAAGTCTGATTTAACAAGATTAATTACTGCTTTTGCATAGTTTTTAGCAATTTTAAATTGTGTGATTCAGACAATTTTGATTTTAGGTAAATGCTATATGCTGAGGACTTCTGGGTCGTTGCTCTGGCACAATTGCTGTCAAACCACTTTGGGGAGTGCGATTTTTTAGTGAACTGTTGACTGGGTATGACCAATTCCATACCTGCTTGTATCAAATCATTCATGTGGGACTGGGTAGAACTGATGTCACCGGTGAAGAAAGACTTCCATGGAATATCAGAAGGATAATTTCAAAATCCATCCCAGTCTGCCCTATCAGAGTGCTGTCTGGTCAACCTGACTGGTTCACAATGGGGAGGTTTGGGGCAATTAACTAATGAGGCTTTGATGAGATTGCGGTTGGAGGATCCAAACGGTGACAGTATTTCTATCCCGTACTGACCTGGATTATATGTCAGGAACAGGCCCAAGAGATAGGCATTATGGTCAGAATTATCTGGTATTCTGGTTGGTTATTTTACCAATTGCATGAGGTTAAAATGATACTGCAAACAGCTTGCATTCTAGACGAGTACCATCGGTCCTGACAAACGCGATAATCATTCTACACGATGAACATTAAGATCACCCAAAACGGTAATTTCAGTAGTAAGGGTGAGGTTAAGGTTAGTCAACTGTGTAGCTATGGAGTTACAGCTTTTGTGGTTTTCTCTAAAATTTGTTGCAAAGAAAACATGGGGTAGATTTGAACTTGGTACTTTCCACTAAGCTATATGGCAAAATATCCATCCAAAATTCTCAGCAAATTTTTTATCATAGGATTTTCAACCAAACAGCTGTACCTCAATTAGTTTCCGAGATATTTCAATTTCAAATACCTGTATGCAATTTTTGCACCAAAAATGAGTATGTGACCTTCAAAAACAGGTAATTTATATTTGGCACCAGTACTTGGGTTACCCTACGGTACCTTGCTGTATATCATCATGATCTGAGAAAAAAAGTGCATCATCATCATCCAATCCTGTGTTGCCCCATGAGAAGCGTAGGAGCCAGGGGCTAGGCTAGTTGGTCCTGACATTTATGATGAGAGTGACCAACCTCACTCATCCCTGGGTGGCATTACATGGGCAATAAACCCCAACCACCCCTTGGATATAAACCTGCACAGGCTCAATCTGATTGGAGTGCATTAATTACCCACTAAACCACCAGGTTCCATAATTCGGTTATGTGGTCATCACCCAGCTCAGTAAATGGCTTCCTGATGCACAAGAAAACATTTGGGTTGTCACTCAGAGTAGAGTTACCCATAGGCCAAAGGAAGAGAAAAGAATGAAGGAAAGAAAAACAGAAGAGGAAGGAAGGAAGGAAGGAAGAGAGGAAAGGGCAGTCACCCGAGAGCAGCACTACACCGAGTAAGTGGATGGTGAGAGCCCACACCTACAACCAAAAAAAATAATAATAATAATAATAATAATGATAAAACAAATAATAACTAGTTATCTATTTACTTATTGTGCAGAGACAATAAGGAAGCTCTGCCATAACTATTTATGGTACCAGCATATAAAGTATGAAATTCTGGCATCACAAGCAAGTCTACGACCTTTAACCCGACAACTGCTGCATTGGGTTTCCTGGTCTACCTCCCCATGTGGGGAAAAAAAAAAAACTCTCTCAAAGAAAAAGTATTGGAAAAACATATATGAGTTCATTACTTACCTTGGTTCAGCCGTGATGAAGTAATGAATTTGTGCATCTGACCCTCCCCTCCTTACTAGTAATAGGGAGATACTGAGGATATGTGGGTGGTGGCCGGACACGCAGGTGGTGACGGAAAGAGCTCAGTTGAGGTGCCAAACAGCATTAGAAATGCACCCATTCAAAAAAAAAAAAAAAAAAAAAAAAAAAAAAAAAAAAAATTTGCTCATGTGATGTATGCAGCAGCTACACATTTTCCATCATATGATGTACGTGGCAGCTATCGGGTTAAAGGTACTGTAGTTGGTCATTCATATCTGGAACATGTACTTACATTAACCTAAGGTAGCTTCTTGTGTAATACCAATAAGATTTGAAGACAGGGGTGTGGAAGATATAAATGATGCATGGGTACATTTTACATTTGTTTCAATAACTGGCTAACTGTATACTTAACTATAACCAAATTCCCTCAAGATAGTAAGAGGGATCACCCATCCATCCATCATCTAATCCTACATTGCCCCATGAAGAGTGTAGGTGCCCGGGGCTAGGCAAGTTGGTCCTGAAATTGAAGATGAGAGTGACCAGCCTCACTCATCCCTGAGTGACATTATGTAAGCAATAAACCCCAACCACCCTCCGGATATAAACCTGCACAGGCTCAATCCAACTGAAGCATCTTAATTACTCACTTAACCACTAGGTGCCATAATTTGGTTATATGGTTACCACCCAGTACAGTAAATGGTTTCCTGGTGTACAGGAAACCATTTGGCTTGTCACTCAGTGCAGTGTCACCCATAGGCAGACGGAAGAGGAAAGAATGACAGAAAGAAAGAAAGAAGAGGAAGTGTAAAGTCACCTGTATGCAGAAGGATGAAGAATGGTCATAGTTACATTTTTGTAAAGTTACAGCTTTACAGCTTTTGTGGGTTTCTCTAAAACAATTGGCAAAGAACACACTGAGCAGAATTGAATTTGGTACTTTCCAAGGGGCCAAATGGCAAAATATTCAGCCAAAATTCTCAGCAAACTTTTTTATAACAGAATTTTCAACCAAATACTGTACCTGGAACTCAATTAGTTTCTGAGACATTTCAATCTCAAATATGCAATTTTTGCACCAAAAATGAGTATGTATATGCCCTTCAAAAATAGGTCAAGGTCATTTATATTTAGCACAAGTACTTGGGTTACCCTAGGGTACCTTCCTTATATAATATCATCAAGATCTAAGAAAAAAGCAGTGCAAAAAAAAAAAAATAATAGTACTTACGGAAACAATAAGCTTCACCATTTGTATGATGAGGTTTAATTCATCATCATCATCATCCGGACCTCCTTTCCCACCCTGGGGCAGGGTGAGGAGTAGCAATGTCCAGGCAGCCCAAATCTGCCCAATACAATGAGCCACACTTCCATGTGCTCACCATGCAAGCCCCTGGAATCCTGGCTCTATCTGATACACCAAAAACACTCACTGCGTTCTGTAGCTTCACATAAACGCATCCGATAGAGGCTTAATAATAATAAAATTCACCTGATCAACAGTGCCATCAATTTGCTGCTGTAGCTGTTGTGGCTGGTGATTTTGTTGCTGTTGCAGAAGAAGTTGCTGCTGATATACTTGTTGCATATACTGCTGGTAATGTTGATCTTGCAACTGTCGGATTAGTATTCCTTGCTGCAAGGAAACCATTATTTAGGACATTTTCACTCTGAGAACTGCAAGCAACAACGAAATACTGTACACAATTAAGGCACCATTTAAGCAAGGTAAGCTCAAATAACACAAAGAAAATATAAGATACAGAAACCAGACAAAATTTTCATTACTAACACCATCACCATTACAACTATCATCATCATTCATGTTTTTTTTACACGTCCCAACCCAGGAGGGGCTCGGGGACGGGTACTGCTTTCATTCGATTTATGCATTTGTTTGTCTGTCTGTCTGTTAACAATTTTTGGTGAAAACTGCTAGTGCAATATTGACTAAAATTACAGAGATGATATACTATGACCTTTTGATCACCTGGTTAAATTTGGGGCCAAATTGGGCCAAGGCCCAGGCTCTGGGCCCAAAAAGTGTATATTTTAACCCCTTAAGACCGCAGTTGTTTCAGGCACGGTACCTCCCACAACCGCAATTTGGGGGTGTTTTGGTGACTTTCATCAAGGGCAAATTGACTGTGTTCTGGCCAAAAAGGAAGAATTTACACACCTGACAACGCAATCCGTACCCCTGTAGGCCTAATGGTTACCGCACAATCGTGCGTCAAAGTTCAAAAAAAGTTTATGATAGTTATCCTTCAAAAACAATCAAAAACATGAAAATTTTTATAACTACCTATTTTTTCTTATTGAAACAGGTCATTTCAAAGTGTTTCGTCACACCAACCATGAAAACAGGTGTATGTTGGTGTGGGGAGATTACTAGACTGTGGGGAAATAAAGCAGGCTGTGAAGAGTAGGCCTATAGGTACAGGGGTTGGAAATAACCAGCTTTTCGCATGAAACAAAAGCGCATCATTGTGTTCTGTAACATCTACCATGAAAACAGGTGTGTATGTAGGTGTAGGGAGATAACTAGTGTGGGGAGTAGGCCTACAAGGCCTTGGTGGTAATTGGGGACAAAAATTTTGGCAACAACCAAATTCCCTTGTGGAAACCCTCCATTTCAATGGGATTTGTCATACCAGCCATAAAAACAGGTGTATGTTGTTGTGGGGACATAAAACAGGTGTGGGGAGTAGCCCTACAAAGCCTCATAGTCATTCCAAAACTAACACAAACGCATATAAATGTTTATAACCATGAAGGACATCAAAATAAAGTTGAATAACGCTTTAAATGCATGCATAAGAAAGGGGAAAAAAGGCAATAATTTGTTTCCGATTTCTCCTTTTACTGTCCCAACTTCTCGTTACACATTTATCACACCATTGCAATTATCACATTATCATTACACTTCATCACACTTATCATTACAGTTTCGGCAACAACCAAATTCTCTTGTGGAAAATCTCCAGTTCATTGGAATTTATCACACCAGCCACGAAAACAGGTGTGTTTGTATGTGTGGGGAGATGAAACAGGTGCAGGGAGTAGCCCTACAAGGCCTCATAGCCTTTTGAAAACTAACACAGATGGACACTACTCTGAGGTGCTAATCTGGGCAGGTAGGGAGAATGAAAAAAAATAATAAGATGAGTCGTATGCAGTACAACATACGGCATTCTCCAACCATGTACGTACAGAAACTGGTAGGTACGAAGTGAGAAATGAACAGAATGAGGTGTAAAAATTTGGAGAGAAGTACAAATAATATGACACAGGTACGTACATCAGGCCTGACACGCGGGGTCCTGTTGGGGATTGGAAGGGTAGTGAGGGACAAGGAGGGAGAGATGGGATGGGGTTTGAGGGAGAGATGAGGCTAGCAGGGAGGGAGGGGGGGCAAGAGAGGATGGGAAGGGATACAGGTTGTTGTGGGAGGAGAGATGCAGTTGTGTGGAGGGGTGGGAGAGTGATGGGGGACAAGGAGGGCGTGAGGGAGTGGAGTAGAGGGTGGTATGGAGGCAGCCGAGAGGGGGGTGCCCCCCCCACCACCCAGGTGGTGGGGGGGGCACCCGCCATTTTACTGCCATTTCACTGCCCTGCTCCTAACTCACACCCCCCTCTCTCATATACCTCTCCACCCCAACCCTCCATCTCATCCTCGGCCTCCCCCTCCCTCTTCCCCCCTCCACCTCACTCACATACACTCTCTTCGTCAGTCTTTCACCCTCCATCCTCTCCACATGGCCAAACCACCTCAGTGTGTTCCTCATAACGCTTCCTATCACATCCACATCAACACTACAACGCTCCTTTATATCCTCATTCGTCAGCCTGTCTCTCCATGTGACTCCACAGGCTCCTCTTAAATAACTCATTTTTTTTTTTTTTTGCCGTAACTCCTTTCAATTTCATCATATCAACATGAAACCAAAACCTAAAGGTGTATCTTTGAAATTTTCATCCTATAATATGCCTCATTACATCAGGGGGTCACCCCTCACTTAGCAGTAAGGGAGTCAGTGTCACGTGGGTAGGGCCTAAAATTTCAAATGGGCATAAAATTGTCAATTTTCACCCAATTTACTCCAAATCTGACACGTGACATCTTTGACTAAATACCCTGTTGCCTTTATACGTCAGCACTAAAATGACTGCTGTGAACGGGTTTCCTGTGCCTTGGCACCACTTTCATTTTTTTTTCTTTTTTTTCCACCTAAGGATGGGGTGATGGAGGGTCCAGTGGACAAAAAAGAAACGTAAATGAGGGAGTAACCAATAGTGTCCAATCAAATGAGCAACATTGTCTGACAGCTTTAGGAAAAATATATAGGAAAGAAAAGGAAGCTTCAAAATGCTTACATGCGTCGAGCTTGGTCACCTAATGGTAGCCTTCCACACTGCTTAATCTCTGCCAGCCTCCCTATTCAGTCCCTTATCCCTGCGGTCACACTCTACGACCTCATCCAAGAACTTTTTTGGTCTCACTCTTGCAACTCTACCTGAGATGTTCACACTTCACACCCTCCACACCCAGTTGTCATTCTCCATCCTCTCAACATGCATAAATCCTCTCAATGCTTCTTCATCACAGCATTAATACATTCATGTCTTACAAGAATGGAAATACAGTACATTGTGATAAAAAGGCTACCTTCATTTGTTTAAAAGGACAGCCCCCTTGCCATTGGTATACAGATAGACAGACAGAAACAGACAGAGACAACCAAAGGCTGATGGACAAAGAGACGGATAAAGACAGACAGACAGACATGGCACATAATACACAGAGATATACCTGTTCTGGATTGCCAGGATACTGTTGTTCTGCGTATTTCTTGAACTGTTCGTAAGTTTGCTGATTTAAGGCTTCTTGTATCTGCCGCCTGGAAGTAAACCAATCCTGGTAAAAATCAACAGCACACAAAACATGCCTCTTACTAGACACCATGCACTTTATCTTGGCCTAAAGCTGCCATCTCTCCATCTTGACAGCTGAACTGTAATGATATACCAACACTAGAATATGGTGATAATACATGATATCATTACAAAGCAATGCCTCTGCAGCTTGTATCACTCCATGGCAGGATACAAGCCTCTCCTGGATTTTCCACATGGTTTCATTTACGAAGAAAATAGCCAATATTACCCATCCTCTCTAGGTTGTGACTCAGATGGAAGAGGGAGGGTGCTCTTAGTCTGACTGTTACTATCTCAAAGCAGTGCTTATGCCTGCTCCCTGAGCAGGCTTGTCTCCACCCCCGAAAAGCCACCTCCACCTTATTCGGCTGGGGCAGAGACCTAAGTGAGCCTCAAGAGAAGTGGGAAATGAGGTGTCCTGGCTGACATCCTCCACATCCATCTCATTCCTGGAGAGGTGGAGAACGAGGTGTCCTGGCTGACAGCCTCTGCATCCATCTCATCCCTACCCTTGAAAGGCCTCTACCACCCTTTCCCAAATAGGCTACCATATCTTCCAGCTAGGGCTCTGGCTCAAGAGGGCCTTGAGAGAGGTGACAGATAAGCTGGTCTTGCCATTTTCATCCACATCTTCTTCATCCCCATCCCTGAACGAGTGGGGCAGTGCTTTTAGCCTGACTGCTGCTATTAATCTGACTGTTACTAGGTCAAAGCAGCACCCAAGCCTGCTCACCATGGTTATGTTGCACTCAACAAGCAGGCACAAAGCAATGACATCTACAGATATCTGGAGATCATCACATACTATCACTACAGTACTACTACTACTATTACTACTACTACTACTACTGATAGCAACTGTTTCATTTCATTTATAAAGGCTCCTACATGTTTGCATCCATTGCCCTTGGTCATCTAATGATGACTCTCCACACTGCTAAATCTTTGGCAACCGACCCATTCAGTCCCCACTCCTTGAGGTCACATTCTATGACCTCATCCCAGGACTTTTTTGGTCTGTCCTTCATAATCCTACCCTCAATGTTCATACCTCTCCCCCACTGTCATCTTCTATTCTCTTCACATGCCTAAATCATCTCAATCTATTACTCCTCATCACAACACTAATACAATACATTCAAATCCCATCATCTCTCTTGGCTCTTCATTTGATATCCTTACCCCCACAGGCTTCTCATTCGAGGATGTCCTACACATCTCTAGTAGGTGGTGGCGACCATCATCCACTCACTTGATGTAGTGCTGCCTACTTCTTCCTTAGCCTGTATCATTCTTTTTCTGTGCCAGCCCCCCTCTCTTCCTATTTCTCCCATCTTTCCTGTCACTTCTCATTGCTTTTCATTCCTTTACAGGTGGCTTTACATTGAGTGACAAGCTAAATGGTTTCTTATAAGCCAAGAAACCATTTACAATGCTGGGTGGTAACCATATAGCCAAACCATACGTGCTCCCTATGTGTCAGCAAGTGGGTTGGTGGAGGGTTAGTGCCCCTCCCCGTAAAACAACTCAAAGTCAAATGGTCACCCCTTTCGGGATTATGGCGTCTGGCAATAGATAGATGGATGTTTATGCCTATGAATATCATTTTCCCTTTCTGCTTACATCTCACTGCCATACAGTGTTGCACTCCCATAACATGCTACATACATGGACCCCTTACCACGGATGGAGAGTCCTCTCAATGTCAGGAGAGATCACAGTTCCCTGAACTTCTTTCAAACACTCCCACCCCTAAATGAAACACTAACTCCTGTCCCACTACCAGCACATAACATGTCCTTCAAATAACAAACTTCCCCACACAAACTCAAGAGACTCACCAGCAAGATCAATCCTTTCCCCACTTCACAATCTCTATATGCTCTCCCCTACACATGCAAAATCAGCATTATTTTGCAGTCTACTTCCAATACCACAATAGCTCTTATGCACTCACTTATCACAAACACCACACAGGATGGAGTTACCTTCCACACCCTTGTGGCAAACTGTACATGGCCACAATCCCTCTGCTTTGACATTACTGCCACCAGCACTAGATATTCAGTTGTTTTTGTTCCATCAGAGGCTTCATGCCCAGAACTAGGCAACTCAGTTTTGGCATTAAGTGCAAAATAATAATATAATAATAATAATAATAATAATAATAGCAATCATCCTCATCCTCATCCTTTTGACCTCAATTCCCACCAACGGAGTAAGGTAGGATTCAAAGAGGAAGAAAAAACCTGACAGGAAGGATTATCAAAAGTCCGCCCAGTTAAATATAATAACAATTAGGAAACCAATACATACTTTGTTTCCTCTTGCTTTCTTCGCTCCTCTTCCTCTTTCCTCCTCTCCTCTTCTTCCAGTTTTCTTCTTTCCTCTTCTTCCTTTTTCCTCTCTTCTTCTTCTTTTCTGTAAAATAGTATCACAACCATCATAATTCTTGTTTCCTCTCTCTCTTTCTTTTCCAAGTATCATATGGAATACAATTACAGTAAAAGTCCTCTCATTTGGCATCTTCAGGACCAAGTGGGTGCCGAAATAGCAGAAACTGTCGAATGACTGGGAAAACCTGCCAAAAAGTTTCTAGAAATCATTGTCGGTCACCCTGATGCAATCAGTGTCTAGCAAGTATTACTGGTCAACCCCAAGCTTTAAATATTTAATAAGCAACTTAAATTTAATGTACTGAATGATACAATAAACATACAGTAGAACCTCTCTCATTCAGACTATATGGAGGGAAGGGTTGTCCGAATTAGCAGATTGTCCGGACCATCAGGGTAATCTCCAGTTCACACCAAAAACTATCTACATATGGTATGTTTGTTAATTATTAACATATGTGGCATATGTCAACCCTACGTAACTGCAAAAGATGAAAGGATACTAAAATAACCAAACTAATCATGTACGATAGTTTTGTATTGCATAATTTACAGGTAAGGCCATAACAAGAAACTAGCCTACATTTTAAATTGTAGTAAGTGACTAAGGCCCGTGTAGGCAAAAAAATTCATTAATTAATTAACTGTAATATTTGGAATAAAAAGAAAACTTATGTAGGCAAAAAATACATTGTCATCTTTGGCATATTGATAACGCCCATATGGGCAAAAGAAGCTAATGTTTGATGTACAAGTAAAGCACATTTAAGTACAAAAAATAACCTACAGTAATCATTAAACACTGCAGAATATTCTGACCCATTTTTGTGTATGCAAACTCCTCCTTTTAACACCTTTATTCATTGCTGAAGCTACACTTGCACTAAGGGGCATGGTAAGGAGGCTTAACTTTTAAAATACAGCATAAAAATATAAATGGTTGGTGAACTAGTTGATGGAACGAATGCTAGCGTGTGTTTAAACAGGCACCCATGTTGTGACCTAGTGTGATCCGAGACTAAACAAATGACGATCGCTCTCCGCGCCGATACTAAAAATGACTTTAGAATTACTTTCAACATATTTCTGGAGCTTATTATTTTTAAATTTTGTCCGAATTAACAGAAATCCGGTACAAAGGGGTCCGGACCAAAGAGGTTCTACTGTACTTATCATACTCTAGGTGTATTTACATATGTACACCACAAAATAGCACAACAAAATTTCCAAACTTTCAAAAGGTCCTGCTCACAAAGCCAGACACTCAAGAGTCATTTTGGCTAACTGCCCATGCAGTGTTGGCAAGCAGAAATCTTCAAAAGCGCTAAGCTCAAATTCAAAATGTGCTAAGCTATAGGTGAACTGTTCAAATTTTCGCACTAAATTGGACTTCAAAACGTGCTAGATATAGAAGAAAATCCAATATTCATTGGCACTAAATTACAGTATTATGAAAAGCACTAGGTCTAGCGCCAACAGTGCCAGATTGGCAACTATGGGCACACGGGTAACAGCGATGAGCTGGTGACCCAGTTGTGGGTGCTGACCAGCTCGGCATCATGTGTCTGAAGAGCAAGGAACTTTTGTAATGAGACTATTTATGAAAACCACCTTAGCCTTTATCATTCTTTTGCTGTGCCTTCTATCCTCTCTTCCTATTTCTCCCATCTTTCCTGTCACTTCTTATTGCTTTTCTTTCCGTGACAGGTGGCTTTACATTGAGTGACAAGCCAAATGGTTTCCTGTAAGCCAAGAAACCATTTACAATGCTGGGTGGTAACCATATAACCAAACCATACGTGCTCTCTACGTGTCAACAAGTGGGTTGGTGAAGGGTTAGTGCCCCTCCCTGTAAAACAAGTAACTCAAAGTCAAATGGCCATCCCTTACGGGATTATGGCATCTGGCAATAGATAGACAGATAGACCAAAAGACCGGAAAGACCGTAAGACCAGATGCCGAATGAGAGGACTTTTACTGTATCCTGATTTCCTGTCACCTTAAAACAAAATGATTTCCCTACATATAACCATAAGAACTGATTATTACTTGACAAAAATATTGCCTTGGTTGACACAAATTTTGAGAACAAACACAATATATTCCTGCATCATCATCATCATCATTATGACCTCTTTTTCCTCTTATGGATTTGTGACGGTCCCTTGTCCTACTAAACTACAAGGCGTCAAATGGTTATATGTTGAGATGTGACGATACCAAGACGTTGGCCGATACCGATACCCACTTTTCAGCTGATACTGATACCGATACTTTTTTATTTTTATTTTATTTATTTGATTTCATTTTGATTTATTTGATGCCAATAACGTGAGTGTTGTTAATGCAGAAGCAATATAGTAATCGACATATAATATTAATACAGTATATGACAATGTTACATCATACATGTAATAATTATAACGTAATATAATATCATAACCATCTGTTTATCACTGTCATGAAACATGAGTGTCTTGAATCACATAATTAATCAGAAAAGTATCGGAGTATTGGCCATATTTTTACCTTGCCAATACTGATACCAATACTGTACTACAAAAAAAAAAAAAAAAAAAAAAAGGCCGATACAGCCGATACCGTTACTATCGGCACATCTCCAGTTATATGGCAACCGTTCAACACAACCAATGGCTTCCTGGATTGTAGGAAACTATTTAACTTAACACTCAGTGTTGTCACATGAAAACAGCACTACATCAAACAAGCAAATGTTGAGTGCTGCTACCCACAACATATATATGCCATATTGGTTAAAATGACCCGGAGGTCATCATCATCTTTAACACTCTGTCCCCTCCTGGCAACACCTGGACAGGGGAGAGCCATGACAGAAGTATCTCCAAACTACCTTTTTCTCACACATCATTCTCACACTTTCAAACCCTCCTCTTCCTGCTCTTTCTTCAATGTACTGTTCCATTCCCTTTTTCCACACCAGATAAGGTCTGCCTCTACCAATGCTACTCTCAGTATCATTTTCACGCACTTTCTCTGGCACCAATCTATGTGCATTCTTTGTACGGTACATGTCCACACCATCTCTCAGCATATTCCTTTTTATCCACTCAACAAGTATATACCTCACATAGTACTATGCATTAAAATGAAAACTAGGTCCCTAGGTTCATAAACATACGCCAGCCTCTCCTTTTCCAGTTTGTCTGCCCAGAGAGCCTCAACGTATGGACGGAAGGTAGGCACCAGGTCGCTCAGTTTATTGATGAATAGGTGTTTGGCTTCATTTCTTGTCATGGATCCCAGTGCCTGCCACGCTACTCTGGAATAAGAAAACACCCACTTAGGTTAACCTCTGAAGTACTATGACTCATGAAAATCAGTTTGCTAGTTTGCCACAAAGAGTCCAGTGACTGATGATAGCAGAAGGTCTGCCCAAAACCGCCAAGCACTAAGCCAGCCCTTTTTATGATGTCAGTGGTTCCTACCCAATAAAAACTAAGGGATGAGGTGGTAGGATGGAAGATCCCACCCCCTCACCAGGTCTGTAGTCAGTTTGCTAGTTTGCCACATAAAGTCCTATGACTGACAATCATAGAAGGTCTGTCAAAAACTGAGAAGCAGACTGTAGCACCAGTTGAGCAGGGCAGTACTCCCAAGGTGGATGGAAAGTTGATGACAGGGAGAGCTGGAGCTCCTGTTTCATCAGCCCTCAGGACTAGGTCCTGACCATCCCCCTTTGCTGAACTTTTTTCAGTGTCTCAGTAACACAAAGAGTAGGCCAGCATGTTCTCCAATACAAGTTTCTCTAACTATCAACACCAAACTACATGCACAGTACACACTACACTTCCATTTAAAAAAAAAAAAAAAAAAAAAAAAAAAAAAAAAAAAAAATGGCAGCACAAAACATGGTCTGAGAGTATCCAGGGGGGGGGAGGAACATAAATGCCCCCACCTTCCACCCCTCTCCCAGTGATGACTCGAGCTGCATGGAACCACTGTCTGACTCTCTTCTTCTTCATTTCTGCAACATTCGTGGCCTTTCCTCTAACTTTCGCTCTGTTGAGCACCACCTCTCCTTCTCTAAACCTCACCTTCTTCTCCTAACTGAGACTCAGCTGTCAAATCCTTTTCTGTATCCTCCTACTTCCTCTATACTCATTTCAAAGCTGTTGTGTATATGTACGCAACGACTAATCTTGCTCTAGTGTTCCTGAACACGATTCTTCTGAATTCTCTACACTCTGGCTTCGGCTTTCCTGTCATTCTCTGACTAAATATATCTCCACTGTTTACTTATCTCCTAATCCTACTGACTATCAAAAATTCTTTGACTATATTACTTCTACGATGGAACACATTCTATCCACTTCTCCTTTCTCTGAAATCTCCATTCTAGATTTCAATGTTCACCACAACCTTTGGCTCTCCTCTCCTTTCACTGAACCACCTGGTGAACAAGCCTATACCTTTTCTATCCTTAATGACCTAGAGCAGCTTGTACAGCACCCTACTCATATCCCTGACCACCTTGGAGAGAGCTCCAACATACTTGACCTCTTCCTTACAACTAATCCTTCTGCTTACATTGTTAATCTTTTCTCTCCGTTGGGCTCCTCTGATCACAACCTTATCACCTTAACCTGTCCTATCGCTCCTGTACACCTGTGGACCCTCCAAAGAAACGTCGTCTGTGACACTTTGGAGCTGTGGATTAGGAAGCCCTCAGGCAGTACTTGTTTGATTTTTCCTACCCCCTGGGGGTAGGGTTTTTTTTCAAGAATACTCCCTCAGTATCCCTGCTTGTCGTAAAAGGCGACTGAAAGGGTTGGCGGAGGGTTAGTGCCCCTCCCCGGAAAACAACTAACTAAAAAAACAAACACGAAGCCTTGGACAAGGACTGACCTAACAATGACGACCAAGCACTGGACAAAGGACTTGGTAATGGCTACATGGAATGTAAGAGGAGCAAATGATGAGGTGAAAGAGAGAGAGAGAGATTGTCCAGGTGCTTGAGGGTGCGAAAGTGGATGTATGTGGAATAACTGAAACAAAATGGAGAGGAGAATGTGTGAGAGAATGGGAGTATGGATGGGGCATATGTGCAGGAGTAGGTGAGAATGAGAGGGCAAAGAAAGGAGCATGTATATTTGTGAGTAAAAGATGGAAGAAGAGCATAAGACAGTATGGATCAGTTGGGTCAAGGATTTTTGCGGGTAAAGTTGAAAGTTGGAATACAAGTGTGGGGCGTTGTGTGTGTGTATGCGCCAATGTATGATCGTGCTAGCAGAGTGAGAGAAGAGTTCTGGACAAATGTGGAAGTGTGCATGGAAAAGTTTGGAAGGAATGAGAGAGTGTTTTTGATCGGTGATATGAATGGTAATGTAGTGAATGTGAAGGTGGATGGAATAGTTGGTGAGTGGGGTGTGCCTGCTGAGATAGATGAGAATGGCAGTGTGTTAGTGGACATTTGTGCTGGGAGGGGGTTGGTGATAGCCAATACCCTCTTCAGGCATAAAATGATCCACAGGTATACATGGCGAGTGATGAGAAGGGTGGGAGGTGAACTGAATGAAAGGAAGGCAATGATTGATTATGTGTGTGTGGATGAAAGGATGCGAAGATGTGTAATGGATGCAAGAGCTTATAGAGGTTGGGGGAGTGGACTATCTGACCACTGCTTGGTGGTGGCCAGAATTAGGATCCAAGTAAGATGGAGGAATAGAAGAAGGGGAAGATGAGAGGAAGGAGTAGTTGCAAGGAGAGTGGAAAGGTTACAAGAGGATAAGAAAAAGGCAGAGTATAAGAGAGATGTGGAGGAACGATTGGGCAAATATGAATTGGAGCAGATGGGGGACGTGGAAGATGTGTGTAGGATACTTACAGAAAAAATATGTGCAGCATGTGATGTGGTGTGTGGGAGGAAGAGAAGACGGAGGGGGGTGCAAGGAACAGCGTGGTGGACTGAAGAGGTGACACAGGCTGTGGCACAAAAGAAGAAAGCATACAATGAATGGATGAGAAATAGGGGCATGGAAGAAGTTGAGAGGCGGAAGAGAGTGTTATATGTACAAAGAAAGAGAGAGGTGAAAAGATTAGTAAGAGAGAGTGGATGAGGAATTTGGAAGGAATTTGAGTGTAAAGTGGAGGGACTGTAAGAAAATGTTCTGGAAAGTTGTGAAGAGAGTAAGACAGGGTGGAAGTGAGGTTAGCAGGGAAGTGAAAGATAAAAATGGTAGATTACTAGTGGAGAAGGGAGAAAAAGTGAGCAGATGGAGAGAACACTTTGTGGAACTGTTGAACATACAGGATGGAAGTAATACGAGTATAAGTGGCCGGGGAATGGCTGGGAGAAGGAGGGAGGTATGAGAAGACAGGAAGAAATCAGTAGGATAGAAGCTGTGGACGCAATGAAGAAACTTAAATTGGGGAAAGCCCCAGGAATTGATGGAATGTGTGGTGAAATGCTGAAGCATGGGGTAAAGATAGTAACAGAATGCATGTAGAAGATGTGCAGATTGGCCTGGGAGGAAAGTAGAGTCCCGAAGGATTGGAAGTCATGTATAATTATTCCCTTGTACAAAGGAAAAGGGGAAAAAGAGGTGTGTGGTAATCATAGGGGCATTTGTCTTCTTAGTGTAATAGGAAAACGTTATGGTAGGATACTTATTGACAGAGTTAGAGAAAGAACAGAGGAATCAGTTGGAGAAGAACAGGGAGGCTTTAGGAAGGGAAGAGGTTGTGTAGATCAGATAATCATTCTTAGATCTTTAGTGGAAAAGTTTCTAGAGAAGGGAAAGAAGTTGTATGCGGCTTTCATGGATTTGGAGAAAGCATATGACAGGGTGGATAGACAAGGATTGTGGAAAGTATTAAGAATATATGGAGTAGATGGGAAGTTGTTGAATGCTGTGAAGAGTATGCATGATGGTGCTAAGGCTGCAGTTTGTGTGGATGGTAAACTAAGTGAACTTTTCTCTTTGAAGGTTGGGTTGAAACAGGGATGTGTCATGTCTCCATGGTTGTTCAATCTGTACATGGATGGGGTAATAAAAGAGGTACAAGGTAGGGTAGTGGCCCTGGTGAGAGAGGATAGTGTTTGGAAACTTCCTGTACTGTTGTTTCCAGATGATACTGTGTTGTTGAGCGAAGACGAAGGGGAGCTGCAAGGCTTGGTGGATGAATTTGGGAGTGTGTGTAAGAAACGGAATCTAAAGGTGAATGTAGGGAAGAGTAAAGTGATGGTCTTTGAGAGAGGTGAAGTCAGTGAATGTACAGTGACGTTGGATGGTGAGGAATTTGAAAATGTGAGTACGTTTAAGTACTTGGGTAGTGTGATGAGTAAGGATGGAGGTTTGGAGGGTGAAGTGCTTGAAAGGGTACAGCAGGGAAGAAAGGTTGCTAGTTCTTTGAAAGCAGTGATAAGAAACAGGGAAGTGAGCATGGAAGTGAAAAAGTTACTACATGACAATATTGTGATACCAACTCTAATGTATGGAAGTGAAGCTTGGGCGTCGTTGGAAGGACACAAGTCAAGAGTGAGAGCAGTGGAAATGAGTTATTTAAGAGGAGCCTGTGGAGTCACATGGAGAGACAGGCTGACGAATGAGGATATAAAGAAGCGTTGCGGTGTAGATGTGGATATGATAGGAAGCATTATGAGGAACACACTGAGGTGGTTTGGCCATGTGTAGAGGACAGAGGGTGAGAGACTGACGAAGAGAGTGTATGTGAGTGAGGTGAAGGGGGGAAGAGGGAGGGGGAGGCCGAGGATGAGATGGAAGGATGGGGTGGAGAGGTATATGAGAGAGAGGGATGTGAGTTTGGAGCAGGGCAGTGAAATGGCAGGGGACAGGGTGACATGGAGGTGATTTGTTTGTGGCCACCCCAAACGGGATTGAGGCGTCTGGCAATAGATAGATAGATTATTGCTTCCATGGCCGGGGGCCATCTGAATTTGCCTTGCGCATTATGGAGGTTATTCTCTCAGGCATGGAAGCATACACTCCTTTCTCATATCCTCTGACTAATGCAAGAAAGCCTTGGTTTAATCACGCTTGTTCTAATGCTGTCCGCAACAAGGAGAGGGCCTATAAAAGGTACCAGAGCTAACCCACCCTTGAATCACATCTTTTATACGTTTCTGCCCAGAATCGTGCTAAGTCTGTTCTTCGCTCTGCTAAAAATAGTACTAAATGCTCTCAACTCTCCAACTCGAATTCTTCTCACTCCTTCTGGCACCTTGCCAAAAACCTTTCTAACAACTTTACCTCATCATCCTTCCCTCCTCTTTTCTACTCTGATGGCTCTGTAGCAATTTCTTCCACTGATAAAGCAGATCTTATTACTCAGACTTTCTCCTCCAATTCCACCTTCGACGATTCCAGTGCTGCTCCTCCATCATTTTCCCACTCTGACTTCCTTATGGTTGACGTTAAAATTTCTTCAGCTGATGTATTTTCTGCCATCACAGGCCTGAATACTAAGGCATATGGGCCTGATGGAGTCCCTCCTGTAGTTCTCAAGAACTGTGCTTCTGTGCTTACACCCTGCCTAGGCAACCTCTTTCGCCTTCGTCTATCAACTTGGACCTTTCCTTCTTGCTGGAAGTTTGCTCTCATTCAGCCAGTCCCAAATATGGGTGACCATTCGCAACCCTCTAACTATCGTCCAATTGCTTTAACATCCTGTGTCTCAAAAGTTTTCGAGTCAATTCTTAATAGAAAAATTCTAAAGCATCTTTCCAATCACAACCTTCTTTCTGATCGTCAGTATGGGTTCTGTCAGGGATGCTCCACTGGCGATCTTCTCACCTTCCTTTCAGACTCCTGGTCATCCTCCTTTCGGGACTTTGGCAAAAGCTTTGCCATTGCACTTGACATCTCAAAGGCTTTCAATCGAGTCTGGCATAAATCTTTAATTTCCAAACTGCCCTCTTACGGTTTCTATCCTTCTATCTGTGCCTTCATCTCTAGTTTCCTTTCTGAACCAATGTTGTAGATGGCCATCGTTCTTCTTCTAGATCTATCAACAGTGGTGTTCCTCAGGGCTCTGTCCTATCACCAACTCTCTTCCTTTTATTCATCAATGACCTTCTAAGCTGTACATCTAACCCTATCCACTCATATGCTGATGACTCCACCCTTCACTTTTCATTCGGTTCCTGCAACGTGCATCTCAGCAGTTACTTCAATAAACAAGGGATGAGGCTATGGCACACCAAATGTCTGACTTGGCTCATATCTCTGACTGGGGTAAAAATAATCTGGTTGTTTTTAATGCATTAAAGACTCAGTTTTTACACCTATCACCCCGACAAAATCTTCCACAAGTATACCCACTAAAGTTTCATAATATTCAGCTTAATCCTGCATCATCCTTGAACATGCTTGGGGTTTCATTTACTCACTACTTATCTTGGAAAGATAATATTACATCACTTGTAAAACCTGCTTCCAAGAGATAAGGTGTGCTAAGCCGACTCCATTCCTTCTTTACCCCTGTACAATTGTTGACTCTATACAGGGGTTTTATCCGCCCCTGTGTGGAGTACAACTCTCATGTGTGGGGAGGCTCCCCACATACAGCTCTTCTCAATAGGGTGGAGTCAAAGGCTTTTCGTCTCATTAACCCTCCACTCCTCTTACCGACTCCCTTCAAATTCTGTCTCTTCACCGCACAGTTGCATCTTTATCTCTTTTCTGTCGCTAATTCAATGGTCACTGTTCCTCTGAACTGTCTGCATGCATTCCTCCACCTCTACTACAGGCACATAGCACCCGTCTAGCAGCAAACTCTCATTCCTTTTCTGTCCAACTCTCTAATGCAACAGTTAACTATTACTCCCACTCCTTCATTTTTGCAACAGGTCAACTCTGGACCTGTCTCCCTCTGTCTGTATTTCCTGCTTCCTATGATCTCCAGTCTTTCAAACACAGTGTTTCCAGGCATCCCAAAATGATCGGATCTAGAATTTGGTTCTCTCTTGTACTGTACTTTGTTTTTCTCTTGGAAGGAACAATAATTGCGGGCTCGTGGCCTTTGGTTCCTTCTTCCTCGCATAAAAAAAAAAAATTAATCCAGCCACTTCTCCACCCCCCTCTGGCTGACTGGATACAGCCATCTCAGTCCCCTCCCACTCAAACTACCCACCAATACCAAATCTACGTTGTATCGGTGGGGAGTCTCATCCCCTCTCACCACCACCAGAGACCCCTCACCCCTCTTCCACCCCCCCCTTTCATATCAGAATGACTCAGCAATATCCCTCCTGTGATCACTTTGTGTGTTTCCTTCCACTATAATACCCCTACACTACCTCCACCACGCTGGGGGTGTGTCTCATGTCTCATTTGCCCTCACCCCCATCAGAAACCCCCCATCCCTCCTTCATCCCCAATTCATATTGAATGATGCAGTAATTTCCCTGCTATGATCCCTTTGTGTGTGTTTCTGCCCACCATAACCCTCACCCACACCACCTTCCCCTTGCATTGGGGGTGTGCCTCATCCTCCCCTCACCCCCACCAGAGACCCCCACCCCTCCTCCACTCCCCCTTATATGGAATGATGCAACAATTTCCTTGCTATGATCGCTTTGTGTGAATTTCCTCCCACCATAATACTCCCCCCATCACCTCCCCTGCACTGGAGTGTCTCATCCCCCCTTACCCACACCAGAGACCCCCAATCCCACCTCCACTGTCCTCTCTCCCAATTCTTTCTCCCGGCCATGATCAACCTGTGTCTGTGTACTCACCAAAATTTTTCTTTTTTTTCTTTTTGATTTTAACTCTCATGCTGACTCCTGCACCTAGTTTCATCAATGGAAATATATTTAACATTGACTTAATTGATTCTGGTAAGGTTCATTAATGATAATTAATTTTTTGCCGTGTTTTATGAGCTTGGATTTTTTTTTTTTTTTTTTTTTTACTCTCATGCTGACTCATACACCTAGTTTCAGCAACAAAAACGCATTTTTACATTGATTTCATTGATTTTGGTAAGATTGTTTAGCAAAAATTAGGTTTCTGCCAATGTTTTCCTGTTTTCTCTCTTACTGTGAGGATGGACTTTTGTAATCTTTGACGGGCAGTTTTGCGGTAACCATTAGGCCTACGGGACTGAGACTGGCACATTCAGGTGTGTAAATTAATCTCTTTAAATCTGCAAGAAAATTTTTACCTTGGTAAAAGTTGAAAAATCAACCTCAAACTGCGGCCGTGATGGGACACAGCCTTAGAAAAATGCAGTCTTTAGGGGTTAATACAGAACAGTACATGGTAGGTGGTGATGACCATCGTCCACCCACTTGATGTAGTGCTGCCTGCTTCTTCTTTCACCTTTATCATTCTTGTTCTGTGTCTGCCCTCTACCCTTCCTATTTCTTCCATCTTTCCTATCACTTTTTCTAACACTTTTCCTTTTTAGGTGGCTTTACACTGAGTGACAAGCCAAATGGTTTCCTGTAAGCCAGGGAACCATTTACAATGTTTGGCGGTAATCATATAACCAACACATATGTGTTCCCTATGTGTCAACAAGCGGGTTGACAGTGGGTCAGTGCCTCTTCCCGTAAAACAACTAACTCAGAAGTCAAACGGCCTCCCATTACAGAATTATGGCATCTGGCTATAGACAGATAAATAGACATACATACATACAAACTGGTGCCATGCCTCTCTTAAAGTATCCCCATATTATGGCTGAATATTCCTTAGTAACTAGGAAACAGACGTTCACGCTGAAGATGTGGAACGTGTCCGAACTCACCCAGTGCAAATTTTGACACATACCGGTACTATTTCACACCTTAATGTTGTCAAAGATCTCCCCAAATGGCAACAGTAGCCCACAGAGATCTCCCTAAATGCTGAGGGATACTTTTTTTACACCCCAACCTGTACTATAGTAGCATATAGAGATCTCCCTAAATGCTGAGGGATACTTTTTACACTCCAACCTGTACTACAGTAGCCTACAAAGATACCTCCCCAAATGGTGAGGGATACTTTTTTACACTCCAACCACAGTAGGCTACAGAGATCTTCCCAAATGGTGAGGGATACTTTTTTTACATCCCAACCTGTAAAACAGTGGCATACAGAGATCTTCCCAAATTGTGAGGGACACCTATTTAAACTCCAGCCTGTACTACAGTAGCCCACAGAGATTTCCCCAAATGGTGACACCCCAACCTGTACAGTATTATAATAGCATAAAGAGATCTCCCTAAATGGTGAGGGGTACTTTTTCACAGCCCAAGCTAAACATTTCTTAACACTCTTAAGTGAATTGCGGCTGAAGTATTCTGTCCGAGCGAGACAAGTGCATTCAGTATTGCCATACAATACAAAGTCCCCTACCGGATGATGACCATACATATGTAACTGACCTTTGGAGTAGATGGCTGGTTGTTCCGTGCGACACACTGTCATGGTATGGGGAATAATTGCGTGAAGTTATATCAAAATCTGTCCATGCTTGTGGAAGTTGCTGAGCGGACACAAAATTGCAGACAACCTTGTTTGAGCCCCAAATGTGACCTTGACCTTGGGAGTAGATGGCTTGTTGTTCATGCGACACACTGTCATGGTATGGGGTGCAATTGTGTGAAGTTATATCAAAATCTGTCCATGCATGTGGAAGTTGCAGAGCACACAGAAAATTCCAGACGAGCTAGTTTGAGCAACAAGTGTGACCTTCACCCTCAGAGCAGGTGATTGGTTGTTGTGAGCAAAACACCATCATGGTATGGGGAACAATTGTGTTAAGTTATACTAAAATCTGTCCATGCATGAGGAAGTTACAGAGCTGACATGAATATGCTGACAACCTTATCGGAGCCCCAAGTGTGACCTTGACCTTGGCAATAGACTGCTAGTTGTTTCATGCAACACACTATCATGGTATGGAGAACAACTGTGTGAAGTTACATCACAATCTGTCTATACATGTGGAAATTACAGAGAGGACACAAAATTGCTGACCTATAGTCCCCGACCAGTTTCAGTGGTAGGGTATTAATAACAGTAGGCCTTCAGTTTAACAGATCTCAATAAACCGGATATCATATTTAATGGACAGTAAAAAGGCCACTGAACTTCTGTCAGCTATATTGAACAATGTCCATTAAATGGGATGCAATGGGTCACTCACAATACATATGTTTCCTACCCTTTTTACTCCAACCTGGCATGAAATTGCCTCTCCCCATTGTGATTGCTGAGTTGTAATAACAGACTACAGGTATAGTAATAATGTAGCAATCATGATGAAATACAATGGCAAGACTATGAAAAAAGCTGCAAATGGGGCAAATCATGGGTCAAACTGGTGTAAAATGGGTATACAGTAGTTCTCATTCTCAGGATTAGAACATTTATTTTTAAACATGTGCCTGAAATCCCATCTTTGGGGGACCGGTGGATATAACAAACTATTGGCTTAATCACATCAGAATTCACCAAAATTAGTCCATTATAGTGAAGGTCTACAATAATAACACTTATAATAATTATCCACTCATCCATCATCCAAACAATACTGCCTCATACAGACAGGAGTGTAGAGACCTTGGGCAAGGGTACTCAGCCCTGATAATAATCTATATATCTACCTATCTATCTATCTATTGCCAGACACCTTAATCCCGTAAGGGGTGGCCACAAACAAATCGCCTCCATATCACCCTGTCCCCTGCCATTTCACTGCCCTGGTTCCAGCTCACACACCCCTCTCTCATATACCTCTCCACTTCATCCCTCCATCTCATCCTTGGCCTCCCCCTCCCTCTTCCCCCCTTCACCTCATTCACATACACCCTCCTCGTCAGTCTCTCCCTCTCCACACCCCTCACTCATATACCTCTCCACTTCATCCCTCCATCTCATTCTTGGCATCCTCCTCCCTCTCCCCCTCTTCACCTCATTCACATACTCTCTCCTCATCAGTCTTTCACTCTCCATCCTCTCCACATGGCCAAACTACCTCAATGTGTTTCTCCTAATGCTTCCTATCACATCCACATCCACACAACGCTCCTTAATTTCATCAATTGTCAGTCTGTCTCTCCTTGTGACTCCACGTGCTCCTCTCAAATAACTCATTTCCACTACTCTCACTCTTGACTTCTGTCCCTCCAACAAGGTCCAAGCTCTACTTCCATATGTTAAAGTTGCTATCACAATACTGCCATGTAACTTTTTCACTTCCATGCTCACTTCCCTGTTTCTTACCAATGCTTTCAAGAAACCAGCAACCTTTGTTCCTTGTTGTGCCCTTTCAAGCACTTCACCCTCTAAACTTCCATCCTTACTCATCACACTACCCAAGTACTTAAACACACTCACATTTTCCATTTCCTCCTCATCCAACCTCACTGTACATTCACTAACTTTATGTCTCTCAAAAACCATAACTTTACTCTTCCCTATATTCACCTTTAGATTCAGTTTCTTACACACTCTCCCAAACTCATCCACCAAATTTTTCAGCTCCCATTTGCCCTCACTTAACAACACAGTACCATCTGCAAACAACAGTACAGAGAGTCTCCAAACACTACTCTCTCTCATTAGGGCTGCTTCAACATCCACTGCCCTACCTTGTATCTCTTCTATAACCCCATCCATATACAGATTGAACAACCATGGAGACGTGACACATCCCTGTTTCAATCCAACCATCAAATAGGAAAATTAACTCAGTTCACTATCAACACGCACTACAGTCTCAGCACCCTCATATATACTCCTCACGGCATTCAGCATCTTCCCATTTACTCCATATCTTCTTAATACTTTCCACAATCCTTGTCTATCCACCCTGTTATATACTTTCTCCAAATCCAAGAAGGCCACATACAACTTCTTTCCCTTCTCTAGAAACTTTTCCACTAAAGATCTAAGAATGAATATCTAATCTACACAACCTCTCCCGTTTCTACAACCTCCTTGTTCTTCTCCAACCGATTCCTCAGTCATCTCCCTCTGTCAATAAGCATCCTGCTAAATACTTTTCCTATTACACTAAGAAGACAAATGCCCCTATGATTACCACACATTTCTTTTTCTCCTTTTCCTTTGTACAGGGGAGTAATTATACTTGACTTCCAATCCTCCAGGACTCTACCTTCCTCCCAGGCCAATCTGCACATCTTCCACATCCATTCTACTACCATCCCTCCCCCATGCTTCAGCATTTCACCACACACTCCATCAATTTCTCAGGCTATCCCCATTTTAACTCTCTTCGTTGCTTCCACAACTTCCATCCTACTTATTTCTTCCTACCTTCTCACATCCCTCCGTCTCCCAGCCATTCCCCAGCCACTTAAACTTGCATTACTTTCATTCTCTATGTTCAACAATTCCTTAAAGTGTTCTCTCCATGTGCTCACTTTTACTCCCTTCTCCACTAGTAATCTAACATTTTCATTTTTCACTCCCCAAGTAACTTCTTTGACACCCTGTCCAACTCTCGGATAATAATAATAATAATAATAAAAATAATAATAATAATACTAATAACCTATCTATCTATTGCCAGATGCCTCAATCCCATTCGGGGTGGCCACAAACAAATCGCCTCCACGTCGCCCTGTCCACCGCCATTTCACTGCCCCGCTCCCAACTCACACCCCCCTCTCTCATATACCTCTCCACCCCATCCCTCCATCTCATCCTCAGCCTCCCCCTCCCTCCTCCCCCCTCCATCTCACTCACATACACTCTCTTCGTCAGTCTTTCACCCTCCATCCTCTCCACATGGCCAAATCTATCTATCTATCTATCTATTGCCAGACGCCATAATCCCGTACGGGGTGGCCATTTGACTCTGAGTTATTTGTTTTACAGGGAGGGGCACTAACCCTCCACCAACCCACTTGACAGGTAGGGAGCACGTATGGCCAAATCACCTCTGTGTATTCCTCCTAACGCTTCCTATCACATCCACATCCACACCACAATGCTCCTTTATATCCTCATTTGTCAGCCTGTCTCTCCATACTCCACAGGCTCCTCTTCAATAACTCATTTCCACTGCTCTCACTCTTGACTTGTGTCCTTCCAGCAATGTCCAAGCTTCACTTCCATACATTAGAGTTGGTATCACAATACTGTCATGTAGTAACTTTTTCACTTCCATGCTCACTTCTCTGCTTCTTATCACTACTTTCAAGGAACCAGCAACCTTTCTTCCCTGCTGTACCCTTTCAAGCACTTCATCCTCCAAACCTTCATCCTTACTCATCACACTTCCCAAGTACTTAAACGTACTCACATTCTCCAATTCTTCACCATCCAACGTTGCTGTACATTCACTGATTTCACCTCTCTAAAAGACCATCACTTTACTCTTCTCTACATTCACCTTTAGATTCTGTTTCTTACACACTCTCCCAAACTCATCCACCAAGCTTTGCAGCTCTCCTTCGTCTTCACTCAACAACACAGTACAGTATCATCTGCAAACAACAGTACAGGGAGTTTCCAAACACCATCCTCTCTCACCAGGGTCACTCCAACATCCACTACCCTACCTTTTACCTCTTTTATTAACCCATCCATTTACAGACTGAACAACCATGGAGACATGACACATCCCTGTTTCAACCCAACCTTCAAAGAGAAAAATTCACTCAGTTCACCATCCACACACACTGCAGCCATAGCACCATCATACATACTCTTCACAGCATTCAACAACTTCCCATCTACTCCATATATTCTTATTACTTTCCACAATCCTTGTCTCTTCACCCTGTCATATGGTTTCTCCAAATCCATGAAAGCCATATACAACTTCTTTCCCTTCTCTAGAAACTTTTCCACTAACGATCTAAGAATGAATATCTGATCTACACAACCTCTTCCCTTCCTAAAGCCTCCCTGTTCTTCTCCAACTAGTTCCTCTGTTCTTTCTCTAACTCTGTCAGTAAGTATCCTACCATATACTTTTCCTATTATACTAAGAAGACAAATGTCCCTATGATTACCACACACATCTTTTTCCCCTTCTCCTTTGTACAAGGGAATAATTATACCTGACTTCCAATAATAATAATAATAACAGCAATCAATCAATCAATCATATCCTGTGGCACCCCACGGGATGCACAGGGTCTCGATGAACTCTCTCCACCAATATTTGTCTCTTGCTATCTCCTTCGGGTCCCACCAACACTCCTCTCCTGCTTCTCTTTTCATTGTCCTCAACCAGGTTTCCCTCGGCCTACCTCTGCCTCTTCTTCCCGTAGCAGTCCATTCTGGTACATCCTGTATTAAACTGCCTTCTTTTCTATATATGTGCCCCAGCCATTTCCAACGAGACAGTCTCACACATTCATCAACTGGTTCCACCCTTGTAATATCCCTTACTCTTTCATTTCTAACTTTGTCTTGCCACTTTACCCCAAGAATCCTTCTCAGTATTTTATTCTCAAATCCTAATACCGGTACTTTCTGATCTGTTGCAGTTGTACTGTATCATGACTCACACTCATAAATTAAAATTGGTAAACCATGGACTTGTAAATTTTAACTTTAGTATGTACCGAAAGCATATTATTATTCCAAACAGATTTCAACACTCCACCAGCTCACCAAGCCTGTCTAATCCCCTCCTCAATTTCATTATTTAATGATCCATTAGATGATACAATCGTTCCCAGATATTTAAATTTTCTGCATTCTTCACCACATTATTCCCAACTGCACAATCGATATGGTTTTCCACGTTCATATTAATAATTTCAGTCTTTCCACAATTTATTACCAATCCCACTTTTTCTCCTTCAACCACCAGAGAATCAAGCACCCTCTGCATCTCGGAAATACTTCCGCAAATCAGCACAATATCATCAGCATAGTCCAAATCCATCAGCCTCTTATTTTCTTTCCAGTTAACTCCTGCACCTGTTCTCCTTACAACCTTTCTCATTACATAATCCATAACCAAAACAAACAGTAAAGGCAAAAGAACTCCTCCTTGAATCACTCCTGACCTAACTTCAAATGGATCACTCAAAGAACTGCCCACCATTACCTTACAAAAGGTATCTTCATGCAGGCTTCTAATAATATTTACAAACTTTTCTGGTATACCACAGAATCTCATAATTTTCAACATAGTTCCACGTGAAACACTATCAAATGCCTTTTCAAAACCCACAAAACATATATTAAGTGGCATTTTCATCTCATTAGCTTGTTGCATTAGATGCCATACAATAAAAATCTGATCATTACAACCTCAACCCTTTCTAAATTCAGCTTGTTCTTCTCTTAAAATTCTATCGGTTACTGGCCCTATTCTGTTCAACAAGATTTTGGAAAAGACCTTTGCAACTACAGGTGTCAAAGTTATCCTCCTCCAATTTCCACACACACACACTTAAATATCCCTTTTCTGGCATTCTTATAATCACTCCATTTTTCCACTCTTCTGGAATTCCACCATCATCCCAACCCACATAAAAAAGTTTCAAAGGCACATTCATCAACTCATCATTTTCCACCTTAAGCATTTCAGGAAATATTCCATCCTCTCCTGGGGCCTTAACCCCCAAAACGCGGCCATGGACAGCCGACCCCCCCCCCCCGTGTGGCAGGGTAGGATCGCGGTCTGAGTACCTGTAGGAAAATATTAGCCAAAAATCAGAGATTAACCCTAGAACATTATACTTGGTATGGCAGATAGTACTTACATTCAGCTTTCTCCAGAGACAGGTTTTGAGCCTTCATGGACTACCCAAGGACTTGTGGAGACTTGCAAAGTTGGGTAACAAAATCTTCACTTTCACACCTCCAGCAACCCAGTTTCCCCTCTACCACAGCCTCATTCTGTCACAGTAAACTTTATACTACAACGTACAGGTAGTTTGGAATCCGTATTTGTACAATAAGCACTGAAAATAAGGCTAAAATGAACGGAGCGTACGGCCGACATGCAGCGCGGCGGCGGTCTTTCCGTCACTCAACAAACATTTCCATTTTCACAGCTAAAAACACGTATACTACATTATTTTCAATCATAGTACTTCCCAAAAGACCACTGCGGTGTGCTTTTATTCTGCCTTACACCCGTCACTTTATTCTCGTTCCTGTCGGCCGCTCGCACTGACTCGGAAGAGCTAGAACTCGCCATAATGTCACTTTGAAAACCTGCGGTAAACTGACGCTAAACAGGGGAAAACCACTCGAAAAAAAGCTAGTGTGACAACTGGGGAAACAAGCGTTTCCTATTAGCATAAACTGCTTGTGAGAGGAAAGCGTAGATTTATAGTTCTGAGCAGTCAGCGTGCTGCCATATATCAGAGCCAGGCTGGCCGGGCCGTGGTGGGGGGTGGGGGGGAAAAAACGCGATTCTTGGCAACAACGGAGGTCAGTAGTACAAAGGTCAAGTATGCTAATTGTTGCTAAAGGGTGGCGGTACTGATAGACAATACCAGCTGGAACATCCTTGCCCGTGTTTAATCAAAATTAACTCAAATCGCAAACGCGACTATCCGCCGTTATGTCCTTTTTGGCGATCGTAGCAAAAGCGACGATCCGCGTTTAAAGGGTTAAAATTCTTTAATTCCTTTATAGATTCTGTTACCTCTTCCAATGTTATAACCTGTTTCTATCCGCAAATCTCTCTCGGCTGGCAAAATGTCCTCTTTAGCTGGGATTGGTCTATTTAGAACACATTATAAATGCATAAAAATTACACCATGCTCCCTTTTAAGGACTCTCCTTACTGAGGGTGATCATGACACTGTTTTTTAAGACTGGAAGTTAAATATCACCAATATTCCAGCTACTCATTCCTACCTAAGGACAGGAAGAGATAGGGTTCAGAGAGCAAGGAAAGAGAAATACCGAACAGACATTGATTAATCAATCACATGCACAATGAGTAGCAACAGTAGTAGTAGCTGTGGTCTCAGGTTCATCTGCATGTGAACCCAGTAAACTGAAGCAGAAGTTTCTCTTCTGCAGCCCAACATCTTCCTTTTGGCAGATAAGGAAGGAACTGAGGGATGTTTGTATGACCAGGCAGCAGGGCCATCTGATCAATCTGGTGCCACCACAAGGTGGTGTCACTCTCTAGCACCTGTGTTGGAAGTGAAGAGGTCATATTTCTCTCTTTTCTATTGCTACTTCAATGGTCACTACACCTCTGAACTGTCTGCATGCATCCCTCCACCTCTACAACAGGCGCATAGCACCCGTCTTGCAGCAAACTCTCATCCATTTTCTGTCCAACTCTCTAATGCAACAGTTAACCGTTACTCCCAGTCCTTCATTTATGCAACAGGTCAACTCTGGAACTGTCTCCCTCTGTCTGTATTTCCTGCTAGCTATGATCTCCAGTCTTTCAAACGCAGTGCGTCCAGGCATCTCGAACTTTTTTTTTTATATATATATATTTTTTTTTGTGAGGAAGAAGGAACCAAAGGCCATGATCGGATCTTGAATTTGGCTCTCTCTTGTATCTTGTTTTTCTCTTGGAAGGAACAGTTTGTGGGCTCATGGCCTTTGGTTATTTCTTCTTTAAAAAAAAAAAAAAAAAAAAAAAAAAAAAAAAATTACAAGTAGTTACACGTGGTACCTTCGGTCCTTGCCCACGACATCAAGGACTCCGACAGGTGGTGAGGAAGAAGGGTCAAATGGGCCATGGGTGACTTGCTGGGTCAGGCCAACCAGGGAACATTTCTCAGCATAACCAAGGTGTACTGCTTTGCCTTCCTTTTCTGCAAATATCATATGATTGTATAAGAATACGGCTTTAAAATTAGGTACTGTACGATACATGCTTATCTAAACAAGTCAAATTTAGTACTTCCACAAGTTAGCTACTGTATATGAGAAGCTCCACTGAGTAACCCAGAATGTACCAAAACTGAAACTACAATAAAGGAGGATATAATAATTAATTTTAGACATTTAATGCCTTCAGAGTTCCTCCATGGAGCAGCTCATTATTTTCATGAACATGCTCTAAAGAATTACTCCAGGAAAAAAATACAAATTCTATCTATCTATCTATAGCCCGACGCCCTAAGCCCCCAAAGGGTGGCTGCAGACAAAACGCCTCCAAGTCGCTCTGTCACCCACCATTTGACTACCCTCCCCCCAACTCATTCCCTCCTCTCTCATATACCTCTCAACTCCATCCCTCCACCTCATCCTCAGTCTTCCCCTCCCTCCACCCCACTAACATACACCCTATTAGTCAGTCTTTCATTCTCCATTCTCTCCACAAGTCCAAACCACCTCAGTGTATTTCTCCTAATTTTCTCATCCACATCCACCCCACAACGTTCTTTCACTTCTTCATTCGTCAACCTGTCCCTCCATGTCACTCCACATGCTCCTCTCAAGTAACTCGTTTCCACTGCTCTCACTCTTGACTTCGTCCCCTCTTGCAAGGTCCATGCCTCACTTCCATACATCCGGGTAGGGATTACAATACTATCATGCAGTGACTTCTTAACTTCCATACTCACCTCCCTATTTCTCATCACTGCTTTCAGTGAACCAACAACCTTCCTTCCTGCTACACCCTTTCATGCACTTCATCCCCAAAACTTCCATTCTTACTCACCACACTACCCAAGTACTGTACTTGCATGCACTCACATTCTCCATATCCTCACCATCCAACCTCACTGTGCATTCTGTGACTTCATTCCTCGCAAACACCATAACTTTACTCTTGTTTACATTACCTTTCAGATTCCCCTTCCTACACACTGTCCCAAATCATTCACCAAACCTTGCAACCCTCATTCATTTTCACTCAATAATACTGTATCATCAGCAAACAACAACACCGGAATCTTCCAAATCTCACCCTCATTCATTAGAGCCACCCCCACATCCACTGCCCTACCTTGCACCTCCTTTACAACCCCATCCATGTATATATTAAACAGCCATGGAGACATCACACAACCCTGTTTCAGTCCCACATTGAGATCAAAGAATTCACTCAGCTCGACATCCACTCACACCGTAGCCCTAGCTCCTTCGTACGTACTCTTCACAGCACTCAACAATTTCCCATCCACTCCAAATATTCTTAATACTTTCCATATACCTCGTCTATCTATTCTGTCATAAGCTTTCTCCAAGTCCATGAAGGCAGCATACACTTTCTTTCCCCTCTCTAGATACTTCTCCACTAAACATCTTAGAACAAATATCTGATCTACACACCATTTTCCCTTCCTAAAACCCCCTTGTTCTTCTCCAACTAGCTCCTCTGTTATATGCCTAACCCTATCAATGAATATTCTACCATATATCATTCCAGTCACACTAAGAAGTCAAATACCCCTGTGGTTACCACATACTTCTCTCTCCTAGTTTCCTTTGTATAAAGGAACAATTATACCTGATTTCCAGTCCTCCGGAACCCTTCCCTCTTCCCAAGCCAATCTACACAACTTCCATATCCAATCCACTACAATCTCACCCCCACACCTCAGCATTTCACCACACACTCCATCAATTCCTGGGGCCTTTCCCATCTTAATCTTCTTCATTGCTTCAACTACTTCTGCCCTACTGATCTCTTCATCCATTCTCATCTCTTCTTCTCCCAGCCAATCCCAACTACTTTTACTCACACTGCTCTCACTCTCTACATTCAACAAATTCTCAGAGTGCTCCTTCCATCTCCTCAAATTCTCTCTCTTCTCCACCAACAATCCATTATTCCTATCTTTCACTCCCGTACTATTACCCCTTTCACACTGCCTTACTTTCTTTACCTTCTTCCAAAATAATTTCTTACTCTCCCTCCATTCCACACTCAGATTCCTCCCAAGCTCTTCACCCACTTTCTTTTTACTGTCCTTCACCAATCTCTTCACCTCCCTGCTCCTGCTCACATATACCTCTCTCTTCTCTCTCTCATCTTCTCCCCTACCTATACCCACTAGCCATTCACTAAATGCCTTCTTCTTTTGTTCCACAGCTCGTTTCACCTCATCATTCCACCATGCTGTCCCTTGCACACCCCTGCATCTCCTCCTCACTCCACAAATCACCTCACACGCTGCGCCTATCTCTTCCGTGAATATCTTACATACGTTTTCCACCCCTTCCATCTGCTCTAATTCATACCTTCCCAATCTTTCTTCCACTATGCTCTTATACTCTGCCATTTTCTCACTATTTGCAACTTCTCCACTCTTCTCACAGGAGCTGTATCCTCCTGTCTTCCCCTTCGTCTCTTCAACCAATTTCTTTGCAGTTTTATCTTGGCCATCACTAAGTGATGGTCTGAGATTCTATTCCCCCACCCTCTCCACACTCTTGCATCCAACACTTGTCTTCTCATTCACTCATCCACACACACGTAATCTATCATTGCCTTTCGTTCAATAAGTTCACCATCCATCCTCCTCATGACTCTCCATGTATACCTGTGGATCATCTTATGCCAAAAGTAGGTGTTAGCTACTCCTAACCCCTTCCCAGCACATATGTCCACCAAAGCACTACCATTCCCATCTACTTCAGCTGGCACACCCCACTGACCAACCACTCCATCCACTCGTACATTCCTAACTTTGCCATTCATGTCTCCAATCAAAAACACTCTCCCGCTCCTCTCAAGTCTGTCCATACATGCTTCTACACTTGCCCAAAACTCATTTTTTTTTTTTTTTTGTGTCCGACTCTGGGCAAAGGCTTCAGGGCCTATATCTCGGGGACAGTAGCCTATCCCAAGGCCCAGTAGTCCTCCTACACCTCCACATGTCACCACTTCGGCGCTAATACCCACCGTCCATATTGAATACATACTAGGGCTGTCTCATACAGGACTGGTGTATTGGTATTAGCGGGGGTACTTTTATGACATGTCGGCGGGTCATCTGGTAGATCAGGAAAGTCTGCTTCTATGAAATTCAAATCCTTAAACTGTTTCCTGCCCCAGCCGGGATTCGAACCTGGGTCCATCAGGACTGCAGGCCGCCTCTCTACCGATTCAGCCACCGCCTCCCCCACTCTTACCACTTGGTCCTCTGTCGGCACATACACACATACAATTGCCCATGCTTGTATACCTACTTTCCTCCTCACCCATACAATCCTTGCACCCACTGTTCCATACTCCCTTATATTCTCCTTCCACTTCTTGCTTATCATCAGACATACTTCCTCTCTTGCCCTCTCATTCTCATTACCTCCCACACATATTCCTAAACCATATTCCCATTCTCTCACTCTTTCACCTTTCCATTTAGTTTCAGTCAACCCACATATATCCACTCTTGCATCCTCAAACACCTGAACAATCTCTCTCCCTATCACTTCATCATTCACTCCTCTCACATTCCATGTCCCCACCCTCAGAATGTCCTTTGTCCATTCCTTAGTCATCAACGTATGGTAGGTCCTGGTCGGAGGCGCTTTATTCGCTTGTTTAGTTAGTTCTTTTTACGGGGTGGGGCACTAACCCACCACCAACCCTTTAAGTCGCCTCATACGACAAGGAGGGATACCGGGGGAGTATTTTTGAAACCCCGCTACCCCCAGGGGGGATAGAGGAGAACTGGGCATTTTCAACATATAATAAAGAAGGGAACCCCGGGGGAGGGACCTATGAGCTTCGTGACTATGTGCCGACAGGCAGAGGGCGGTATGCCTAGTGCCCTTTCAGCAAAATTCCTCGCACAGGAAATCCGGGAGCCTATGGGTTAAACACAGGAAAATCTATCAGTTTCTTTAAGCCATTGGTGCCCAGTGTCCTAAATACAGGACAGGACTGGGACTTTTCAACATTTAATAAAGAAGGGAACCCCAGGGTAGGGACCTAGGAGCTTCGCAACTGTGAGCCGACAGACGGATGGCGGTATGCCTAGCGCCCTTCTAGCAAAATCCCTTGCGCAGGAAAACTGGGAGCCAATGGGTTAATATCTGTATACATATGGCTGGAAAAAAAAAAAATCCAACAATGAAAATACTGTATGGGGTATTGCTGGCCTAAATGTTCACTCTCTGGAACAGATGGATGAAGGGTGATAGGTTATCTTACCAAGTTTTGAATTCCTGTGCCCATCTCAATAGCCCAGTCAGCAGCTGTTAAGTCCATAATGTATGACCAAGCATCTTATCACTTAGTGTATTACTGTACATAATTTTGTAGGCATTAATATTTGCAGCTGCTTGGCTTTATCTTGTCCTGCCGAGATTCTGATTGGCCGGAAGTGTTTGTTCGATTTCGTTGTTGCCTAAACCGATACTCTCTTTATTATCAGATTTGATACTGAGTTTGTTGACAATACAATCGTCAAAAGCAATAAGAAATCCGTTATATACTTAACAACAATGAAGTTTTCGTAGGAAGATAGATATTGAGTCAACAACGTATTATAACAGTCCAAGTCAATGTCAGCATTCGAACAATTCCTTTAAATCTCCTACACTCCGTAATATAACAGAAAATTAAGGAAACCTGCTTAATCTAAGCGTTGATATAACACATTTAAATTTTAAGATCAGTCCGTACTGTGATAACAGAGGATATATAATGAAATAGTTTTCCTTTAGCCTGGTTTGATTTTTCGCGATTTTTTCAAACCTCCCTCCCCACAGAGCTCATCTTTTCATAAGAATTTTTTATTATTCAGAGTTGTGGCACGATTTAAGGGTGCGGAGTGATCTTAAAATTTAAATGTGTGTTATACCAACGCTTAGATTAAGCAGGTTTCGTTAATTTTCTGTTATATTACGGAGTGTCGGAGATTTAAAGGAATTGTTCGAATGCTGACCTTGACTTGGACTGTTATAATACTTTGTTGACTCAATATCTCTATCTTCCTATGAAAATTTCAATGTTGATCAGTATAAAACGGATTTCTTATTGCTTTTGACGATTGTATTGTCAACAAACTCAGTATCACATCTGATTAAAAAAAAAAAAAAAGAGTATCAGTTTTCGCAACAAAGAAATCGAATAAACACCTCCAGCCAATCAGAATCTCGGCAGGAACAGTGTTACCATACATGCCTGGCCAGATTAACTGGTATGAGGTATAGTATGAGTCTATCTGTCCATAGCCAGAAACAGCAATCTCGTAAGGGGTGGCCGTTTGTCTCTGAGAGTACAGTAGTAGTTTTACAGGCAGGGGCACTAATCCACTGCCAAACCACCTGCTGGTAAGTAGGGAACATGTATCGATTGGTTATATGATTACCACCCAGCACTGTAAATGGTTTCCTGGCTTACAGCAAACCATTGGGTTTGTCACTCAATATTAAGCCACCTGAAGAGGAAAGAATAATAATAAAAAGTGACAGGAAAGATGGGAGGAATTGGAAGAGAGGAGGGAAGACACAGAAAAACAATGATAAAGGTGAAGGAAAAAGTAGACAGCACTACATCAAGTGAGTGAATGATGGTTGGCACCACCTATTACTACTTGAATAGACAAGTATGAAACCTATGGGTGAACTAACCAATTTGGGCAAACTGACTTTGGCAGCAAGTTTTGCTCTTGGTGGCAACATCATCAGGGGGACAGTATTTGTGACATGGCGAAGTCTTTATGTATTTCACAGGTAAAATATACAAAATGCCCTGTATCTATGGCAAGCCTTGAAGCATATCAAGTTATCTGTGAAAGACCCATTTCAACTGGAAATAAGGAAAGGCCACTCCCATTTGGCAAAAAATTAATTTTACTGATTTTCTGGACATGATAAAAATCTATCTATCTATCTATTGCCAGACGCCTCAATCCCGTTCAGGGTGGCCACAAACAAATCGCCTCCATGTCGCCCTGTCCCCCGCCATTTCACTGTCCCACTCCCACCTCACACCCCCCTCTCTCATACACCTCTCCACCCCAACCCTCCATTTCATCCTCAGCCTCCCCCTCCCTCTCCCCCCCTCCACCTCACTCACATACACTCTCTTCGTAAGTCTTTCACCCTCCATCCTCCCCACATGGCCAAACCACCTCAGTGTATTCCTCCTAACACTTCCTATCACATCCACATCCACACCACAATGCCCCTTTATATCCTCATTTGTCAGCCTGTCTCTCCACGTGACTCCACAGGCTCCTCTTAAATAACTCATTTCCAATGCTCTCACTCTTTGACTTGTGTCCTTCCAGCAACGTCCAAGCTTCACTTCCATACGTTAGAGTTGGTATCACAATACTGTCATGTAGAAACTTTTTCACTTCCATGCTCACTTCTCTGCTTCTTATCACTGCTTTCAAGGAACCAGCAACCTTTCTTCCCTGCTATACCCTTTCAAGCACTTCACCCTCCAAACCTCCATCCTTACTCATCACACTACCCAAGTACTTAAACATACTCACATTTACCAATTCCTCACCATCCAACCTTGCTGTACATTCACTGACTTCACCTCTCTAAAAGACCATCACTTTACTCTTCCCTACATTCACCTTTAGATTCCGTTTCTTACACACTCTCCCAAACTCATCCACCAAGCCTTGCAGCTCTCCTTCATCTTCACTCAACAACACAGTATCATCTGCAAACAACAGTACAGGGAGTTTCCAAACACCACCCTCTCTCACCAGGGCCATTCCAACATCCACTACCCTACCTTGTACCTCTTTTATTACCCCATCCATGTACAGATTGAACAACCATGGAGACATGACACATCCCTGTTTCAACCCAACCTTCAAAATGAAAAATTCACTCAGTTCACCATCCACACGCACTGCAGCCTTAGCACCACCATACATACTCTCACAGCATTCAACAACTTCCCATCTACTCCATATATTCTTAATACTTTCCACTATCCTTGTCTATCCACCCTGTCATATGCTTTCTCCAAATCCATGAAAAAACAGATGGTAAATATGGAGAAGGTGATGCAGGGATTAAAGCTGTTTTCTTACAACCAACATTCTTAACCAAAGTAATTTTAGTACTAGATATATCACACTATAACTGTACATCTAATATTCGACAAAATATAATATTCGACAAAATAAACAAAGAAAACAAGCAAAATACTGTATACCTACTTTGTGATATTAAATAAAGTCACCTGAACAACACCTGCGACAGCATGTTTACTGCTGATCCCACTCACTGAACACACCAAATATAATCAAAAGTCTATCTATCTATCTAATGCCAGACGCCTTAATCCTGTAAGGGATGGCCACAAACAAACTGCCTCCATGTCGCCCTGTCCCCCGTCATTTCACTGCCCTGCTCCCAGCTCACACCACCCTCTCTCATATACCTCTCCATTCCATCCCTCCATCTCATCCTTGGCCTCCCTCTCCCTCTCACTCACATACACCCTCCTCGTCAGTCTCTCACTCTCCGTCCTCTCCACATGGCCAAACCACCTCAATGTGTTTCTCCTAACACTTCTTATCACATCCACAATACAGTGCTCCTTCACTTCCTCATCTGTCAGTCTGTCTCTCTGTGTGACTCCACATTATCCTCTCAAATAACTCATTTCCACAGCTCTCTCTTGACTTCTGTCCCTCCAACAAGGTCCAAGCTTTACTTCCATATGTTAAAGTTGCTATCACAATACTGCCATGTAACTTTTTCAATCCATGCTCACTTCCCTGTTTCTTACCAATGCTTTCAAGGAACCAACAACCTTTCTTCCTTGTTGTACCCATGCAAGCACTTCACTCTCTAAACTTCCATTCTTACTCATCACATTACCCAAGTACTTAAACGTACTCACATTTTCCATTTTCTCCTCATCCGACTTCACTGTACATTCATTGAATTCACTTCTTCCATAACTACTCTTCCCTACATTCACCTTTAGATTCTGTTTCTTACACACTCTCCCAAACTCATCCACCAAGCCCTGCAGCTCCCCTTCATCTTCACTTAACAACACAGTATCATCTACAAACAACAGTACAAAGAGTTTCCAAACACTGCCCTCTCTCACTAGGGCTGCTCCAACATGGAGCAGCCCTGCCATGTATCTTTTATAACCCTATCCATATACAGACTGACCAACCATGGAGACATAACACATCCCTGTTTCAATCCAATCTTCAAATAGAAAAATTCACTCAGTTAACTATCCAAACGCACTGCAGCCTCAGCACCCTCATACATACTCTTCACGTCATTAAACAACTTCCCATTTACTCCATATATTCTTAATACTTTCCACAACCCTTGTCTATCCATCCTGTCATATGCTTTCTCAAAATCCATGAAGGCTGCATACAACTTCTCTCCCTTCTCTAGAAATTATTCCACTAAAGATCTAAGAATGAATATCTGATCTACACAACCTCTTCCCTTCCTAAAAACTCCCTGTCCTTCTCCAACTAATTCCTCTGTTATTCCCCTCAATCTTTCAACAGATATGCTACCATATACTTTTCCTATTATACTAAGAAGACAAATCCCCCTGTGATTACCTCATACTTCTTTTTCCCCTTTTCCTTTGTACAGGGGAGTAATTAAACCTGACATCCGATCCTCCGGGACTCTATCTTCCTCCCAGGCCAATCTGCACATCTTCCACATCCATTTTACTACTATCTCTCTCCCATGCTTTAGCATATCGCCACACACTCCATCAATTCCTGGGGCTTTCCTCATTTTAACTTTCTTCATTGCTTCCACAACTTCCATCCTACTGATTTCTTCCTCTCTTCTCACATCCCTCCGTCTCCCAGCTACTCCTCAGCCACTTACACAGGCATTACTTTCATTCTCTATGTTCAACAATTCCTTAAAGTGTTCTCTCCATCTGTTCACTTCTTCTCCCTTCTCCACTAGTAATGTACCTTTCTAACAACTTTACCTCATCATCCTTCCCTCCTCTTTTCTACTCTGATGGCTCTGTAGCTATTTCTTCTACTGATAAAGCAGATCTCTTCGCTCAGACTTTCTCCTCCAATTCCACCTTAGACGATTCCAATGCTGTTCCTCTATCACTTCCCCCCTCCGACTTCCTCATGGCTAACATTAAAATTTCTTCAGATGATGTATTTTCTGCCATTGCTGGCCTCAGTACTAATAAGGCATATGGGCCTGATGGAGTCCCTCCTGCTGTTCTCAAGAACTGTGCTTCTGTGCTTACACCCTGCCTAGGCAAACTCTTTCGCCTTTGTCTGTCAACTTGTACCTTTCCTTCTTGCTGGAAGTTTGCTCTCATTCAGCCAGTCCCAAATATGGGTGACCATTCCCAACCCTCTAACTATCGTCCAATTGCTTTAACATCCTGTATCTCAAAAGTTTTTGAGTCTATTCTTAATAGAAAAATTTTAAAGCATCTTTCCTATCACAACCTTCTTTCTGATCGTCAGTATGGGTTCCGTCAGGGACGCTCCACAGGCAATCTTCTCACCTACCTTTCAGACTCCTGGTCATCCTCATTTCGGGACTTTGGTGAAAGCTTTGCCATTGCAATTGACATCTCAAAGGCTTTTGATCGAGTCTGGCATAAATCTTTAATTTCCAAACTGCCCTCTTATGGTTTCTATCCTTCTTTCTGTGCCTTCATCTCTAGCTTCCTTTCTGGTCGTTCTATAGCCGCTGTTGTAGACGGCTATCGTTCTTCTCCTAGATCTATTAACAGTGGTGTTCCTCAGGGGTCTGTCCTATCACCAACTCTCTTCCTTTTATTCATCAATGACCTTCTAAGCTGTACATCTAATCCTATCCACTCATACGCTGATGACTCCACCCTTCACCTTTCCATTCGATTCCCACAACATCCATCTCAGCAGTTACTTCAGCAGGCAAGGGATGAGGCTATGGCACACCTAATGTCTGACTTGGCTCATATCTCTGACTGGGGTAAAAATAATCTGGTTGTTTTTAATGCATCAAAGACTCAGTTTTTGCACCTATCAACCCAACAAAATCTTCCACAGGTATACCCACTTATGTTTAATAATACTCAACTTAATCCTGCATCATCCTTGAACATGCTTGGAGTTTCATTTGCTCGGGACTTGTCTTGGAAAGAGCATATTACATCCCTTGTAAAATCTGCTTCCAAGCAATTAGGTGTGCTAAACCGACTCCGTTCCTTCTTTGCCCCTGCACAATTGTTGACTCTATACAGGGGTTTTATCCGCCCCTGTGTGGAGTACAACTCTCATGTGGGGGGAGGCTCCCCACATACAGCTCTTCTCAGTAGGGTGGAGTCAAAGGCTTTTCGTCTCATTAACTCTCCCCCTCTTACTGACTCCCTTCAACCTCTGTCTCTTCACCACAATGTTGCATCTTTATCTCTTTTCTATCGCTACTTCAATGGTCACTGTTCCTCTGAACTGTCTGCATGCATTCCTCCACTTCTATGACGGGCGCGTAGCACCCGTCTAGCAGCAAACTCTCACCCCTTTTCTGTCCAACTCTCTAATGCAAGAGTTAACCGTTACTCCCAGTCCTTCATTTATGCAACAGGTCAACTCTGGAACTGTCTCCCTCTGTCTGTATTTCCTGCTTCCTATGATCTCCAGTCTTTCAAACGCAGTGTGTCCAGGCATCTCGAAATGAATGGATCTTGAATTTGGCTCTCTCTTGTATTTTGTTTTATTCTTGGAAGGAACAGTTTTGCGGGCTCATGGCCTTTGGTTCCTTCTTCCTCACATTAAAAAAAAAAAAAAAAAAAAAAAAAAAAAAAAAAAAATTATCCTTCACTCCCCAGCTAACTTCTTTGGCACCCTGTCTAACTCTCTTTACCTCATTCCAGAACATTTTCTTATATTCCCTCCACTTTACACTCAAAGTCCTTCCAAATTCCTCATCCACTCTCTTCTTACTAATCTTTTCACCTCTCTCTTAGCAGCCGTGGCTCAGTGGGTTAGAGCGCTCTGCTCTGACCGAAGGGTCGGAGGATTGAATCCACACAAGGGTCATTGGTAGACATCAGGAAGGGCATCCAGTCATAAAATCCTACATGCTCCAGTCCAAAAGTCCTCTACCCAGGGGAAACGCCTTAGCCCTTCGAGGATACCAGGCGTAAAACCAAATTATTATTTATTTTATTTATCTCTCCTCCTCTCTACATATACGGCAACTCTATCTTCCGTCTCTCAACTTCTTCTACACGCCTCTTTCTCATCCACTCACTGTATGCTTTCTTCGTGCCACAGCCTCTCTCACCTCTTCATTCCACCATGCTGTTCCCTGCACCCCCTTTCGTCTTCTCTTCATCCCACACACCACCTCACATGCTGCACAGATCTCTTCTGTGAATATCTTGCACACCTTCCATGTCCCCCATCTACTCCAATCCATATTTACCCAGTCGCTCCTCCACTTCCCTCTTATATTACCATACATTTCAGCGGATACCTATCTTGAAAAGCGTGTCACCTAATTGAGGGGGCTTTGCCCCCACAAGACCTTCCCAACTGGCAGTGAAAGTCTAACTGAAGGGCTTTCCCCAGTGATTATAACCTACTTAGCAGCATACAAACTAAAATGTGCATTGCATAAAACTTGTTCCAAAACAGTACTTTTGCATTACGAGCGTTTGCTAATCATGGCGCAATCGTCACATGACCATGTGAAGGTAGGTGTGATCATAAGGCAACTCATTATATACCTGTACATCACCCAGGAGACATCCTTTAAAATATGATATCAGTACAGATCAGTAAAACAGCGCTTGGCGATTAAATTAAATCACATCATATTCCATAAAATATAAGGTACACACAGTATTATGTTCAATACTAGAGCCTCCTATTTACGAACATTTTATAAAAGCCCACCATGTAGATTTCAAGTCACTCCAGCCCCTTGTTTTACCGGTCCTAGTCACTCCGGCCTCCCACCCTAGTTGCACTAGCCCCCCCTTCCTGAGAGAAATCCACTCTTTACAGATGCGTTTAGAGTGGTACTGCTGCGCAAATCCACCATGAGTGCTTATGGTGGCATAACTTAGATTGGTCAATTTTCGGAAAACTACATTTCTTGATCCAAGAAATATGACACAACCACGTTGTAGACCATGTTATTCTGAATATTCCACTATACATTTGTTTTCGGAAATGTATATTTAACGTAAAAATCCTATATAATATTACCTTGGATCTCCCCTCAGTTTCAAACTTTCGCGTCGGTCTTTCTCCCTGTCCAGGGAGTTCCCGGGCATGACGTCATGCCATTGCAGAGCATGCTCGGATGTCGCAGCCAATGAAATTAACATCAGTCAAAAGGTGGGCCAATCAAATCACTGATAGTGTTAGGAGATTTTCAAATTTCAAACATCCCTTACTTTAGTCAGTTCCACAATGGCTTCCATTTGTAGTGAGTAAGCTGTGACTGAATAGTAGGCCATCGCTCGCTTTATTATATATAATCAGGAAAGTGTGAATTTCCTACACAGTCACGGTGTTCTGCCTTCCTCCCCGAAGTGTAATAAGTGTGGAAGTGACCTACATTGTAGACAGGACCTTAATCGGTGGTACTGTAAGAATTTTACGGTGTGCCACAAGACATCCTTTGTAGACCTCGATACTGGTTGCCACACTCAGAATATTGAGAGGCTGTGAGAGGACCTCAAGTCTTGGGTCATCAGATCAGGTATCTGGGGAGAATACTTCCACCAATACTTCTCCCAGTACCATTCATTCGAGAAGGGTGACAGCCTCCTCCACAGCTTCCTTCGACATGTTGCCAAACTTTACCCTCCCTTTGACTCTCCAACGATTAAGGCAAACCCTTCCATCTCCTCTTCTGACATTTAAATTAAGGTTAGGTTATGTTGGGTTTGGTTAATGTTAGGTTAGGTTAGGTTAGGTTAATAATATAAGAGGGGTTCGGGGGGGCAAAGCCCTCCAAGTTAAGGTATACGGTTCAACCCATATCCTCGATTTCGAAACCAAAAGTATTTTTTCTGGTCAATTTTAGTGTGATTAGAATGAATTTGACATTCACTTCTGTTGGAAATCACTCGTTTTGGAGATAGGCCTATCTTCAAAACAAGTGATTTCCGACAAAAATGAAGGTCAAAATCACTCAAATCACACTAAAATTGACCAGGAAAAATATTTTTGGTTCTGAAATGAAGAAATGTAGTTTTCCGAAAACTGGCCCTTAGATTTTGTTTTTTGTGTTTATACCTACATATTTGTCATTATTATTATTAATTAACCTAATTATTATTAATTACCCTAACCTAACCTAAGAAAATAATAAAATAGCCTCATTTATAAATCCATCTTAAGTACATTTAGACAAATTTAAAGGTTGTGAGCGATTGTCGAGGGATGCTAGCTGAAGATTCCGAGATCATGAGACATATCTGTATCTGACTATCAGGGAGGCCACAGTGACTAAGGCTGGTAAAACTGGGGGCCGGAGTGACAAGGAACGGAAGAACTACGAGCCGGAGTGACTTGTTTCCCACCATCTACTTAAAAAAAAAAAAAAAAAAAATCCTATCAACAGTTCATTTCAATAGGAAATTTGAAAATACCGTGTTACTGTCGTACATAATTAATAAACGAAACCAACCTTTATAGAACTTAAGAGCTATTCGGTACAAGTCTTGGAGAGAGAATCCCCAATGCACCTCTACGCCATTTCCAACCCGACGATCGGCAGATTCTTGGTCAGTTTGTATCTTAAGTTCTTTGACAACGTCACCACTGTTGTCATCCGCCTTCTTGGTCACATCAAGCCTTTGGATACCCGCCTCCAGCTCTTCTCTGGCCGAGATGACGTCCTCTTCATTCGCCATGTTTGTTTACATGTCACACCTGGTAGAATTTCTTGACAAAAACTGAATCACATTTATAACAACCAATCTGACATGTTCACTCTGAAACGTAGTTAGCAAATTATCTTGCCATCTGAAACTAATATCTCTGGAATGTTTGTGACTACTATAAAAACTATTTCAGTAAATACACACCGCCTTATATTAGTACTTGTTGTGAAAGGTGCTAATACGACAAAAGAAGGCGATGGGTTTTACAACAGTTAAATAAATCAGATCATTGAGTGGAATTATTTATAGTTACATTATAGCGAGTTTGCCTTCTTTTTTTTTAATAGCAAATTCAGTTATTTTTGTCAAACCAGCTCAACGCTGGGGAACTGCAAGGCCGCTAGGGTTTATGGAGGGGGTCTCCACCGTGTTGCCAACCGCATGGTTATGAAGATTTTTTTGTATGAGTGAAGTTTATTTTGCAGCAAAAGTTAAGTGGCAAAGTATACGGAGAGGGAATATGCTCAAAAAATGTACTATTTTTAAAAATTCTCCTTCACCAGTCTACTGTCAAAAGAAAAACTGCTTCAACGATATGTCACCCATCATTACCCACCACCTTCTGTTGTAACAATAGATATTTTAATTCAATAATATGCTTCTCGTGAATCTGGCAGCTGACAGCTCATCGGCTGCTGGGGCATGGGCTATATTATAGTCCTGCAGGTTCCGAGAAAATAATTCGCCGTCAAAAATGGACGATTCTCCATTAGGACAATTCGCATCATGGACGATTCCCCGTTATTCTATAAATAAACTTAATATTATTTAATTAATACTATAATAACTAATTTTCAAGAGGAACTATCAAATTTCATGTTCATTCAACAGCGTAGGCTTTGGGTATTACAAGTAATTTACAAGTTGCACTTCGTAGTCGACTTTGAATCATTTTCTGGCGTCACCCATCTATGTCACCCGTAGCTGTCTTTATTATTACTGGTACAACAACATCTTGGGTATATTTTAAGACGGCTTTGAAGAGGTACATGTATATATTCATCTCAAATGATAATATCCAATGTCTTGCTCTGATCGGCGGGTAGCCTAAATAACCAGTGCCAGAAGAAAGAGTATTTTTCTTTGCACCAGATGTACGAAAGCACACACACACACACACACACACACACACACACACACATATATATATATATATATATATATATATATATATATATGAGCAATACATTTCAGAGGTAATAATTAGGCGAATAATACAGAATACTAGAGCCTTCTCTTTGAAATAAGTTTCACAACGAGAAACTCATATCACACCGAAATTTTCGCGCGCTAGAGATCTCTGCATTTATTTTATATGTTGCACTACACAGGTTCATAACTTGGCATCTTTATAGTTATACTGTTATACTTGCAATAAATGACGCGGAATCGTCCTGACGAATTGTCCCGGAACCGTCTTCCACTAAACAAGAGAAGCCACATTTGGTATATACAGGCTTACCAACTAGCATAATAATATTTTCATCCTGAGCCATAGGGTAATGAAAGGAAATGTAGGGTAATTTCAGTGTATGTGCAGGGCAAATTTTAGGGGTTGGCAACACTGTGTCTCCAGTGTCTGCCGGTGTTTTGGTGGTACGTACAGCAGCATTTAATTGTCACTGATTTGGCCATGAGCCTGTATTAAGGTAAGGCACATGGTTGCCCTTTCTTGATATACTTATGAATAGTAATGACAAGGTGAGGGTGTTTTGCTTCGTGTTTACCATGGGCCATTTAAAAACCATGTGGGTCCATTTAAAGACCAGTGGTCCTTTTAAACACCAGAGTTTGGAATAATATTGTAATGCTGCATAAGAAGTTATGTTCATGGCTCAGAATTGGTATAGCATGACAGATAATCACAGTAGTCAGTAATGAATAAGGGGTATAAAGGTATATCAATAATATCCACATCCCTTAAACCCATAAAAGGCTGCCACAGACAAAGTGCCTCCATATTGCCTTGCCATCTGCCATTTGGTCACCCATTCTCCAACTTGCACCCTCCTCATGTATCTCTCCACCCCATCCCTCCGTCTCTTCTGTTTCGATGATGTGAGGAAGAGGTAGGCCACATTGGACACTAACACCAGCATGAGCCTTGATGGACAACACCATTGTCTCCAAGTCATGACCATTCTTAGCCACTCCAGTCTTCATATAATATTTCAGAAGTCTTTAGTACAGGGCAGACTAATTGAATATTGGAAATGATTAATTCATTACCAAATAGAAAAAGCCTTTCCATATTTTCTGTTGAAGTGAATCTTTTGCGGGTTGTTATTTTTCCTGGATTACCACAGCTACTGGGCGTTTTTATAAACTTACCTCTGAATGCTATAAATGAGGATTTAGAATGCATAAATATTCTGTTGACGTCTGCCAGTAGCCGGCTATGTTTAACATTCCTAATGCTATCTATCTATCAATTGCCAGATGCCTTAATCCCCTACGGGGTGGCTACAAACAAATCGCCTCCATGTTGCCCTGTCCCCCACCATTTCACTGCCCTGCTCCCAGCTCACACCCCTCTCCCTCAGATACCTCTCCACTCCATCCCTCCATCTCATCGTTGACCTCCTTGTCCACCTCACTCACACTGTCCTCGTCAGTCTCTCGCTCTCCATCTTCTCCACATGGCCAAACCACCTCAGTGTGTTTCTCTTAACGCTTCCTGTCACATCCACATCCACACCACAATGCTCCTTCACATCCTCATTTGTCAGTGTGTGTCTCTGTGTGACTCCACATGCTCCTCTCAGATAACTCATTTCCACTGCCCTCACTCTTGACTTGTGTCCCTCTAACAAGGTCCAGGCTTCACTTCCATGCATTAGAGTTGGTATCACTATACTGTCATGTTGTAACTTTTTCACTTCCATGCTCTCTTCCCTGTTTCTTATCACTGCTTTCAAGGAACCAGCAACCTTTCTTCCTTGTTCATTCTTTCCTCTTCCTTCTGCCTGAGGGTGACTCTACACTGAGTGACAAGCCAAATGGTTCCCTGTACACCAGAAAGCCATTTACTATGCTAGGTGGTACCGTAACCATATAATCGAATTTGGGCGCCTGGTGGTTTAGTGGGTAATTATTGCACTCCAGTCAGATTGAGCTGGTGAAGGTTTATATCCAAAGGGTGGTTAAGGTTTATTGTTCACGTAATGCTACTCAGGGATGAGTGTGACTGGTCACTTTCATCTTAATCTGCTGCGTTCCAGCTATTTTTAGCCCTATTGGTCACCCCCATGCTGGCCATTTTTTTGACCTTTTTTATTACTGGCTAAAATGATAGATTTTGATGTGAAAACAATGAATCTCACCATTAAAATACTCACTAAAGCTCAAAAGTGGGTTTTATTGAGTTCTACATACTCGTATACAGGTATTCTCATTCTCACCCACTCGCCGCGTAGGTGAGAGAAAGCCGTTTTCTGTGTAAGGTAGACTCAGGTACCGTATTTATGTTGGGAAGGTATGGCAATATTCAGTACACTTTTCTGACTACTTATTACTTCAACATTTGTCATAATTTGAATGCCTGTCTCAAAGTGAATGCATTGTCTTACACTTACCGGTACTTGAAGAGAGGTACAACCTGACTTCACTATGAACAGTCCTGGCACTTACAAGGTGTTTACAGCTTGACATCACTATGTACAGTTCTTACACTTCCATCCATCCATCCATTGCCAGACGCCTCAATCCCGTTTGGGGTGGCCACAAAAATCGCCTCCAAGTTGCCCTGTCCCCCGCCATTTCGCTGCCTTGCTCCCAACTCACACCCCTCTCTCTCATATACCTCTCCACCCCATCCCTCCATCTCATCCTCGGCCTCCTCCTCCCTCTTCCCCCCTCCACCTCACTCACATACACTCTCTTCGTCAGTCTTTCACCCTCCATCCTCTCTACATGGCCAAACCACCTCAGTGTGTTCCTCATAACGCTTCCTATCACATCCATGTGACTCCACAGTCTCCTCTTAAATAACTCATTTCCACTGCTCTCACTCTTGACTTGTGTCCTTCCAACAACGTCCAAGCTTCACTTCCGTACGTTAGAGTTGGTATCACAATACTGTCATGTAGTAACTTTTTCACTTCCATGCTCACTTCCCTGTTTCTTACCACTGATTTCAAAGAACCAGCAACCTTTCTTCCCTGCTGTACCCTTTCAAGCACTTCACCCTCCAAACCTCCATCCTTACTCATCACACTACCCAAGTACTTAAACGTACTCACATTTTCCAATTCCTCACCATCCAACGTCGCTGTACATTCACTGACTTCACCTCTCTCAAAGACCATCACTTTACTCTTCCGTACATTCACCTTTAGATTCCGTTTCTTACACACTCTCTCAAACTCATCCACCAAGCCTTGCAGCTCCCCTTCGTCTTCACTCAACAACACAGTATCATCTGCAAACAACAGTACAGGGAGTTTCCAAACACTATCCTCTCTCACCAGGGCCATTCCAACATCCACTACCCTACCTTGTACCTCTTTTATTACCCCATCCATGTACAGATTGAACAACCATGGAGACATGACACATCCCTGTTTCAACCCAACTTTCAAAGAGAAAAATTCACTTAGTTCACCATCCACACAAACTGCAGCCTTCGCACCATCGTACATACTCTTCACAGCATTCAACAACTTCCCATCTACTCCATATATTCTTAACACTTTCCACAACTCTTGTCTATCCACCCTGTCATATGCTTTCTCCAAATCCATGAAAGCCGCATACAACTTCTTTCCCTTCTCTAGAAACTTTTCCACTAAAGATCTAAGAATGGATATCTGATCTACACAACCTCTTCCCTTCCTAAAGCCTCCCTGTTTTTCTCCAACTAATTTCTCTGTTCTTTCTCTAACTCTGTCAATAATATCCTACCATACACTTTTCCTATTATACTAAGAAGACAAATACCCCTATGATTACCACACACTTCTTTTTCCCCTTTTCCTTTGTACAAGGGAATAATTATACGTGACTTCCAATCCTCCGGGACTCTACCTTCCTCCCAGGCCAATCTGCACATCTTCCACATCCATTCTACTACTATCTCTCCCCCATGCTTCAGCATTTCACCACACACTCCATCAATTCCTGGGGCTTTCCCCAATTTAACTTTCTTCATTGCTTCCACAACTTCTATCCTACTGATTTCTTCCTGTCTTCTCACCTCCCTCCTTCTCCCAGCCACTTATACTCGCATTACTTCCATCCTCTACATTCAACAATTCCTTAAAGTGTTCTCTCCATCTGCTCACTTTTTCTCCCTTCTCCACTAGTAATCTACCATTTTTATCTTTCACTCCCCCGCTAACTTCACTTCCACCCTGTCTTACTCTTTTCACCTCTCTCCAGAACATTTTCTTACAGTCCCTTCACTTTACACTCAAATTCCTTCCAAATTCCTCATCCACTCTCTTCTTACTCTCTCTTACTAATCTTTTCACCTCTCTTTCTACATATAACTCTCTCTTCCGCCTCTCAACTTCTTCCACGCCCCTATTTCTCATCCATTCATTGTATGCTTTCTTCTTTTGTGCCACAGCCTGTTTCACCTCTTCATTCCACCACGCTGTTCCTTGCACCCCCCTCCGTCTTTTCTTCCTTCCACACACCACATCACACTTACTAGAAAATATTTACAACTTGATTTCACTATGTATAGTCCCTTCATTTAGGTGAAAATATTTTTAACATGCCTTCACTATGTACATCACTGGGTGAGGCACACGGGCCGAGAGAGTGTGAGGGGGGGAGTGAGGGGGTGTATGGCCTTGACTGCCTGGGGCATGATAGAGGAACAGTTAACATACGTGCCTGCCAATTTTTACCCACGAATCTTGAAAAATGTGATCACAGTGAATGTTTTAATTTTAAACTGTTTTAAAACCACACTGGCACTGACCGCAGATTTTTGTTAGACTGCTTTAAAACGGGACTGGCACGCTTCGGGTTAAGTGTCAGGACCAACTGCCTAGCCCTGGGCTACTATGGTCCTGATGGGGCAACGTAGGACTGGATAATGGATGTGCCAGAACTCTTTCAAGCAGTTCCATCCTTACTCATCACACTACCGAAGCACTTAAACATACTCACATTTTCCATTTCCTCCTCATCCAATGCACATTTTTAAATTTGAAATCTGGCTGTCAAACTTGCGTAAGGTTAGGTTGGATTAGGCTTGGTTTGGTAAGGTTAGATCTGGTTGAATCATTAAGTTTCCCATTGTTTTGACAGGGGATACACTGACGTGTCCAGTTGGAGCAGTGGTTGGTAAACAGTGCGGCCAGTCGGAGAGCCCGTCAGTAAACAGTGCTGCAGCCGACCTAGCTGCTTCCTAAGTACAGTAAGACCTCACTATAATGGACTAATTGGGGCCCAAACCATTCCGAAATATGCAAAATTCCAACCGAAGCGACATCCGGACTTCCCCTTGCTCTTCTGGACTTTTTCCGATATATCAGACATTAGTCCGGATTGCATGAACGGGTTTTAAACTGTTTTGACTACCACTGCAGTACTATACTGTACTGTGTTATAACTTCACTACATTAATCAATTGGTATAATATGTATAATAATTCTGTACTGTACACTGATAAACATGACTTTTATTTACCTTATTGTGGTGAACATAGCTGAAGTGGTCGGGCAGTCTGGACTGCTTCTGGCTTTATCGGACTTTTTCCGATATACAGTATAGGAATTTAGTCCGGTAGCTCCTCGAGTCTGATACAAGCGAATTCCGGTCTATTGAAGTCCGTTATATCGAGATTTTACTGTACTCCAAAATAGGTGTATTTTGTTTTTTTCCAGTCACTTCTTGCAGTCACAATTCTACTGTTAACTCTGTGTTGCATATGTTCCCGAATTACTTACCTTAAGATTGTGAGTTTGTTTCAATGTGGGTGGAATCGCCATGCCCATTTGGTAAAGACTTACCTGGAAAAGATCTGAAATTATTCCAGTATTCAAGAAGGGATCTTGTTACGTTCCCCTAAACTACAGGCCAATCAGTCTTACCTTGGTCTACAGCAAAACCTTGAAAAGAACTATGGCCAGTGGCTTATGTGAATTCCTTGACTCTGACTGAATTATGGCTAGACTCAGGTTTTGTCATTGATATACAGTAATACCTTGATATACGATACCCCTAGATGCAATACCCCGGCTTAACGATGGGGGTAGAAATTGCACCATACCCCGCAGAACAATGGCCATACCCTGGTTTAATGATGGGGTTTGATTTTTCTTACCAATTTAGATGATAGTTTAGACTAAAATTATGTGTTTAGGTTGATTTATAAACTGTTTTTAGACCACGATTAATGTGTTTTAGCCATAGGTGGGGTGAACATTGTCATTTTGGGGTACAGTTTACTAAGCTTGATTTTTTCCAGACATATTTTACAATATTCAGATTTGATTTGTCAGTTTTAGTGAGTTATTTGCAGGTGTTAGGCATAGGTTTAGCTTCCTTGACAGCTGTTAGGCCATTTAGATTGCCTTTAAACATGTTTTTGGGCTCATCTGGGTGGGTTTAGGACTTGGTTTGGGGGGAAACCAAAGGCTGGTAAACGGTCCACTTTGAAATACATGTTAAAAATACCCTGATGTATAGTACGATACCCCACCTAACGTTGGGGTTTTACCTAACCAATGAGATTTTTAAACCAGGGTATGCCTGAACCTGTATTACTTTCAATATACAGGTATACACTATTTACACATTACTATCAGTTAGTTCATCACTTGGAAGTTCTCCATCTTTGAGTGAAAGTCGGGAGTAAGCACAATATCTTTGGCAGTGCAGCATGACCCAGATTTGTGTCAGATGTCTACTTTCAGATATTATCAGCAGTTGATGTGGATAGATAGTCCATTCTGATGTAGAGTAGGTGGATGCAAGGAGTATTTGTAGTATGGAAACACAACCTGATGTATGTAATGTGGTCATAGTCAAAACTACAATGATGGGAAGTTGTGAGTTCATTGCTAATTTTACATACCGGTACCATATTTTCACATTCAACTTTTTTTTTATATTGGTATAAGGCATGGGAGAGCAAGAAGAGTGTCCATAATCCCATTTTCTGTCGCACACTGAGGGCAGACTCAAACAGTTTTGTGCAAATGTGCGAAAAACCTTGTCTGTATATATGTGGACTTGGCAGTTTAGGGTACTATGAGTCGGGCCGTATGTATACGGACTCAGCAACTTTGACACTATTGGTTTGTCCTTATATATATGGACACTCAGGAATGGGTTACCACCTGATCTCATTCAAGCCTGACTTTCAAAATACAGAAGTTGTACCTTTTTAAAGGTTTTCCAGCATGCATAGTAACATAAATATTTGTCTTTTCTGTATCAACATGCTAGTTTAGTTAGGATAGTCAACTGAAGTAATGGAGTGGAGAGGTATATGAGTGAGGGGTGTGTGAGCTGGGAGCAGGGGAGTGAAATAGTGGGGGACAGGGCAACATGGAGGCAATTTGTAGCCACCCCTTATGGGAGTAAGGCATCTGGCAATAGATAGATAGAGAGAGAGTTTAGGATTATATAAGTTTGGTTAGATTAGCATAAAATAGGTTAGTTTTGGATAGGAAAACAAGGTTGGGTTGTCATGAAAACTTAGGTTGGGTTTAAATAAATCATCACTGATATTGATGATTTTGTGTCGAAAATGGCGTTCAAAGATGGCATCTGTCAGCCTTTGGTGTATCACAAGATAGCATCCACCTGTCTTTGCCATCATTGGAGACTGCAGGCAAAGACTGCTGTCAAGCACTGTTCACTTTTAAAAGAAGTAGACAACATTGTAACTTGAAACCCCACTCAGAATATACTCAAAGAATCCTATGAAGAGCAGTGGTAAAGAAAAAAACTGAAGAAAACTGCAAAATAAGATGATTCTATGTCTCCTTGAAGATTATTGTATGGGAAATGTTGTGTTATGAAATAACACATCCCTGATGCTATTACTAGCTATAATTTTCACCTTAACTTTGTCAATATTTTGTCTTTTTGCAGCTTATTTGACATACTGTAGTTTGGTCGCAGAAGAAGACAGTGTTAACAACTATACATCCATTCAATAGCACTTCTTCATAACCATCATCCTGTTTTTGTGGTAGTAGCCTATATTGTAACAGCTTAACATTCATGATGGAGAGAGAACATTTTTAAGTCAAACTAAAACAAGTTTAACTTTCAGGTTATGGCCTCCTACGAACCCCCAGCAAAGCGAATCCTACACAGTGGATACTTCAACCCCACATTAAGGAGATGGCAGACTTCCAATACTGAGATTCATCCCTGGAACTTAATGTATCCAGTTTTCATTGTGTAAGTCCTTGATGTTTTGTATTGTTTTGTATCATTTATAAAGGTTCCAACATGTTTCATGAATTGGTTTTAGTACCTAATGGTGGCTGTTCATGCAGCTTAGTCTCATACAGCCTCCCTGTTCGGAGGTCACACTCTGTAACCTTATCTCAGGTTTTTTTTCGGTCTGACTCTCAAAGCTGTACCACAGAAATTCACACTTCTCACCTTCTGTGCTCAGTTGTCATCCTCCTTTCTCTCAGTGTGCCTAAACCATCTCAGTCTACCCATCCTCATCACAATATCAATACATTCCAGTCCCATCCTTCCTCTCAACTCTTCAGTTGAAATCTAGGCCCCTTCAGGCCTCACATTCTTGGACGCACTACATATCCATGTTTTCGTTGTCATTTCCATACATTTGAGCCTACAGATAGCCTCTTCCTGTGCTGACTAAGTTCACTACCATACAGCATTACACTCCCCACAAATGCCACATACAAAGATCCCATAACACCCTGTGGCAAACTGCACATGGCCACACTCCCTTTGCTTTGACAGTACCATCACCAGCTGTAGATGTCACCACTTTTGTTTTATCTGCATTTACTCTCAAACCCTTGTACCCCATTCCGTCTCTTCATTTCCTAAATCTATCCTTTGCCTCATTTTGATTTTCTGCAAAGCTACTACATGACAGTATTGTGATACCAACTCTAACGTATGGAAATGAAGCTTGGACATTGTTCGAGGGACACAAGAGTGTGAGCAGTGGAAATGAGTTATTTGAGAGAAGCATTTGGAATCACAGGGAGAGACAGATTGACAAATGAGGAAGTGAGGGAATGCTGTAGTGCGGATGTGGATGTAATAGGAAGTGTTAGGAGAAACACACTGAGGTGGTTTGGCCATGTGGAGAGGATGGAGAGCGAGAGACTGATGAGGAGAGTGTATGTGAGTGAGGTGGAGGGGGGAAGAGGGAGGGGGAGGCCAAGGATGAGATGAAGGGATGGAATGGAGAGGTATATGATAGAGGGGAGTATGAGCTGGGAGCAGGGAAGTAAAATGGCATGGACAGGGCGACATGGAGGCGATTTGTTTGTGGCCACCCATTATGGGATTAAGGTGACTGGCAATAGATAGATAGATAGAACACCAAGTCATCAGCATACACTCAACCCCCTGCTATCACGCCTAATTGGTCACAGGAAATGCACGTGATAGCTGAATACGCGATAGTTGAACTGAACAATCAATGGGAAAATTTTTAATTGTTTTTTCAGTGGCCCATTTTTCTAACTATTAACCACTTTATGCCTAGGATTTCTTGCCAAGCTCTCCTCTAACATGAAATAAAGCATTATTATATTAATAATAACAGTATAATGAATAAATAAACAACATAAAAGGCGTTCAAACTTTTATAAGGATTTCGGCTTGGGTGGTTTGATGGGTTCCGAGGCTTGGGAGTGGCTTAGTTGCCGCCAGATCTCTTTGGCTGTCTCCATTTCTTTAGTGTCCACAGCTAAAGGGGGTACCACATGGTACCTTATATCAGGAATGGCTGAGGAACATTTAAGTGGAACAAAACGTGGACGCTATCACACACGTCCCTCACACTGTCGTCAGAGCTCTGTCTCAGTTGTAAACACGTGATTACTTTATCGACATCACAGTTTTTTCGGCATAAGAATTATTAACTCTTTATAAGGGTTTCAAAACGATTGATATTTATTCTAAAATACAATATTAATAAGTATTCAGTGTTAGTCTGGTTAGTACTTGGATGGGTGACCGCCTGGGAACACCAGATGCTGTTGGCATCCCTACGTGTCAAGTGGGGTTGGTGGAGGATTAGTGCCCCTCCCTGTAAAACAGTTAACTCTAAGCCCTTGGCCACCCCATTTGGGATACATGGCATCTGGCAATGGATGGATGGATGGATTCAGTGTTAGGCTAAATTTCAATATTGTAGTATGATATATTCTTTCGAGCCGAATGGGTTTTGGTGACTGTTTTGCCCGTCGTGTCCTCGGCAGGAATCCGTTCAGATGCATTCCAAATGCCCGTGCGATAATCGGGAATTTTACCACGTTACCATTCCGATTAACCATCATATCCTCTGCAAACCTCATATGAAGTGCCGTGTGAATAAGTTTCGGCTAGCCTGTCTTCAAACTCAACGCGTGATAGCGGTCTTGGGGTGCGTGATAGCATGTATGGTTGTGCATTTGATGTTTGCGTGATAGCTGAACGCGCGATAGCAAGGGGTTGAGTGTACGTCATTTCCTATGGGAGGTCATTTCTGAAGTCATGTGAGAGCTTTAAGCACAGTGACAAACAATAATGAACTCAAGTCTGACTCCTGATGCATGTCAGCATTCACAAAAAACTCATCACTCAAATCTCCATTCACTTTTACTTGGGTGCGAGAACCCACATGCATAGCCATAGCCACTCTAACCAGCCACTCCTCGATCTCAAACTTTTTCATTGCCCACTTCATCACCTCCTGAGGGCATCTGTCAGAGGACTTCTCCAGATCAACAGGAACATTTCATTACTGAGTCACTATACAGTACCAGTACTGTTTTACTCTAACTTGGTCTAATTTTGGTGTCACTCCATTTTGAATGCCGAGTTGTAAAAGTAGATAAACACTCAGATATGTTGCTAGTCACAAAATGGTGCTAGGAAAATGATGTAGAGCCATAACATTGTCCTTTTCTTTCACTGAGTTATGTGAAATAAACTACCAAAGAATGAGAATCTGAGCTAGTTAACAGGAAAGGACTAGAGCCTGTACTGAATACAAAATTTTTATGCTGTCATGGAGCTAGGCTTGGCATTTGGTTTAATTTCCAGTCCATAAAAAATATCAGCAGTACTATGGCAGAGGAGGGCTGTGGTGTTGATGTGGATGTGAATAGAAATGTTAAGAGAAATAGGCCTACTTCAAGATAGTTTGGCTACGTTAGAGTATTGAGAATTAGAGGCTGACTAAAAGAGTGTACAGTATGTGAGTGAGGTGAATAGGGAGAGAAGGAGGGGGAGACCAAAGATGAGATGGAGGGATGGAGTTGAGAGTTGTATGAAGGAGGAGGGTGAGTTTCAGAAAGGGCCACCAAATGGCAGAGGACAGGGCAATGTGGAGGTGATTTGTTTGTGGCAACCCTTCATGAGATTATGGCATCTGACAATAGACTGTGTGTGTGTGTGTGTGTGTGTGTGTGTGTGTGTGTGTGTGTGTGCATGTGTGTGTGTGTGTGTGTGTGTGTGTGTGTGTGTGTGTGTGTGTAGACCATGGTCAACCTCAGTCATGGGGATTTCTTATGTCAAAGCATGGCATCATTTAATTGATTGATCGAAGAATTGCAGAGGCCAGATTGCCATTTAGCAAGTATTTTCATATTTACCTTTCACTGTCACTGATGTTTCTCTCATTTTTAAGAAACTGTCCAATGGAAAACATCTTTTGTAGACTACAATGAGGATCAGATGGAGGGATAGGCTGAAGAGGTACAGTACAGTGGAACCCCAGAATTCGTACAGCTCGATTTTTGTACAGCTTTTTCGTCCAAAAATCGCTCCAGTTTTTGTACGGCAACCTGCTATTCGCACTAAGAGACATGGTGTCATAGGTGCCACGTGGTCGCCAGTCCCACTTTGTCTTCTGCCAGCTACGCATCAGCCATACAGGCTCCATTAAACTTTGTGATAAATTACGTATTTTTGTTAGAAAATTGTACATAATCAGGTTCTTTACCATTAACCCTTTAACCGCGGGCATTGTTTTGCCCCGGCTGGCCTCTCCCACGAGGGTTTCAGCCAAATGTAAACAAACCTTTAAACCTTAATAACTCTGCACAGAATAAAGCTAGAGAAAAAAATAAGGTACCATTAGAAAGTACTAACCTTCAGCTTTGCATTGATGTAGGTTTCATGACTTTGTTGACTTTCACAGGACGGGCAGTGCCGTTAGAAGTGAGGGGTGTAAAATCACTATTTTACGCCCCACACACCAGTACCAAATGCCAACCACTCTCTGATAATAGTACTATAAACATATATGAACACTGCACATACGATAAACACCCACTCTGTGTTCACTGAGGTAGGTAAAAGGCACTGTAATTGCCCGCACTTCACTGCGGCATCACACGCTCACTGACGTTTGGTTAACGGCGATGTTTTCATTATTTCTAACTTCTATTACTATTTTACATATAATCTGGGCAATATATATTATATTTACACTGCACTTATTACTATATTGCATCACTGTCGCATCACAGAATTACAGCAGTGCCGCAGATTTTCTTATTACCATATCACTTATATACTGGCCATATTTACATAATTTTCTAGGTAAAATATCTCTTATTACTATATTATACAATTATTGGTAAAGCACGTCACTGTCGCATCACAGAATCACAGCAGTGCCGCAGATTCTCTTATTACAATATCACTTATTATACTGGCCAATATTTACATTGATTTCTAGGCAAAATATCCCTTATTACTACCTTATCCATTATACAATTATTGGTAAAGCACGTCACTGTCACATCACTGTATATCACTGTTACTGTCAGTATTTACTCAGAGAGTGGTACTCGGCAAAGCACGGAGTCACACAGAGAGCGACTTGGCATTCCTGGCACTGGTGTGTGCTCATTTTTCTCGTCCGAGGCCTCCATGTGGTGTTATGACACACTCTGCAGCGGCCCTGTGACAACCTGCCGCCTGCGGTAAGAGGCAATTTCACAAGCTGGTGCCGGCTCATGTAATTGCGGCACTCAAAACGGTCAGGTTGTGTGTCAGAGTGTAGCCTCGGGACCAATGCCATCACCTGACCAAATCGTGCAAGCAGCTGCTGCACGACAGTCTTGGAGAACTGTCTCAGGGATGGTTGCCTTATGCCCCCGACTTGTGTCTTGTAGAGGAGGAAGGCGTTGAGCATGCACATATCGAGCATGTGGAGGCAAGCCTTCCTGTACCATCGGGTGTTTCTCCTGAAACAGTCTATTTCGCCATTCATCATGTCAGACTTATCAACAAGTCTCATGTTGATATTGTAGTCAATGACGGCATCGGGCTTCATGATTGGCTCTCCCATCCTGTAGCTGACCTTCCCAGTTCTCTGCAATTCCCCCTTGTGGATGGTGCTGAGCATATTCACGACCTTCTTGTCGTGCCACCTGATCACCAGAAGCTTGTCTGACTTCTTCAGGTGCACATCTCCCTTGGATGAGGATGATGCTTCTGGGAAACTTGGCCACTCTTTCCTATGGCTCCGTACAGTGCCTACAGTGCCAGTGCCATGTTCAGCCAGGTATTTGGCGAGTTTCATTGCTGTGTAATAATTGTCTGTGTACAGCACATGATTCCCACCAAAATAACTCTCCATCAGCACTTTTACAACGGAGCCAGAGAAGCCAAGGGGGTCTTTCCTGTCCACGTCCATTGTACTTGCAGAGTAGATCACGAAATCAAGGATATACCCCATCTCACAGTCACACAGCACAAAGAACTTTATCCCAAAGTGGTGGCGTTTGCTGGGGATGTACTTCATGAATTTGAGACGTCCTCTGAACAATACCAGGGATTCATCTATGACGACTTTTTGCATAGGACGAAAAAATTGCATAAATCGATCCCTAATCCTGTTGAGAAAATCCCTCACTTTCCACAAAGGGTCAGTTTGGGACGGGTTTCCATTGTCAGCGAAGTGCAGGTATCCTAGCAGCTGTCGGAACCGATCTCGTGACATGTACTTCCCGAATGTTGGGATAGAAGTAATGTCATCAACCAGCCAGTACTCCTCCAACTCATGTCTCTTGATATGGGGCATCAAGAACATGAGAGCAAAGAACACATACAGCTCTCTGATCCCGACAGGCAACCACGACACTTGCTTTGGTGAGCCAATAGGTCCCAGCCCTTCTGTTGCACACTGAGCTGCATACCTATTGGTCTCATTGCTGACAAACTGCACGATTTCGTCTTCCATGAAGGCTAGGAAGTAGTCAACAAAATCATCTCCTTCGTTGCATGGAAAGGCAGGCTGTATTCCCGCATTTGTCATGTCAAACGGTGGATTGTGTGGCTGAAAATCAGCACCATCAGACCAAACAAATGCATCCACTTGCCCGGTGCGTGGTTCAGTGGAAGTGGCAGGTCGCATTGCACTCTTTTCCCCGTGAGAAGGAGCTGAGGTGGAGGCAATGGGTGATGCAGGAGGCGAGCGGGAGGGGGGTGAGTGGGGGGGTGGCGAGGGTGAGGGAGCTGGGTGGGGGGCAGGCAGGGGGGTTACTGACCTGGTGTGTGGTGAAATCTGACCCTTTCTTCCCCGCTTATCACCTCGCTTATCACCCAGCTTTGCCCTCCTAGTGCCACGCATCCCCTTTGTTCTAGGCCGGCCTGCCCTGCTTACCCTGCCTGCACGGCCTGCCTTCCCTCGCTGTGCAGGCTCTGGGAATTCATATTCCTCAGATGATGTAGACTGAGGAGAGGGCACGACAGAAGATGAAGAAGATGTAAGGGCAATAGGGCTAGGGGAATGGGAAAGTGGTGGGAAATGCTTGCTAGGGCCTGGTGTAGGAGACGTAAGTTTACGCTTCACTCCCTTCCCACGTGCAACACCAATTTTCCCCATAGGGGCCTTCCCTTTCCCAGAGTAAGTTGGGGGCGGTGGGGGGGAAACAACATGTTCACTTTCATCACTGTCACTGTCAATGCTAAAGGGTTCACCACCAATCACTGCAAAATCGTCACTACTACTTGCTGTAAGTGTATCACTCTCACTGCTACAATCCAGAGTTGTACTTACAGTTTTATCCAGCTCTGTCCTAATTTCTGGGGTGCTCAACCTCTTCTGCCTCGCCGTCGGCAGTTCCTTCCTCGGTGTAGAGGTCGAAGGCACACTAGCACTAATAATTTCCGAGGAGGAAGCGAGCGACGATGACTCGGGACGGAGTGCCATTATCACGTACAGAGCTGGACAGATACTGACTGATGCGTGTCAGGGCAGGGGTGGGGGGGGCCCCCCTCGGGGTGGGAGGAGGGAGGTGTGGGATGGCTGGCGTGAAAGAACTCGACAGCTACTCTTGTGTGAGACAATTTGCGCACAGGAAAAACGTGCGGTGTTCAAAATATTCACGAACATTCCAGAATGATACCCACGGTTTGGTCCAGTTTTGTCGATGTCATTCTGGAATGACACCCGCGGTTAAAGGGTTAAAGAACCCAAAGCAATGCCCCAACCTCAAGCATCCCCTCGATCCCAAGAATCTCCTTGTCCAGAGACAGAAAAGCAAGAAGACACCAGAAAGGCAGCTACCTACAGTTTTCATGGAAGGTGACTCCCCTTCCAAATACTAACACCTCCTCCTCTCTACATCCATCCGCTTAAGCCATCACCTTTCGTCACCACAGGTAAAATGCAGTAAAATTATCATTTATATTATCTACTGGGTATATTTCTTTATTTAAAGGTTTTATGTACAGATTAATGCAAATTACATTGTTTCTCATGGGAAAAAATTATTCGGTTTTCGAACAGTTCGCAACACGTACAGCCTCCAGGAACAAATTGTGTGCGAATTCTGGGGTTCTACTGCATATTAGTGAGAAGGGTCTAAGTTGGAGAGAGGGTAGTCTGATGGCAGGGGTCAGGATGACATGGAGGCAGTTCATTTGTGGCCACCGCTTCCAGGATCAAGGTGTCTGGCTGTAGACAGGTGCAGATAGATAGAACTTTCTCATTTAGTGGACTAAGTAATCCTCTCAGTTCATAATGCAGTACTTGAGTAACATATCTTGCTCCATAGAGATGATGATGATGCAGAGCAACCTGTGGCCAGCATGCCAGGAGTTTTTCGCTATGGAGTGAACAAGCTGGCAGCAGCTTTACAGCCACTTGTGCAGAATGGCTTGTCCTCTGTAAGTATTTTCATAGAATGAGGCTGCTATATTATGGCATTGAGTTATTCAGCATGTTGCTTCTTTAAAATCATCCTTATAAGTGACTTTAATAGCACTCTAGTTGTACAGATCAGACTTGCAAATCTGAAGTGCTTGGGTCCACAAAGACTTTACAGAACATGAAAGTACAGTATTTTGGATAGTAGAATCAGAACAGTAGCAAAAAGAAAATACTGTAATAAAGAATGTAGAGCTCGAGCAGTGTGGAGAGCCACCACTGGGTGACCAAAATTGATGCATACAAGCATGTTGGAGCCTTTATGAATGATTGAATGGACGAACAGTGAAGTCGTTGCATTAAAAATTGATCATATGTTCTTAACCCCTGAAGTACTATGACTGATGGTCGTCAGTTTGCATGTTTGCCATGCCGAATGTATGACTGACGGTCATAGAAGGTCTGTCAGAAACTGCCGAGCATTAAGCCAGCTCCTTTTATGATGTAAATGGTTCCTACCTAATCAGAACTAAGGAATGAGATGGTAGGAAGGATGATCCCACCTCCTCATCAGGTCTGTGGCCCCCCCCCCCTCAGCTACTTGTCCATCTCCCTGTGGCTGATTGGATACAGCCAGTTCTGTCCCCTCCCACCCAAACTACTCACCAATACCACATCTACATTGTATGGGGGGTGTCTTATGCCTGGTCACCCCCCCTCCACCTCCCCCCCCTTTATATCAAATGACGCAGCAATTTCTCTGCTATGATCGCTTTGTGTGTGTTTCCTCCCTCCATAATACTCCCCACACCACCTCCCTAAACGGGATTGAGGCGTCTGGCAATAGGTAGATAGATAGACCACCTCCCTGGCATTGGTGGTGTGTCTCTCTCGCCCCCACCAGAGACTCCCCACCCATCTCAACTTTCCTCCTTCCCTATCCTTTGGTCCTAAATATGAAGTGGTATTTCCGTGCCATACTGTCTACTCTCACCAAGAATTTTTTTTTTGCTTTTTTTTTTTTTTATGTTGACTCGTGCACCTAGTCTTATCATTGAAACATATTTTACATTGATTTCATTGATTTTGGTAAGGTTCTTTAGCAAAAATTAGTTTTTTGCCATTTGGGATTTTTTTTTTTTTTTTTTTTTTTTTAACTCATCCTGACTCCCACACGTAGTTTCATCAACAAAAAAATATTTTACATTGATTTCAATGATTTTTGTAAGGTTTTCTAGCAAAACTTGGGTTACCGCCAATGTTTTCCTGTTTTCTCTCTTTCTGTGAGGGGGGACTTTTATAATCTTTGATAGGCAGTTTTGCAATAACCATTAGGTCTAGGGGACAGATTGGCATTTTCAGGTGTGTAAATTCAAGCTCTTCAAATCAGTAAGAAAAAATGTTATCTTGGTGAAAGTTGATGTGGTTGAGAATATTAGGAGAAATACACAGAGGTGGTTTGGACATGTGGAGAGAATGGAGAACGAAAGACTGACTAAGAGGGTGTATGTAGGTGAGGTGGAGGGAGGGGTAGACCGAGGATGAGGTGGAGGGATAGAGTTGAGAGGTATATGAGGGAGGGGGGGTGAGTTGGAGGGAGGGAGAGGGAGGGGTAGACCGAGGATGAGGTGGAGGGACTGAGTTGAGAGGTATATGAGGGAGGGGGGTTGAGTTGGAGGGAGGGTAGTCAAATGGTGGGTGACAGAGCGACTTGGAGGTGTTTTGTCTGCGGCCACCCTTTGCAAGATTAAGGTGCTGGACTAGATAGATAGAAAGTTGAAAAATCAGCCCTGAATTGTGGATGGGGTGGAACATAGCTTCAGAAAAATGCGGTCGTTAGGGGTTAAACATGTCTACACACACACACACACACACACACACACACACACACACACACACACACACACACACACACACACACACACACACACGGGTGTAAACAAGACAGACGACACATCTGCAGGAGGGCTTACGAAAATTTGCCATAATTTTAGGATACATCCATCCCCCAATTTCCAGCGCATCGATAAACGACGATTCGCTAGACAGAGCAAAAGAAATAGAGGAACATTTCCACAATCCGAGCAACCATTGATTCATTAGTCTGAACACTACACCCCTCTCTAGGTTTGAAACAAGCGTGTGTGAATGGGATGTGGTGGTTCACGCGGCTTTCCCAGTCCTCCATCTGTCCCCTGTCCTCTCCCACCATCCCTCCTCCATCCACCACCATGCTCAGCACTGCCAGGCATGTCTCCCTCTCCATCCCCCTGCCCTCCCCTGCCCCCGGTTGTCTAACTCCCCATTCCCCCACCCTTCCCCACCCCAGCTTGTCTCCTGAGTGTGTGTGTGTGTGTATTTACCTAGTTGTGATACACAGGATATGAGCTACGCTTGTTGAGTCCTATCTCTTTTTCTTAATAAGTCAAATTTTGGTTTGAACTCGTTTAAGTTTTTAGACCAGACAGTCTCTTTGTCCAGGGTATTCCACAGGTCTGTGCATCTATGTGGAAAGCTATACTGGTATTTCTTGATATCCTTTAAGCAACTTGGCTTTTTCAGTTTCATTCCATGTCCTGTTGTTACTCTCCTATCCCATACAAACAGATCTTTTCTGTCAGCTTTATCTACTCCCATCATGGCCCAGAACACCGCAATCATGTCACCCCTCTCTTTTGGAAAGATCATATTACATATCTTGTAAAATCTGCTTCTAAGAGATTAGGTGTGCTAAGCCGACTTCGTTCTTTCTTTACTCCTGCTCAGTTGTTGACTGTATAGGGGTTTTATCCGCCCCTGTGTGGAGTACAACTCTCATGTGTGGGGAGGCTCCCCACAAACAGCTCTTCTCAATAGGGTGGAGTCAAAGGCTTTTCGTCTCATTAACTCACCTCCTCTTACTGACTCTCTTCAACCTCTGTCTCTTCGCCGCACTGTTGCATCTTTATCTCTTTTCTGTCACTGGTTTAATGGTCGCTGCTCCTCTGAACTGTCTGCATGCATTCCTCCACCTCTACGACGGGCGCGTAGCACCCGTCTAGCAGCAAACTCTCATCCCTTTTCTGTCCAACTCTCTAATGCAACAGTTAACCGTTACTCCCAGTCCTTCATTTATGCAACAGGTCAGCTTTGGAACTGTTTCCCTCTGTCTGTATTTCCTGCTTCCTATGATCTCCAGTCTTTCAAACGCAGTGTGTCCAGGCATCTCGAAATGATCGGATCTTGAATTTGGCTTTCTATTGTATTTTGTTTTTTCTCTTGGAGGGAACTGTTATTGCGTGGCTCATGGCCTTTGGTTCCTTCTTCCTCGCATAAAAAAAAAATATATATATATATATATACAGTATATATATACAACACTACCTGGGATAAACCCAGGTAGCGCCGCCCCCATTTGTGTCACCCTAATTTAGGAGAAAAAAAGAAAAACGAAAAAAACACAAAGAACAGAAATGGAAATAAACAGGGTGTCTGCGAGGTCACCACGAGCAGGTGGGGTACGACTTGACTACCCTTCTAGGAAAGGTAACCCAAACCGAGGTGCCGCAAAAGTGCTGAGATGGTATTGACAACTTTTCCCAATTCGAGCTTTATAGCAGCAGCAAATACATCACTTAGGCAAGACCTCAATGGTTACGATACTGCCACTGCGCAAAGCAGTGAAGTGGAGGGAGGGAGAGGGAGGGGGAGACTGAGGATGAGGTGGAGGGGTGGAGTTGAGAGGTATATGAGGGAGGGGGGGGAGTGAGCTGGGGGGAACACAGTCAAATGGTGGGTGACAGAGTGACCTGGAGGCGTTTTGTCTGCCACCCTTTGCAGGATTAGGGTGTCGGGCTATAGATAGATAGACTAATTTATTTTCATTTTGTACTTGAAACCCCTCTTCAGGGAGTACCAGAATATAGGCCTTATCAAAGCAGACATCCCCCAAATTGATCCAGTATAACGAGGGTCTACTATAAAAATAAGTAATCCCTCCAATATCCGACGTAATAGAGCCATAGGCAGGTCCGGATAGTGGTCTTGTCTGGATATTGGGCCCCAGCTTCTGGACTTGTACTTATGGACCCTAACTCAGAAAAACACCTATACAACTCCCTCTGGACATGCATAGCATCTATTTAAGACCCAAATCACACCAATAAGGGACATAAAAGACTGAAATAAATGCAAAAGAAGCATAAAATGAGGTTTTTGAGGTAGGTTCATACAATATTCAACATTCTGGGTACTTACAAGTCCCTGGCTCCTGGACTGGTAGTTATGGACACTAACCTAGCCTAACTCAGAAAAACACCTCCCTACTGCACATGCATAGCACCTAAGACACAGCATATTCACACCAATAAGAGACATAAAAGAGTGAAATGAGGTGTTTGAGGTAAGTATAGTATGGAAAATACAGTAGAATACAGTATGAAACATTCTGCCTACTTACAGCAAGTCCATGGCCATCTCGATGAATAACCGCCTCCTCTCAGACTCTGACAGTAAGAAGGATTTCCTGAAGCACGTGCAGTACACTGTTCATGAAGTCTTGCACTGAACTTAGTCATTCGCACTCAGAAGTCCATTCTCTTCACAGTGCGCACTCTTGTCTAACATATGCTCCATTGTAACTTAATAAGTGTTGCACTCTGCACTTTAAGTCTTTCCACTCTTATAACAATTTTCTAAAGCAAAAACACACGTCTATTTACGTTAAATTTAGTCCAAAAATTGTTTGTCTTTTCACTCACAACTGTAAATCCTTAACACAATGCACTGTTTTTTTCACTGCACAACAATGTAAATTCCCGTGTGGTCTAGTGGAGAAGTTCTTGGCGTCTATTCACTGTCAGAGTCTGAGAGTATTGCTGGCAGGTGACCTAGGGGTGCGTCGCTGGGTCATGGTGATGGCGTACCCACTGCAGACGACTCTGAAGACAGACGCAAACTCACGTCGAGCGGTAACTCCACAGTGGCTGATGTGCTGGGCTGTGGCTCGGAGCATGAGGGCCTGTCTTGGGGAGGCAGTGGAATGGAGCCAGGGCTGGGCACAGCGGGAGTCACGGGCCTGAAAAAACTGTCAATCGTTGATTGACACAAGGAATGACGATTCTGATGATTAATGATGTGCTGCCTGAAAGCATGCACTTCCTCCACAAGTCCCAAGGGCCCCATCTCCCTGTCGCAATCCGGGTGTTCCAGGTAGTCCTGAATGAACTCTAGGTGTTCCCGGAGTGCACTCAGCTTGGGGATGGCTGGAGTTCTGTCATGCTGAGAGGAGTCCGCATCATCGTCCCCGTCCTCGTCGGAATCTTCAAGCTGGGTACTGACACCTGCAACTGAAGATGCGATCTCGATATCAGACAGGGTCTGATACCCAGGATCGCCCTCGTCGTCATCCAACCACTCACGCACATCGTCCACATCAACATCGACGCCATGCATATGTAGACGTTGTTATGGAACAGAGAAAGATAATGTACACTTTAAGTGAGAATACCAAAAATCACTACTGTCCCGTAAAGTTCCAGGTCCAAAACAAAAGAGTTAGGTAAAATTACAAGTTAAAGTTTAATGCTCAAACTAACAACAAAACATTCAGGACTCATAAGGATAATGTAATGGCAAAAAACAGGTTAAATATATGGTTAACTGCAATAGCCTCTATTAACATGAAATTAGCAAGAGTAGATTTACCTAAGTCAGCCCTGATAAAATGAAAATACGCTGGGTAATGCTCAGTTAATGCAAGATAAATTATTACAGATACAAAATATTATTAATGATGACTGACGTAAAGAACCTTTACATAAATTACAAAAAACCCTACTGGGCCCAAGAATTAACCTTATGCTACACAGTACAAGAAGAAATGCAACAACAGTTATACTCAAATTACACACAGCTGCTAGATGTTTGGAGATTTCTTGAGCACTCACAATAATAATAACTGTACAGGGGAGGACAGAGATGTGAACGAAATGAGGAGTAGATCTAAGTGGCCATGATGCAGAGACTGAGCTCATTATATAGGGGCCAGCAGAGCTTGATACAACTTGTAAGAAGGACGCGCAAATGAAGCCATGGGGACAAAGAGTTGACAATCCCGCACTGAATAACAGAAAGGACGACTTACTCTACTATAACGGTAGAAGGGGGGGACTGAGGCAGAACACGCTCGTGATCAAACAGGCAGCACACTGTACGTTAGAATTACACAAAGGATGATGAAATCATAGGCTATGTAACACCTCCCCACAAAGAAAAAGAAATTTACAAAGGAAATTTCTTATTACTCTAAAACAATCTGTCTAAAGTCTAGATAAGCAATCTGCAATGACATTTTCTTTCCCCTTGACATGTTGTATGTCTAATGAATACTCCTGAAGAAGTAGACTCCATCTTGTCAATCTCTGATTTTTATCTTTAAACTTACTAAGGAATTTCAGTGGGTTATGATCGGTATAAATGACTATGGGGTCAAAACCAGAACACAAATAAAATGAAAAATGCTGTAAACCCAAAATCAAGGCCAAAAGCTCTTTCTCAATAGTTGAGTAGTTCTTTTGAGGTGGAGTGAACTTCTTACTGTAATAAGATACAGGGTGTTCAATACCCTGATCATCCTCTTGCAGCAAAACAGCCCCAGCTCCTGTATCACTTGCATCAACAGCCATCTTAAAAGGCTTAGCAAAATTTGGAGTAGCGAGCACTGGCTGACTTAATAGGATAGCTTTAAGTTTGCTGAAAGAGGATTCACAATTATCGGTCCAGACAAATTTAACTCCCTTTTTCAGTAGGTCTGTAAGTGGTGACACAAGAATTGAAAAGTTAAGAACAAATCTCCTGTAATAACCTACCATTCCCAAAAATCTTTGTAGCTCTTTCCTACTTTTAGGTCTGAGAAGATCACTTATAACCTGAACCTTAGCTGCTGGTGGTGCAACATGTCCATCACCAATTACGTACCCGAGGTACTGAACTTTAGCTTGACCAAACTCACACTTTGATAAATTAGCTACAAGATTAGCCTGAACTAAACAGTCAAGAAATTTACTGACATGGCATAGGTGATCTTTCCAGTTGTCACTGAAGATTAATACATCATCAATATAAACAACACACCCTGCCAAACCCTCTGTTACAACATTCATGAGCTTCTGAAATGTGGCTGGTGCATTCTTCATACCATATGGCATTACCGAACATGCAAAAGTCTTTCCTAGTGTTACAAAACATGAGATCTCCCTAGCACGTTCAGTCATAGGTACTTGCCAGTATCCCTTTAACAAATCAAACTTACTTATGTACCTAGCCTTTCCGATCTTGTCTATGCAATCTTCCACACGAGGGAGAGGGTAAGTGTCTGTTTTAGTTATCTGATTAACACGTCTGTAGTCGATGCAAAGCCGCTGTGACCCACCTGGCTTAGGGACCAGAGTGACAGGAGAACTCCACTCGCTCTGACAGGGCTCAATCATCTTGTGGTCCAACAGGTAGCCAAGCTCCTTCTGGATGAGAGGAACTTTCACTGGGTTCACACGGTAAGGAGGCAATTTAATTGGCTTTGCATCTCCAACATCGACATCATGCATCAACACAGTGGTTCTTCCTGGAGTGGCACGGAACACTTGCGGGTACTCCTGCAGTAATGCCGAAAACTCCTGCCTTTCCTCGGGAGGTAGATGAGAAAGCTTAGTCTGGAGATCATTCATGATATCAGGATTCTTCCCCAAACTATCACTCAGGCTCATACTGCATGGGAGAGCTTCACTTGCAGACTCGGGTGGAACAGCTACAGTGCAGACTGGATTATTTTCGTCCCGCCTGTGATATAACTTTAGCATGTTTATGTGACATAGTTGCTTGTTCTTTCTACGATCTGGTGTGGCGATGACATAGTTGACATCACTGAGTTTCTTCTCCACGAAATAAGGACCACTAAACTTGGCTTGAAGAGGTTGCCCATGAACTGGTAGCAGAATCAAAACCTGATCTCCTGGCTGAAAGTGGCATAACCTGGACTTCTTATCATACCAAGTCTTCATCTTCTCCTGAGCAGCTCCTAAATTCTCTCTCGCCAGCTGTAAAGCAGTGGACAGCCGTTCTTTGAACTTCATCACATACTCCAGCAGGTTGACGTCATCTTCCTCCGACAGCCAGCATTCCTTGAGTAACTTAAGGGGTCCTCTTACTTCATGGCCAAACAGTAGTTCAAAAGGTGAGAAGCCCAGTGATTCATTTGGAGATTCTCTTGCGGCAAACACAACGAATGGAAGACCTTTATCCCAGTCTTTCTGATGTTCCAAACAGTATTTCTTGAGCATCGATTTGAGTGTTTGATGATATCTCTGCAACGCTCCTTGGGTCTGGGGATGGTAAGCTGAAGACGTGATCTGGGTGATCCCCAACTCTTTCAGAGACTGCTTGAAAACATTTGACATGAAATTACTTCCCCGGTCTGACTGTACCTCCTTGGGCAGACCAAACTTTGTGAAGAACCCTAGCATTTCCTTAACCACGTTCTTTGCTGAGATATTTCTAAGTGGAATGGCTTCAGGATAACGAGTAGCCATATCAATCATGGTCAACACATAAGAAAATCCTGAAGAAGTCTTAGGAAGAGGGCCCACAATATCCACCAACACACGGGTGAAAGGCGCCTCAAAAGGAGGAATGGGAACTAGAGGTGCAACCTTTTGGTCTGATTACACTTCCCCACAACTTGACAGGTGTGACAAGACTTACAATACCAGGAAACATCCCTGAAGATACCTGGCCAGTAGAAGTGTTTCAAAATGCGTGCCACAGTCTTCCTCACTCCAAGGTGTCCTGCCAAACTGGAATCATGAGCCACTCTAATGATATCCTGCCTACAAACACGAGGGATGACAACTTGATGTACAACCTCCCATTCACAGTCGGCTGATGCTGTTGGGGGTCTCCACTTCCTCATAAGTACTCCTGACTTTACATAATAACAAGTAGAAGCACCGGCTGACTCTTCTTCACTGAAAGCAGAGTTAGCTAGACCTTTCAACTCAGGGTCAGCAACCTGCAACTCAACCAACTCTTGACGAGACAAATTATCAACACTACGGGGTACTGCCTCATCTGGTGAGTGGTCCAAATTAGCAAGAAAAGTGTCAGCTAGGATAACATCATCATCATCATTATCCTCTAAATCACCAGTAACTTTAGACTTAGCCCTAGTGACAGCACATGCAGGGAACACATCAGGGACATCACAATCCTGGGACGCAGCCACTGGCTCACTAGACAACTGAGGAGCTGGACACACTTGACTTCCACCAATATCATTTCCAAGTAAGAAAGTTACACCTGACATTGGGAGTGTCTCAACCAACCCAACCATAACGGAACCATTAACAAAACCAGACTCTAAATTCACTCTGCACAGAGGGACAGAGAAGTAATTATTCCCTACACCTTGTAAGATTACAGTTTCATCAGAGGAATTAACATTAGAGCCTAGAACACTGGTCAGCATAAGGGATTGGCAAGCACCTGTATCACGATATATTTGAACTGATTTCCTGTCATTACTGTCCAGAGGACTGACAAAACCATCAGACAGGAAATTAGCACATGAACTCTTGAGAGTGTCACCCACGTTACTGCTCAAAAGAGGAGCTCCATCATGAGAATTTAAGTTACCCCTCAAAGCAGGTTCAGTTAACCCAGTTAAAGAATTCTGGGAACTCTCAGGAGTGGACACTAGACCAATTGACTGAATATTTAAAGACTCCTTTTTGTTCACATCACGCTGTCTCCTGAAACATTTCTCCGTAGTATGACCAAGCTTACTACAATAAGTACATTTACTTTTCTGAAATCTAGAGGTGGAGCTGTTATTTACTTCCTGAGAAACATCATCTTTATTCTCTTTCCTGTTACCTGTACTCTGAGTAGAGGCACCGTACTTACTCTCAGCTTTCCCTTTTTCTCTAGAATATCTCTTGTGAGTGAGAACATATTCATCAGCTAAAACTGCAGCATCAGACAAATTATCTATTCTTTTCTCATCAAGATATAGGCTTACATCTTTATAGATGCACCTCTTGAAGTCCTCCAGCAAAATCATCTGCTTAAATTTACCAAAATCAGAATCCACATTCTTAGAATTTAACCACTGCTCTAACAGATCTTCTTTGATTTTTGCATACTCAACATGGGATTGCTTATCTTGCTTATAAGTTGTCCTAAATTTTACTCTATAGGCTTCAGGAACAAGCTCATAGGCCTTAAGAATCAAGCTCTTAACTACATCATAATTATCAGATTGATCCTGAGGCAAAGATGCATAAGTTACTTGAGCTTTACCGGTGAGAACAGTTTGAAGGAGTACGGGCCAATACTTTTTGGGCCAATTAAAACCTGTAGCTACCCTCTCAAACAACTGAAAATACTTTGTTAAATCAGATTCATTAAAAGGACGGACAAGTTTAACATTTTTAGCCACATCAAAATCATCAGAGCTAGATGATCCAGTTCCACCTTGTTTCATGCGATACTCATGGTCTGCCTGAATCCTAGCAATTTCAACTTGTGCCTCAGCCTCCTTAGAACGGGTCTGAAATTCAGCCTCCTTAGCACTTGCTTGAAATTCAGCCTCCTGAATACGAGCCTGAGACTCAGCCTCCTTAGCACGTGCTTGAAATTCAGCCTCCTTAACCTGAGCCTCCTGCAGGGCTAGCTGTAACTTAGCTAATTCAATCTGCGTTTGCTCATTTGGAGGAGTTACATAAAACAAGCTTTCATTAATCATGTCAACAATTTGATCTTTAGAATGATGAGAGCGAACAGCAATTCCCAATTGTTGAGCAACAAGCTTAAGTTCATTCTTTGTTCTGTTCTCTACATCACACACTGTTTGCACATTTGACAAAAAATCTTTGGCTTCATCAAGTGTAGTAATAGTAGACATCATGAATAAGTAACAGTCACAAAATATCAAGCAATATCCTTATGATAATATCCTGAATATCCTGATATGAGGTCGCCAAATTTATGTTACGGAACAGAGAAAGATAATGTACACTTTAAGTGAGAATACTAAAAATCACTACTGTCCCGTAAAGTTCCAGGTCCAAAACAAAAGAGTTAGGGAAAATTACAAGTTAAAGTTTAATGCTCAAACTAACAACAAAACATTCAGGACTCATAAGGATAATGTAATGGCAAAAAACAGGTTAAATATATGGTTAACTGCAATAGCCTCTATTAACATGAAATTAGCAAGAGTAGATTTACCTAAGTCAGCCCTGATAAAATGAAAATACACTGGGTAATGCTCAGTTAATGCAAGATAAATTATTACAGATACAAAATATTATTAATGATGACTGACGTAAAGAACCTTTACATAAATTACAAAAAACCCTACTAGGCCCAAGAATTAACCTTATGCTACACAGTACAAGAAGAAATGCAACAACAGTTATACTCAAATTGCACACAGCTGCTAGATGTTTGGAGATTTCTTGAGCACTCACAATAATAATAACTGTACAGGGGAGGACAGAGATGTGAACGAAATGAGGAGTAGATCTAAGTGGCCATGATGCAGAGACTGAGCTCATTATATAGGGGCCAGCAGAGCTTGATACAACTTGTAAGAAGGACGCGCAAATGAAGCCATGGGGACAAAGAGTTGACAATCCCGCTCTGAATAACAGAAAGGACGACTTACTCTACTATAACGGTAGAAGGGGGGGACTGAGGCAGAACACGCTCGTGATCAAACAGGCAGCACACTGTACGTTAGAATTAAACAAAGGATGATGAAATCATAGGCTATGTAACAACGTGCATGGAAGTCATCCACGTCAAAACCTAGGAAATCGAATTCCACATCCGTTCCGAGAAGCAGACGAGACCAACCATTTTCTAGAGTCTTGACAGGGATTTCCTTCCATGCACTGGCCTAGTTGTAGATTGCAGACTTGATGTTGCAGCGGCGAAGGTTTTCCAAAGTCTGCTGGCCTCGCGTGTCCCATCCCTCCCTGCGCTCGTCCTCGTCCTCGAGGACAACCATCACCTCGTCCAGGAACTTCCTTTGGTACAGACTCTTCGTTGCCACGATCACTTCTTGGTCCATTGGTTGGATGAGAGCAGTCGTATTAGGTGGCAGAAACATGCACCTAATGCGGCCATTCTCAGCCACCAAGTCCTTGTCACACGGATGGGCAGGTGCATTGTCGAGGAGAAGGAGGGCCTTTACCTGGTCTCATGGGATTCCCAGTGTCTCCGTCTGGTAATGTATGACCTCCTTGATGAAATGGCGGTGAAACCAGTCTTTAACCCTTTAACCGCGGGTATTGTTTTGGTCTGACTGTCCTCTCCCGCGGGGGTTTCAGCCAAATGTAAACAAACCTTTACACCTTAATAACTCTGCACAGAATAAAGCTAGAGAAAAAAATAAGGTACCATTAGAAAGTACTAACCTTCAGCTTTCCATTGATGTAGGTTTCATGACTTTGTTGACTTTCACGGGACGGGCAGTGCCGTTAGAAGTGAGGGGTGTAAAATCACTATTTTTCGCTCACACATCATTACCTTCGCTCATACACCATTACCAAATGCCAACCTCATTCTGATAATAATACTATAAACATATATGAACACTGCACATACGATAAACACCCACTCTGTGTTCACTGAGGCAGGTAAAAGGCACTGTAATTACCTGCACTTCACTGCCACATCAGCGGTGTTGTAATCACTATTTTTCGCTCACACACCATTACCAAATGCCAACCTCATTCTGATAATAATACTATAAACATATATGAACACTGCACATACGATAAACACCCACTCTGTGTTCACTGAGGCAGGTAAAAGACACTGTAATTGCCTGCACTTCACTGCCACATCAGCGGTGTTGTAATCACTATTTTTCGCTCACACACCATTACCAAATGCCAATCACATTCTGATAATAATACTATAAACATATATGAACACTGCACATACGATAAACACCCACTCTGTGTTCACTGAGACAGGTAAAAGGCACTGTAATTGCCTGCACTTCACTGCCACATCAACATGTGTTGTCACTCACACAGCTGGACAGATACTGATGCGCGCTTGGTCAGGGGTGGGGTGGGGGGCCCAGGGGGTGGGAGGTGGGGCCCTAGGGGGGGGAAGAGGGAGGTGGGGGTCGGCTGGAGTGAAAGAACTTAATAGCTACTCTCCCTTGAAACAATTGGCGCACGGAAAAAACGCGGGGTATTCAAAATATTCACAAACATTCGAGAATGACACCCGCGGTTTGGTCCAGTTTTTGCAACGTCATTCTGGAATGACACCCGCGGTTAAAGGGTTAAAGATATGGGCTGTAAACTATGCCTTCAAAGAATGGTACCAGACGACAGGAAGGACATCCATCACCCCACGAAGACACCGAGGCTGCTTTGCGCGGCCAACAATAACGGGCTTAAGCCGGTGCATGCCGTTAGCATTGGCACAACACAAAGCAGATATCCATTCCTTGGAGAGCTTGCGGCCAGGTACACGCTACTCTGTCTCCTTGGCTGGAGTATTCATTGGCAAAGAGAGATAGAATAAACCAGTTTCATCAGCGTTGTAGACTTGACCGAGAGTGAGGCCCTCCCTGTCGATCAAGCCCTTCACCTTGTGCTGAAACTCGTCAATTCCATCCTCATTAGCGTCCAAAGCTTCGTCATGAGCTTTATGGTTGGTAAGGCCATGCCTTAACTTAAACGCGAAGAGCTAACCCTCGGATGCCTTGAAGTCTAGGGCGTCGTGAAGCCTGGCGAACTTCTCAGCAACAGCCTTCAGCTCCATACCACGTACCATCACACCAGCAGCACGTTGCTGTCAATACCAAATCAACGTGGAGCGGTCGACTTCAGCAAACTTGAGAGTAAACATCACCTTCCTCTCCACGTTGTGTTTGCTTCTCGACGAGAAGTCAGCCGTGTACTGCATGAGTTTGTCTTGGGATCTCTTAATATGAAACAAAGTAGATCGGGCCAGGTTGAACTCGTGGAGGATGCGGGAAGAAGACCACCCCGCGTCTACTTTCTCCAATATCTCCCACTTCTTCTCCAGAGTCAACACCACTCTCTTCCTCTTCTCAGGCAGCCGGGCCATCATCACACACACGAAGGAGAGGCACGAGAGCAGCAGGAGTGGCTGCAACAGGTAAGGCACCACCACAAAAGCGAGCACGTGGGCAGCCATGACTACGAGCGTGCACTTGTGACGAGAGACAGGCGGAAAGTGGGGAGGATGCAGGGGCTCTCTAGCAGACGTCAGAGGAATGACGTGCCACAACAAAGCTGTCCCGCGCCCCGCGCGCCAAGTTCAAATTACGGGCGGGAATTTTTTTTTTTTTTTTTTTTTTTTTTTTTTTTTTTTCCAGACCATTTTGGGAATATTGGATCCTGGGACGATTATGTCCGGTTAGTGGGGATGTTCGGATATTGGGCGTTTGGATATTAGAGGGATTACTTACAAGAAGTGGTGCCAGGGCACAGCAAACCCATCTCCAATAGTCATTTTAGTGCTGACGTATAAGCACATCAGGATATCTAGTCAAAGATGTCACATATCAGATTTGGAGAAAATAAGATGTAATCCATCCATCCATCCATCATCCAGTCCTGCATTGCCCCATGAGGATCGTAGGAGCCCGGGGCTAGGCAGTTGATCCCAATTTTTAAGATGAGAGTGACCAGCCTCACTCATCCCTGAGTGGCATTATGTGAGTAGTCAACCTCAACCATCCCTTGGATGTAAACCTTCACCAGCTCAATCCGATTGGAACGCAATAATTACGCACTGAACCACCAGGCTCCAAAATTTGGTTATATGGTTACCACCCAGCATAGTAAATGGTTTCTTGGTGTACAGGAAACCATTTGGCTTGTCACTCAGTGTATAGTCACCCACAGGCAGAAGGAAGAGGAAAGAATGAAGGAAAGAAAGACAGAAGAGTGAGTGTAAAGTCACCCGTAGGCAGAAGGACAAGGAAAGAATGAAGGAAAGAAAGACAGAAGAGGATGGAAGGAAAGAAGGATGAAGGAGAGGAAAGAGCAGACACCCGAGAGCAGCACTACATCGAGTGAGAGGATGGTGAGCGCCCCCACCTACCACATAATAAGATGAAAATTGGCTTGTTACTCAGTGTAGTCACCCACAGGCAGAAGAAAGAGGAAAGAATGAAGGAAGGAAAGACAGAAGAGGGAGTGTAAAGTCACCCGTAGGCAGAAGGACAAGTAAAGAATGAAGGAAAGAAAGACAGAAGAGGATGGAAGGAAAGAAGGATGCAGGAGAGGAAAGGCCAGACACCCTAGATCAGCACTACATCGAGTGAGTGGATGGTGAGCACCCCCACCTACCACATAATAAGATGAAAATTGATGATTTTATGCCCATGTGAAATTTTAGGCCCGACCCACCTGACACTGACCCCCTTACCCCTAACTGGAGGGGGGATCCCCTGATATAATGAGGCATGTTATAGGATGCAGATTTGATAGATGCACATTTGGGTTTTGGTTTCATGTCAATATGATGAATTTGAGGGGATATTTTATTTTATTTTATTTATTATTTTTTTTTTTACCTACGTCTTGGGTCTTGGCCCAGTTAGGACCAAAATTTAATCAAGTGATCAGAAGGTCATAGCCCATCATGCCTGTGGTTTTAGTGAAAATTGCACCTGTAGTTTTTGCATAAGATTGTTAACAGACAGACGAATAAATAAACAACCAAACCGAGTGAAAACAATACCTGTCCCCGGGCCCCACAGGGGCAGGGATGGGTAATAATAATAATAATCATCATCATCATCATCACCATCATCATCATCATCCAGACCTCCTTTACCCTAGGACAGGGTGAGGAGTAGCAGTGTCCAGACAGCCCAAATTTGCCCAATCCAATGGGCCATTCTTCCATTTGCTCATTAAAACCCCTGGAATCCGGGCTCTTATCAGATACGTCAAAAACATTCACCACATTCTGTAGCTTCACGTAAACACATCCGATAGAGTCATTCTGGATGCTGCCAAGTTAAAAAGGAGTGCCAAATCCCTGATCATGCACTTCTCCTCACAACATTCATCCAGCCGGCTGGATCTCTTGTCAGTTCCCTAGCCTCACTGACTTCAAACCTCTCATCCTCACACACTTATATACCATGCCTCTCCACCTTCTCCTTGGCCTGCCTCGCCTCCTCCCTTCTTCAAATTCGCTCAGATAATAATAATACTGTACAAGTACTAAGAGTGATGATGATGATCATAGTGCTGATGATGGTAAAATTATTAGTCCATGTGTCATGTTTTCCAGATTTTGCTTTTTGGTGTTCCCTCTAACATGCCGAAAGATGATCAGGGGACCAGCGCAGACACCCCGGATACTCCTGTCATCATGGCCATCCAACTCATCCGAAAGACATTCCCTGACCTCCTTGTGGCTTGTGATGTAAGTTATGTAATTTGTAGTTAATTGGCCTCTAGCAGTGAAGGAGGAGGAGTAGTAGTAGTAGTAGTAGTCACACCTGGGCTTTCCCACAGAGCTCTCAAGGAATGTATGTTGTGCTGTTGGTGCAGTTGATTGTGTGCAATGTAGTCTTCCATAATGTGCTTAATAGTATGGGGTGTCGTGTTGCATCCTGGACAGGCGTCGGGGACAGAGTCATCCATCCTCTTCTGATAACTCAGGAGGGCTGGATGATGCCCACATCTCAGCCTGGCCAGGTGGACCCTGTCCTCACGTGGGAGGTAGGATTCAGAATGGTGGATATCAGGAGGCCATGCATACAGTTGTGTTTTGTGTTCAAGTGACTGAATGGAGCGGGGAGTGATTTGAGTATGGTTATGCTTCTGGAAGCTGGTTTAAAGCAGGTGAGGGGGAAGAGATGACAGTATTTGTGTATGATATCATGTGCTGGGTGTTGTTTTGATATTCTGTGGTGTGTATGTGGATGTGCTGCCATGTAGTGTAGTGGATGGTGTGGGTTTGTGGAGGGTACGGCAAGAATTTGTGTGCCTCTCATGCTTAGATGATACTTGACTTTGAGGACCTTGGTCTCTTGGTGCAGGTGGTCTGTGGGTGTAGTAGCTGTGCAGCCTGTGATTATTTTTAGGGCCTTGTTCTGTGTGGTCTGTGGAGTGTTGTAGTGTATTTTAGTGAGGTTAGAAGCACAAGCAGGGCTTGCATAATTCATCACTGAATGTATATATTGTTTGTATACTGTGGTGGTGATTTCTTTGTTGTGACCAAATGTTGTATTGGCAAGTGACCTTAAGGCATTGAGTCTTGGTGTTAATTTATCTTTAATGTTTGTGATGTATTGTTTAAATGACATTGATGTATATTATGTTACACCAAGGATTGTGTGTGTGTGTGTGTGTGTGTGTGTGTGTGTGTGTGTGTGTGTGTGTGTGTGGTAGAGTGTTGTTTATGATGAGGTGTGGAATGTAACTGTGTTCTGCTGTCCAGTTTGTGAGAAGGGTCACTGTAGATTTGGCTGGGGCTATTTTGATTCTGTCTGTGGTGAAGCATTTGTGTAGTGTGTTGAGGTAAGGTTGGAGGATGTGTGAGTCAGTGTTTGCATTTCGGTGTGTACATGTAAGCGTTGTGTCGTCCGCATAGGAAGCTATGTGTATCTGTGGTGTGTGGGGTGTGGGTATGTCATGCATGTTTAGGTTAAAGAGAGTAGGGGACAAAACAGATCTTTGGAGGATTGTTTGTGAAGTTTCTGTTGTTCGATGACTGACCGGCAAATGTTACATGTGCACATCTGCCTGCTAAATAGTTTACCAGTCATCTTTTGTGTTATTGTGCATGTTTGTGTAGAGTATTTTGTTTGTGAGGTTGTGGGGGGATGGCACCAAAAGTTTTGCTAATGTCTAGTGTGACTAGGAGTGTTCTGTATGGTGGCATAGCTGAATTGATGCCATCAAAAACTCTCTGTTTAAGGTCAGTCAGAAGAGTGTTTGTGGAGTGTAACTGCCTAAAACCATTTTGTGATGGAGCTAGGGGGATGTGTGGTGTAACTAGTTGTAATACCATTTGTTCATTGACTTTAGAGGGGATGCAGAGGAGTGTGATTGGACTGTGTGAGCAAGGTAACATGGGGTTTTTGCTGGTTTGGGGATAGTGATGATAGTGCCATGGTTCCAGATGTTCGGTATTATGTTGTGTGAGTAGCTATAGTTTAATATGTTAGTGAGTGCTTGTCTGCCTTGTGGTCCAAGGTGTTTAAGGTGTATGTTGCTTATGTTGTCTGGTCCGAAGGCAGATGAGTGTTTAAGGTTGCTAATGATGTGCTTCATCTGGTTGTAAGTGAAAGGTGTGAAGTCTGGGTCTGTGGGGAACTGTCTCTTGCCTCGGATGACACATCGGTCGTCAGGATAGGGGTTTAGATGGCAGACATGTGAAAAGTGATTGATGAGAGTGTTTGTATGTTGTTTGTTTGAGGGTATGGTGTCAGTTGTTGTGATGGCAGCATGTGATTGTATAGTGTTGCTGCTGGAGAGAGATGAAATTTAGTGTTTTGTAGAGTTTGCTGGTGTTTGGTTTGTGATCAAGTGTTTGGAGATAAGTATTCCAGTTTAGTGTTTAGTGTTCTGATATTTTATTGTTTGAGTGTTGAGTTCCTGTCTTTGTTGTGCCATGTCTTGTGTATGGGGTGTTGGGAGTGTTGTAGTATGTCGCATTGATTGATGTGGCCATGAATTTATGGTGTTAAGTTGGGGTTGTGTCTCTTTATGTTGCCTCTAGGGAAGTGTCTTTTGTCTGAATTATGGATAATTGTCTTAAAAGTGTGCACAGTGGTGTTTATGTTTGTGATGGATGTGCAGTTTAATGTTTCAGTGTTGTTCTGTTTCAGTTGTGAAAAGCCTCCCAGTTGGCTCTCTTATAGTTAGTGTATGTGTGTCTGTCTGTCAGCTGGGGTGATTCTGGTTTTGGTAGTGATGATGATTGGGAGGTGGTCAGAGCCAAGGGTTTTGACCACTCTCCAGGATCTTGTGGGGATGAGGTTTGGGGAGCAAAAGGTGATGTCTGGGGTTGAAGGGAGGAAACGGGCTTGGTGTGGGATATGGGTATGTTGATGGAGATTATTGAGTAAGAAAAGATTATCTGTTTGGGGTTGTAGTACCAGCCCTCTGTCTGTGTCAGGGTTGTTGATATGCCAGGTCAGTGCCTTGGTGTTGAAATCACCACCCAGGATGATCTATATATCTGTCTACAGCCAGACGCCATAATCCCGAAAGGGGTGGCCATTTGACTCTGAGTTATTTGTTTTATGGGGAGGGGCACTAACCCTCCACCAACCCACTTGGTGACACGTAGGGAGCACTTATGGTTTGGTTATATGGGTATCACCCAGCGCTGTAAATGGTTTCTTGGCTTACAGGAAACCATTTGGCTTGTCACTCAATGTAAAGCCACCTGTCACGGAAAGAAAAGCAATAAGAAGTGACAGGAAAGATGGAAGAAATAGGAAGAGAGGAAGGCAGGCACAGAAAAAGAATGATAAAGGCTAAGGAAGAAGTAGGTAGCACTACATCAAGTGAGTGGATGATGGTTGCCACCACCTACCACTTTGTTGGGTATATTAGTGATGTGGTGTATTTGAGGAGAGTAATTGTGTGGTACTATGGGGGACGATTGGGGGGGAATGTATGTATTTGCAGTTGTTATGTGTGATTTGTTACCAGTGTGTATTTTAATTGATTGTATTTCTTTTGTGTCATGTGGGGGGAGAAGTGATTTTGTGTGTGCACTAGTATCTGAAAAGTTGATGGATTTGTGTACCAGGGTGATGAGTCCACTGCCAGCGCCATTGGCCCGTTCTTGTCTGACGGTGGTGAAATTATGAAATATAGGTGTTTTTATTTTGTTCTACTTAGTTTTGCTTCTTGTAAGATGGCAAAATGTATGTTTCGTTGTTTGATGAATTGTGTGAGTTCTTGTTTTTTGTTTATGCCATCTATGTTTATTTGAAGAATGTTTATGTTCTGTGTACGATGTGTGTTGGGTGCTGTAGCACGGGGTGGAGAGGTGAGGGTGTGGGTGGAGGGGAAGGGGTAGGAGAAGGTTGTTATGAGGTAAGGGTTAGGGTGAATTAGATCGGGGTGGAGTGGGAGTGAGGGGTTGGGGGATTGGATGGTGTGGGAAGGATTGGTGGGTTAGGCTGAGGTGTGGAGGAAGTAGGAGAGGGGTTGGTGGGGGGGCTTAGTGGGAGGGGGGAAGGAGCATAAGGAGCAGGTCTGGGTGTTTGTGTAATATTCTCTGGATGCAAGTGTTGTGCAGGTGTAATGGGTCCAGTTCTTGCAGGAATTGCACTGAACTAAACCCTTTGCCTGTCGGCTCCAAGTGATAGGTTTTGAGCATGCCGGACGTATGTATTTGTTGATGGGTCCTAGATTGCTCTCAATGTCACCGGCTAGAAGAAGTCTTCAAGAAATGACCGCTGGGGAGTCATTTCTCAGTGTTGAAACAGCAGTGTAGTTGTATGTGTTGTGTTGAGAGATGTGGTACTTGCCCAAGCGACCAAAGCCACTCCCGTGTTCTTTGGCCCCGTGAGAGGCTGGGGCATAGTTTACGGTGGTTTGGCCCCCATGCAGTCCTCCTCCTCTGCTTCGACAGCCTCTGGGGAGTGGACCCACGATGAAGATGCCAATGCATTAGGTCCAGTGAAGGAGTTAACACTTGCCGCAAGATATGGACCCCCTATTTTTGCCATCCATTTCATTTTCCTTAGTTTTCTTTGTAAAGGATGTGTCAGCTTTGGTCACCTTAATGGTATAGTAGGTCTTCATGCTGCCCAATCTCTGACAGCCTCCTCTATCCTGAGGTCACACTGTATGACCTCATCCCAGGTCTTTTTTAGTCTGCCTCTTGCAACCCCAGTCTGAGTGTTTACAACTGTCACCCTCCGCACCCTAGTTGTCGTCCTCTATCCTCTCCACATATCCAAGCTATCTCAGTCAGCCTCTTTGCATCACAACACTAATACAGTCAGGTCCCATCCTTACTCACAACTCTTCATTTGCAATCCTAGCTCCTCATGGCCTGTCATTCAAGGACACACTACACATCACCTGATTGTCATATCTGAATGTTTGATTGTATAATGCTGTCCCCAAACAGTTTCATTTGGCGCAAGAAAATCAGCTGCAGAAGGTGTGTTAAGCTGTATTTAGTGCAACCCTGAGGCAGATGATAGACTCTAAATGTAATTTTGGCAGACTACAGACAGCTTTAGTTGGCTCAGGAAATTTTGTCACAGCAGAAGGGTTAATGAAGACAATATTGTTGAGATGAGGAGTGCTAGTGGAAAATTCCTGATGTTTTGTGCCTTTTCAGTAACTAGTCAGAGTTGCCAGGTAGCCTCCTGTTGTGTACAGAGGTATTTAGTAAAGTTATGCATTAATTTTTATCTTTTTTTTTATTACCTCTGTAATGTTTTATTTATGTGATTGTTTGTGAAATTATGTAATTTGATTTAATTTCTGAGCGATGTTTCAGTGAATGGAGAGAGACTGGAATTGGTGAGAGGGTTCAAATACCTGGGTACAGTGATAGAAAAGAGAGGAAACTGAGCAAAAGAAGTAGAGTGACACAAGGACGAAAAGTAACTGGTGCAATGAAGGCCTTGATAAGAAACTGAGGCTTGAGTGTTGCAGTTTCATGGGGCTTACATGAAGGAGAGTTAGCGCCAACTTTAATATAAGGATGTGAGACTATGGTGTGGCATGAAAATGAAAAGTCAAGAGTAAGAACAGTGGAGATGGGACTGCTGAGGAATGTGTGTGGAGTACAGAGGGTGGATACGATTCGAAATACAGTACTGTGATTCGTGAAAGACGTGGAGTGAGGAAGTCAGTGGTCACCAGAATCAAAGAGAATGTACTGAGATGGTTTGGTCATGTGGAGAGAATGAATATCAATAGAGTGGTGAAAAAGGCGTATCTGAGTGAATTTGAAGGAGGGAGGAGGCAAGGTAGGTCAAGGAGAAGGTGGAGAGATACGGTGGATGAGTGTGTGAGGAAGAGAGGTTCAGTTGATGAGGCTAGGGAACTGACAAGAAATCGAGCTGGCTGGATGAATATTGTGAGGAGCAGTGCACGATCAGGGATTTGGCACTCCTTTTTAACGTGGTACCATCCGGATTAACTCAGTTGGATACGTTTATGTGAAGCTACAGAACGTGGTGAATGTTTTTGGTGTATCCATTAGAGCCAGGATTCCAGGGTCTTGAATGATGAGTGAATGGAAGTATGGCCCAATGAATTGGACAAATTTGGGCTGTCTGGACATTGCTACTCCTCACCCTGCCCTAGGGTGGGAAAGGAGGTCTGGGTGATGATGGTGATGATTTTGTATGATAAAGCATTTAGAGAAGTATGTAATGTAAGAAAGATATGGAATATATTGGCTGTCTCCTTCATAGAAAACTGTTGTTGCTAGGAGCATGTCCCAGAACATTTGAGTTTCAAGCAAGGTTATAAAAGGATGGGGGAGAGAATCGAAGAGTTTCAGTCAGTTTAGTTTTACCTGTGGCCTTGGGAAGTCAGTGTATCTCTGGCGTTGTGAAGCAGATAGTGTAATTACTTGGAATATAAAGACAAGGAAGCCTGTGTTATTATGACTCCTGAGTTGATCTTGTGTACATTGTAAAGCTGACCCTATGAAGAACGATTCACTGGACGATGTCTTTCAATTAGTGAACGACTGGCAGTGTGGAACAAGGACATAAAAATCTGTAACTCATGAAGTTCAAAAAATCCTTCCAAATGTGAATAATATGACTTGAGATATCTGGAAGAAAATAATGTACTGTTATGTCATTGGAAGCTTTTTCTTCACACTGACAGAGTCAAAAATTGCTCTCTCTGTCTTGAGTACTGATTTGTAACAATATATTAACTCTAGAATACAGTATGGTGGTATGTTCTTTTCACTTTTACCTGGTCAGATACTGTATTGCCATCTCAATCTTCATTGCAGTTTTGTAACACTTTTCCCTTGAACAAGGACAAAAACTGCCATCTCCTTTTGAGTACTTAGTTGTAACAATAGTTGAACACTAGAATATGTTATTAGTCACAAAGAAGTACCATGGGAAGTTTGTAGAATCATAGGATTGTCTCTTTCTGCCACCGAGCTACATGAAATAAGCTTTAAATGTATAAAAATCTAGGCCAAGTTTGAGTGAAAACTGTAATGTAAGTTTGATTGTAATGTATGAGTAGTGTGTGGCTACAAGTGTAAGAATGAGCCTCCTAATATTCACGTAGGCAGCACATATCAGGATATATGGTAGTTACCAACCAACAACCAGGTGTTAAAAGCCTGTTTGATCACTTCTGTAGCTGATGGATGGTATGAAGTGGTCTAATTACAGTGAACTCCCATTTTATGATGAACTGGTATGTGATGAATTGCCTATGTGATGACAAAATAGTTAGGACCTTTTACAATATATGGTCTCATTTTCACTTTTACAGTTATTATGATCCCATATGAACCTCACTGACCAGTGTACAGTCACTGTTTTTGCATATATGATTGCCGATGTGTAAATTTAATAATTCCCTTGTTCCAGGTTGGCCTTTGAACTCAGTCATTATTGGGTGTGTTCGTGTCAGTGATGGAACAATAATATGGTACTGGAGTGCTAGCATCAAGTGGAGTGTAGTAAAATGAAATAACTACCAATGTAATTGAGTTGGTAACTGATTTTAAAACCTATTATTAGTGGTAAACAGCAGATAAAGTACAGTGAAGTGAAATAACTGCAAGTTTAGGGTAGTTGGAAACTTGTTTTTAGAATTTGTTGGGTGGGTGGCCCTTAATCAAAAATGTATCCCCATTGAACCCATGTTGTAAGTGACTCAACATGATAAATCATTATGCGATGGAGTTTTTATTTATTTATTTATTTATTTATTTTCAAACTGATCATCATAAAATGAGAGCTTACTATATAGATGTTTATGCCTGGGAAGTGGAGTCAGGATTCCAGGGGCTTGAATGATGAGTGAATGAGTGTGTGGCTCATTTAATTGGGCAGGCTTATCTGTTAGGTTTTTTCTTGCTTTCTGAAACATAGCTTACCCCATCCTTAAATGGGAAAAAGAGGTCTTGGTAAGGATGATTATGATGATGATGATTTGTATAGGTGATGCTGATATACATGAATTTTATCCATACATTACAGGTCTGCTTATGTGCATATACAAGTCATGGACACTGTGGTATATTGAAGAAAGATGGAACCATAGACAACACCTTGAGTATTAAAAGGCTTGCACAGCAAGCCACGTCTTATGCCAAAGCAGGTTAGTTGATTCTTAGTTAAATGACTAGCTGTGTACAAATTAAATAGCCATTTAGAAAACTGTTCAGTAGACCCTCCCTATAATGGACTAACTTCGGGCAAGTCTGATCCAATAAAGCCAAAAATCCTTTATAATTGATGTTTCCCCCCAGAGGTGGGATGTCAGGCACTTGTTTGATTTTTTTTTTTTTTTTTTTTTTTAATGCAAGGAAGAATGAAACAAATGCCAGAAGCCTGCAAGATTGTTCCCTCCAAGAAAAAACAAAGACAAGATAACAGAGAGCCAAATTCAAGATCCATATATTTCAAGATGCCTGGACACAATGAGTTTTAAAGACTGGGGGTTATATGCAGTAGGAAATACAGACAGAGAAAGACAGCTCGTTTCACCTCATCATTCCACCATGCTGTCCCTTGCACACCCCTGCATCTCCTTCTCACTCCACAAACCACCTCACATGCTGCACCTATCTCTTCTGTGAGTATCTTACATAAGTCTTCCACCCCTTCCATCTGCTCTAACTCATACCTTCCCAATCTTTCTTCCACTATGCTCTTATACTCTGCCATTCTCTCATTGTCTTGCAATTTCTCCACTCTTCTCACAGGAGCTGTTTCCTCCTGTCTTCCCCTTCGTCTCTTCAACCATTTTCTTTGCAGCCTTACCTTGGCCATCACTAAGTGATGGTCCGAGATTCCATTCCCCCACCCTCTCCTCACTCTTGCATCCACCACTTGTCTTCTCATTTGCTCATCCACACACACATAGTCTATCATTGCCTTTTGTTCAACAAGTTCACCATCCATCCTCCTGATAACCCTCCATGTATACCTGTGGATCATCTTATGCCGAAAGTAGGTGTTAGCTGTTGCTAACCCCTTACCGGCACAGATGTCCACCAAAGCACTACCATTCCCATCTACTTCAGCTGGCACACCCCACTGAGCGACCACTCCATCCACTCGTACATTCTTGTCTTTGCTATTCATGTCGTCAATCAAATCACTCTCTCACTCCTCTCAAACTTGTCCATACATGCTTCTATGCTCACCCAAAACTCATATACAGTATATATGAGGCGTCTAGAACCAAAGGGGCATCGGCGCCAAAATGTACTTTTGAGTTATGACGCTTTAAAGTTGTGTTTATGGCAACGTCATAACCAGAAGGCAATAAACAGACCTTTTACACATCTAAATGATCATCAGCGCCTATGCTCTACATGTACAGCCAAAAAAACAAAACAGTAATAACCGTAACCACAAAATAGGCAGTAAACCAAACCCCCAATTTATAAATGGGCATAATAACATATTGTAGGGATTTAAAAACATGGCAGAAGAAACATCAACGAATGTATTAATGTACAAAAATTTATTAATTGAAGATTCCAGTTCACTTAATATTAATAAACGAATGATTATTACTGTAATTTCACGTTTTTGACAACTAAATCTGAAATCAATGCAGTTATTATTTTTCCTCTACCATAATAGATTGAAATAATAACACTAAAAAAAAAAAAGTAGTGTATTTCTTAAGTAAATTGAGAAGGGGTAGTGGGGGGTTAAATGGTGGGGTCGTCATCTAGGAGAACGACATCCAACTCTGCCTCCTCGGTGCCACGCCCCCTCCCGCTGTCTCCCCTCACCACTCTCTTTTCCTCTTCCTTTCTATCTTTTTCCACTTCTCCACACACTTCTGACACTTACGAGAGGTTATAGGCATCACCTCCTCACTGTAACTATGTGATGAACTCATCTTGTCACCCCCCCTTCAACCCCAATAACAAGAGCTCATCTTGTCACCAATAATCTACGATAAATGGGGTAAAAATCCAATACGTAATAATTAGACACCTCAGTTAATACGGGAGGGAAGTCTCACCAGCACACCGGGCGGGCCACACGCTTGCTGATTGGCTGCTCTGGGGGAGTGGCAGAGAGTGAGAATGCTAATTGGTTTGGGCTGTGTGGCTTAGATGCCTGCCTGCTCTGATTTGTTCGCCCGGCAGCATGGACAAAACCACGTGACTTTGAGCCCCTCTACCACTGTCCAGAAGGCCGAATCTTGTATGGCAACCAGTGCTGTCACTGAGAAGAGGGTTAAGCCTGTTGTCTCCCCTACCTAACTCAAAACCAGTATATTGGTGGGGATGCCCCTTTGGCTCTAGACGCCTCATATATATATATATATATATATATATATATGAGGCCACGCGTGCGAGTTTGTACCAAGCGACATTTTTTTAAAAAGCCAGAAATCACGTTTAAAGTTTGCGAATATTGAAACGATCATAACTCCATTGTTTTTAAAGCTAGAGACTTCATTCAAAGACCATAATGAAGGGTAAAGTATGCTGAATATGCCCATGTTGTTAGTCACTGAAACTAATATACACAAATATACGAAATTATTTTTTTTTCGAAATGCCGAAAATCGGTGATTTTTAGTATACAACTTCAACGAAGTATAACTCCATTATTAATAATGCTAGAGACTCCATTAAAAAACCATAGTATAGAGGAAAGGATGCAGATTAAGAATATATAAACAGATTTTGGATAAACCAATTAGAGCAAGAGAAAACTCCTGTTTTCCAAGTGTGACAGAATTTTCACTCAAAGTTCATGATCACAAAACCATTCACTACAATTTTGCTAATGGACATAAAGACATCAAATATGCACTAGGGGGTGGTGATAATGCACTAGGCTACCACGTGCATTATCACCACCCCCAGTGTCCTCAGGTAGTGCAGCACATCCACCATTATCACCAGTGTCATCACTATCATCACAACAACCCCATCACTTTCACCACGACGAATTATGGCACCTGGAGCCATATCACCATCTCCAGCATCCCCACATAACAGCACACTAGCTGCACCATTATCACTATCATCACCATGACTATCACTGCTCTCCAAAGCAGCCACACTGACACCATGTGCTTTATCCATAAGACCAGGGCGAGCTCTGTGGGTGTAAAAAACAGCCACTTTAAAAGACTTGGAGCCTTCAGCAGGGCTGCTCTCTTGCACCCCTGAAGGTCCAGCGGTAGGGTCATCAACATACTCACTATCAGAAGACATTAAGAGCACAATGAACACACACACACACACACACACACACACACAAAAGGAAAAGTGTAGCTTTTGTACGCGGAGAATGACATGCGAGGCAAAACTGGGCCTTCGTAGTACTGCCAACAGCATGCGCTGGAAACGCTGAAAATAGCACGTAGCCATATCATTAGCATAAGAGTTTCTGGGTTAATGAGAAACAATATTGACCTTGAATACATGTCAGAGCATTTGCAAAATTTACTTAATAATCTGGTACATAAATCAAAATTATATTCATAACAATTGTTAGATGCTAACAATAGCTAACAGTGTATAGCAAGTGGATTGGCAGTGACTCATCCTGTCGGCGTTGCTTGGCACAAACTCGCCTGGGCTGACGGTCTGTCACCCACCCTCACCTCACAAATCGATTTCACTGTTGTATTTTGGAGGACTTTCATCCTTATGTCTAATTCAATATTGTAGCAAGTGACATGCCTGGGATATAAAAGAAGGGACAAAATAGTGATATAACATGAAACTGCATGATCGGCTTGGGTGGCCCTTGGTACAAACTCGCATGCGCGGCCTTATATATATACACTCAATCCTCGTAAATCGCTTGTTCATAAATCACGGATTTGTAAATCACGGCTAGGTGGCCATCAGACTGCCGGCAACCTTAAATCACTGTTAAGTCACGAAAATTGCGGATCTAGGCGCCTAAGTGGGCCTTTTCCAAGGAGAACCGTAAACTGCGGCATTCAGACCCAACAACCAATCACCGCGTGTCCCTGGTAGCATATGTGCATAATAAAGCCGCAATGTTGTTGTTGTTCTTGTCCCGCCAATCCGCACGCTACAGACCGTCGCCGTGGAGTACGAGGATTACCTGCCTTTTTTGTACAACTTCCACCCACCTCCTACCCGCCATGGCCCCTCCCGACCCCCCAATGAAGCACTCTAAGCAGTATGGCGTCAAGAAGCTGCCGCATTTGTCTTACAGTCAATGTTTGGAGCTCATTTGTTGTGTTGAGAGGGGAGAGAAGTTTTCAAAGCTGGTGAAAGAGTTTGGGAAGAACAAGTGCTGAGAAGTTCTAAGTTCTTCCCAACACCACCCCACTCCATTCACTTAAGCAATTTCATCATAGGATGAAGGTGAGATACCTTAATACATGCACTGAATATTCCTAAATTTGTATGAGTGTGTTTGATGGTGCCTAGATAGGTGTAGGTAGGGTGCTGTGGGGGCGAGTTGGCTAAAGTCTGGACCCAAATTAATTTTTCACATAAGAATTATTATTCATAAATCACGGCAGTGGTCCAGACCCAAATTGCCGCATTTTACGAGGATTGACTATGTATATATATATACATATATATATATATATATATATATATATATATATACAGTACTCATCAAAAGTATTCAGCGTTGTCCGCCGGGTGCGCAATACTTATGGCCCAAAAAGAATCACCCATTTTTGGGGATAAGAATTGAGCCACAAGTTTGAGCTCCCAGCATGACGTCACGGTAGCCTGAGGCCTTCCGACGCGCTGGTTGGTTCCCACCTCAGTCGCCCACGGGCTGCCTGAGAGAGAGAGGAACTCCGCCGAGTGTCCCTCTCAAATTGCGCCATTTTTTACCGAGTGTCCCGCAGTGTTTTGGCCTTCAAAACTTTGTTATGGCACTTACCTGTGAACTATCGAGTGAAATCATATCCCAGATCATTGCTCTAAAGGAGGCAGGCCACCAGACAAAGGAAATTAGTGAATTGGTTGGTGTGGCACGATCGACATTGTGTCGTTGGTGTGCGCGGTTTCGAGTGGAAAACAGTGGTGAAGTTCCCACAAAGAAACCGAGGTCTGGTAGGCCTAGGAAAACTTCCCCAAGGTCTGTTAATGTTTTAAAACGTGCAGTGGAGTTTAATCCTCGTGTGAGTGCAAGGAAAATTAAGGAGAGCAACCCAGAAGTGTTTGGTGAGGTGTCTGTGAGAACAGTGTCTCGTAGGGTGCATGAGCTTGGTTACACAAGTTATAGGCCTGTGAAAAAGCCTCTTCTCACCAAGAGCCAGAGAATTCGTAGGCTTGCCTTTGCTAATAAATATCTAAACTGGGGTGAGGAGCAATGGTTGTCAGTGTTGTGGTCTGATGAGGCAACGTTTAGTGTTACCTGTAACAGAGGAGCACGTGTGTATCGACGCAAAGGTAGTGACCCACTTGACCCACGGTATGTAGAAAGCACAGTTAAACATCCTGATTCACTCATGGTATGGGGTTGTTTCTCAGGGAAGGGTTTGGGGAAGCTTGTTGTACTTCCCAAGAACCTCAGAGTGAATCAGGATGTTTACCTGGAGCTTCTGTGTGATCATTTACCAGACTCCTTCAAGCTAACAGGTGCACGAGTGTTTCAGCAGGACAGTGCACCTGCTCACAAGGCCAAATCAGTCACCAATTGGCTTCGTGACTGTGAGATACCATTCATGACAGACTGGCCAGGAAATAGCCCAGACCTCAACCCGATTGAAAACCTCTGGTACCTCGTAAAGAAGAGTCTCCAAGGGAAGGACGTGAGCTCTCTGCCTAAGCTGGAAGCCGCCATTCGTGACTCCTGGGACAAAATACCCCTCCAGCACCTCAGGAGCCTCGCCCTTTCACTTCCAAGACGTCTCAGGTCCGTGAAGAAACGTAAAGGCTACCCTACGAAGCACTAAAGGTAAATAAAATGCATTATTTATATGTATTTTCAATGTTGAACGGTTTGTTTCTTAGGAGGGACGCAGGGCGCTCCATACTTCTGACGAGCACTGTATATAATGTATATATAAAGTATATACAGTATGTATATATATATATATATATATATATACAGTATATATATATATATTCTCCCTACGTGTCAAGTGGGGTTGGTGGAAGAGTAGTGCCCCTCCCTGTAAAACAATTAACTCGAAGCCCTTGGCCACCCCGTTTGGGATACATGGGGTCTGGCAATGAATGAATGAATATATATATATATATATACACACACATACAGTAAAAGTCCTGTAATCTGAATGACAGGGGACTGAGGGTCTTTTGGACTATTGTTTTTTTCGGACTGTTGGGTGGGACCTCCGAAAAAAATAGAAATACTGTATGTACTCTCACGATCACTAATTTCTTCCTAGGGGTGCACCCTTCCTACCCCTACATACCCAGGGAAGAGGGGAGGGGAAGGGAGGACGAAACGAACTCCACTCACCTTGAATCCAACTCCCAACCTTCCCCGTACCCCTTCCCAACCCCCCCATCTATCATTCTTAACTGGCAGCTACATTTAAAGCTAATTTCATACTTGATGCTCTTGGTCCCACTACTTATACAAACATGGAACACCAGGATATGTAAAAAGTATATAATATACTTTGATTATATAATATGAATTCTGACTGATACAATCTAGTGGACTTGGCCCTGTTTTCATTTTATTTATGAATTTGTCTTTATTTCCTTCATTCTTTCTCTTCTTTTACCTACGGGTGATTTTGCACTTCCTCTTCTGCCTTTCTTTTCCTTTATTCTCTCCCCTTCCTTCTGCCTAAGGATGACTACTCTGAGTGACAAGCCAAATGGTTATCTTTACACCAAGAAACCATTTACTATGCTGGGTGGTAACTTTATAGCCAGATTATGGCACCTGGTGGTTTAGTGCGTAATTAAAGGGCTCCATTCGAATTGAGCTGTTGTAGGTTTACAGCTACCGCAAATTGGCTTTGAACCTCCCTCTATAAGGTATTAAAAAACACAGAAATCATAGTATATCACAATGTTTGTTCATGAAATGCCATTCATTAATATGAAATCATGTTTCCCATGTTTTTCAGGATCAGTTGGATGCATTTGGCATGGAATCACTTAGATATCTAAAGTAATCTAAGGACATTTCTTTGCACCGAACTTTTGTCAGTTCAGTCATGAGGTTGTCCAGATTAGGAGTCTTTTTCTTTCCCATGATTTTCTTCATCTTTGCTTAGCGGTTTTCTCTCGGATTTAGATCCGGACTGTTGCCAGGCCAGTTGAGGACCTCAGTCCGATTATCGTGAAGCCATTTTGTCACCTTTCTTGACTTGTGACATGGAGCTGAATCATGCAGGAAAAAGTCGCACCCGTGAATAGCAAAAATGTTTAACAAATGATCTTTCAGAACTTGAATGTACTGGCCACCATTCATCATCAAGTTCTTAGGAAGAAAGTAGAGGCCTCCCCTTCCCAATTCACCTGAGAAACACTCCCATACCATTACTGATTGTGGGTGCTTAACAGTCGGCACCGTGTAAGCAGGGTCATATTGACTATGGGAGGCAGGGCGATGAATCCTGGCAGAACGCACTTGGAACACTTGAAATGTGCTTGCATCGGAAAACTTAACTTTTCTCCACTCATCTGATGTCCAGTGTGCATACTTCTTGGCAAACTGAATGCGCTGCTTTTTCATGTGGTCAGCGAGAAGCAGTTTCTTGGCTGCGGTGCGGCATGGCAAACCCAGCTCCTTCTGCAAGTGGTGTTGGATAGTTCGAATTGAGACGTCTTGTAACAGGTGGGGATGCATTCTCTTCAATTCTGCTGCTGTCAGTCGAGGTTTCTCGATTACTTCCCTCTTCAGAAGCATATTTGTACCTCTGGAAGTCATCCTCTTCTTTCCACCGCCATGCTTGTGCTCTGGTACGACGTCAGGTGGCAGGCCACACGCAGCTGCAAGAATCTTCATGACGGTCGACGTTGCGCGTCCATTACGTTCACAAATTGTGTTGATAGGGACATTATCCTGCCTCCATGCAGTGATACAGATCTTTTCATCCCGTGAGCAGTGCTTTCCAGGCATGACAACTTGATTCTAGGAAAATAACAGGGCAAACAGTAATGCATACGAAAAAAGAGGGAGGTGCAAGCTCGGAGCGACGGGAACATATACTCCCACTCTTGCTTCTGGGCAGGCACTGACGTGCTGAGTGTTTCACCACCTCCTGCCAACACCAGAGGAGTTGCCAGTTACTTCCTGCCCCCAAAATTCACTTGGTAGAGGTGGAAACACAAAGCAAATACAGACAACTCTCCCATAGCAATTCTGTGTGTAGGTCCTAAGTCAGTTTGCGGTGGATGTATATCCAAGGGGCTGTTGAAGTTTATTGCTCATGTAATGCCACTCAGGAATGAGTGAGGCTAGTCACTCTCATCTTAAATGTCAGGACCAACTTGCCTAGCCCCAGGTGCCTATTGCTTCTCATGGGGCAACATAGGATTGACTGATGGATGGATGGTAAATTGTTTACTTTGAGCTAAATCAAACTTTGAATTTGAATGTAACCATCAACACGCTGCAGCAAGTAGTTAATGCATTATGACGTTGACAGTAAAACAAAAATGTTGACAACAGCCACCTCAGGCCTCATGTGTTGGGTGCACAGCTTTGCAAACATGCGTGCACACACACACACACACACACACACACACACACACACACACACACACACACACACACACACACACACACACACACACACACACACACACAGGATGTTGTCATAGGTGGAGACCTGTATAGATCATGGGAAAATAACACAAAATCGACTGCAAAATGGAAGCATGCATATTTTGAATATGCAAATTGAATATGTGAGTGATGGTCCTGTCTGATTTGAGTGAAAATAAATTGAAGGTGTTGGTCAAATAAGAGTAAAACACAGTGATGGTTTTAAACTCGGTACAGTTGCATCATGGCGGAGTGAAGCAGTTCATTGTTTACATACAGTGACATTGAGTTCATGGGATTCTCCCAGGATGACCAAAGCAACAGAAGTATCAAACTGAACCAAGCAAGAGTAACAAATTTGGAGAAAATGACTGAGAAGAATGCCCAGGAATTAAAACAGGAATGGGCAGTAATTAGCGAATTACAAGATCGAACCTCGGAATAGGAGAGGGCGATAAAAGATCTGAAAAATAGGTTAGAGTGCATCTGCTCATGCGATGTTGACTAGAAGAGAGAGGTGTCTGAATTAAAAGCGGCTAATGAAACAGCCACAAGTGAAGTAAAACAGCTTAAATGGGAAAATAAAAGGCTGGAGGAGGAAAGGTACAAGATGAAATATAAACTTGACTAGTATGAATCTTAAACTAAGATGCACGAGGAACATATCAAGGAAATCCAAGAACACCATAAAGGGTGGAAAAAAACTCAATAGCGGGATAAAATAAGTCAACCTGTTAACTGCTCTATACAGCCTGGGCTGTTCCGAGTGCGACCGCTCAATACAGCCCTGGCTGCGCAGGTGAATTTCGAATATAGTGAATTGGTGACCAAGGCCGACCCATGCAAGCATGTTTGAGCCTTCAAAACCGAAAAAGAAAACGAAAACCATACATTCCAGTGGGGAGTCAGACACTTCAATGTTCATCCATAGGTTTACCAAGGTAAATATTGAGCTAATATTTCATTATTATATGCTTTGGCATGTGTTCTCTCAATTCCTGAGTTTGGCCTTTGAGAAATTAAATATTTACCCTTATGTCTGCGCACCATGGACACCTCCAAAAAACCGCCATGTGCAATTAACGGGTTAAGGATATTTTAAAACAACAGAAAAAGGAAATCCGGGAAAAGGTGGAGAAGGAAATGGTGAAGGCATTAAAAAGTAAAGAAACACCTGTCTGACATGCAGCAGACAAAAAAAACTGTGTGATTACCTCAGGTTTGAAAGAAAAACTGATGTCAGTGAGGTCAGAAAAAGAAAGGGAAGAACTGAGAACTGCGAAGGAAATAGTGTCAATAGTTATAGAAGGAAAGGACAAAGCCCAGGAAGAGATCGAAGAAGTGTTTAGGCTGGGAAAATATGTGGAGGGAGGGGCAAGGCCACTCAGAGTAAAATTCCAGTCTCAGGTCACAGTAAATGAATTTATCAACAAGACTTGGAATTTAGCAGATGAGGAAGGATTAAAAAATTTCTGGATAAGGAGAGATGCAAATGAGGAAGAGAGAGCTTAAATAAAGGAACTCGTTAAGGAAGCGAAGGAAAAAAACGACCAGAGAACAGAGGAAAAGAAGACAGAGTTCTGTTGGAGGGTTACGGATCAAAAATTGAGGGAAGTGGTACCCAAGGGGAGAGGGAGAGAGAAGGATAGAATAAAAAACAATGCAAAATGATTGAAAGTGCCATATGCTACTGCATAGAAATAGATGATTTCTTGAGGGTAAACAAGCCACACATTATGTGCCTCGTAGAGACCAAGCTAAGAGAGAATATTGATGTAGGCATCTATGACTCAATCAGTCAGTCATTTCCTGTGGCACCCCATGGGATGCATAGGGCCTCGATGAACTCTCTCCACCAATATATGTCTCCTGCCATCTCCAGGTCCCACCAACACTCCTCTCCTGCATCTCTTTTCATTGTCCTCAACCAGGTTTCCCTCAGCCTACCTCTGCCTCATCTTCCTCTAGCAGTCCACACTGGCACATCCTGTATTAAACTGCCTTCTTTTCTATATATGTGCCCCAGCCATTTCCAGCGAGACAGTCTCACATATTCATCAACTGGTTCCATTCTCGTAATATCCCTTACTCTTTCATTTGTAACTTTGCATTGCCACATTACCCCAAGAATCCTTCCCAGTATTTTTACCATGACTCGTGCCGATAAATTAAAATTGGTGCATGGGACATGTTAATTTTTACTTTAGTATGTACTTATAGCATATTATTATTCCAAACAAATTTCAGCATTCCGACAGCTCGCCAAGCCTGTCTAATCCTTTCCTCAATTTCATTGTTTACTGATCCATTAGATGATACAATTGTTCCCAGATATTTAAAATTTTCTACATTCACCACATTATTCCCAATTACACAATCAATTTGGTTTTCCACATTCATATTAATATTTTCAGTCTTTCCACAATTTATTATCAATCCCACTTTTTCTCCTTCCTCCACCAGACAATCAAGCACCCTCTGCATCTCGTAAATACTTCCACAAATCAGTACAATATCATCAGCATAGTCCAAATCCATCAGCCTCTTATTTTCTTTCCAGTTAATTCCTTCACCTGTTCTCCTTACAACCTTTCTCAACACATAATCCATAACCAAAACAAACAGTAAAGGTGAAAGAACTCCTCCTTGAATCACTCCTGACCTAACCTCAAATGGATCATTCAAAGAACCACCCACCATTACCTTACAGAGTGTACCTTCATGCATGCTTCTAATAATATTTACAGACTTTTCTGGTATACCATAGAATCTCATAATTTTCAAACATAGCTCCACGTGAAACACTATCAAACGCCTTTTCAAAGTACACAAAACACATACTAAGTGGCATTTCCATCTCATTAGCCTGTTGCATCAGATGCCTTACAATAAAAATCTGATCATTACAGCCTTGACCCTTTCTAAATCCCACTTGTTCTTCTCTTAAAATTTAATTAATTACTGGCTGTATTGTGTTCAACAAGTTTTTGGAAAAGACTTTTGCAACTACAGGTGTCAAAGTTATCCTCCTTCAATTTCCACACACACACTTAAATATCCCTTTTCTGGCATTTTTATAATCACTCCATTTTTCCACTCTTCTGGAACTCCACCATTATCCCAAGCCACATTAAAAATTTTCAAAAGCGCATTCATCAACTCATCATTTTCCACCTTAAGCATTTCAGGGAATATTCCATCCTCTCCTGGGGCCTTAAAATTCTTTAACTCCTTTATAGATTTTGCTGCCTCTTCCAAAGTTGTATCCCCTGTTTCTATCTGCAAATCTCTCTCGGCTGGCAAAATGTCCTCTTCAGCTGGGATTGGTCTATTTAGAACAGATTCAAAGTGCTCTTTCCACCTTCCTTTTATATCCTAATCTTTAGTCATCAAATTACCATTTCTATCTCGTACTGGTACAGTATATCTTTCCATCTCTTTTCAGTCCCAGTTAACTCCACACACACACTTAAATCTCCCTTTTTTGGTATTTTAATAATCAGTCCATTTTTCCACTCTTCTGGAATTCCACCATTATCCCAAGCCACAGTAAAAAGTTTCAAAAGCACATTCATAAACTCATCATTTTCCACCTTAGCATTTCGGGAAGTAATATATCCTCTTCTGGGGCCTTAAAATTCTTTTAATTCCTTTTTAGATTCTGCTACCTCTTCCAAGGTTATATCCTCTGTTTCTATTTGCAAATCTCTCTTGGCTGGCAAAATGTCCTCTTCAGGTGGGATTGGTGTATTCAGAGCAGCTTCAAAATGCTCTTTCCACCGTCCTTTTATATCCTAATCTTTAATTATCAAGTTACCATTTCTATCTCATACTGGTACGGTATTTCCTTCCTTCTCTTTTCAGTCCCAGTTAACTCCTTTATGGCCTGATACGCTACTTTTGTGCTCTGACCGTCATTTTTACTTACCTTAATTTCTGTCTCTGTTGCCTTTTCATCATATAGCCTCCTCTTATCATGTCTAATGAGTCTTTTTATTTCAGACTGTAGACTCCAGTACTTTGCTCTAAGTACTTCAACTACCAGGCCATCAACATGTTGTTCTTCACATCTTAACTTCGCCTCTTTCCGTTTCTGAATCGCATTCCATGTTTCATCGTACATCCACTTTTTCCTTCTCGCTTTTCCCTTTTTCTTAATAGTTACTTTAGCTCTCTCATGCAAAACCTCTTTTACCTCTCTCCACATTTGATTAATATCATTGTCTTCAGATTCTATCAAAGTCTGCAGGACTAGAAACCTGTTCCTGCATTCCCACCAAAACTTTTCCTTTGTGTTCTCATCATTTCTCAGCTCATCAAAATCATATTTATTACCTCCTGTACAGTTACCATTAATGTTTCTCTTAAGTTTTATTTTAATCTTTGACACAAGAAGTTGATGATCACTACCTATATCTGCTCCCTTCCTTACACAAACATCTTGCAGATAACTCCTATGACTTCTGCTAATTGCAATGTGGTCAGTCTGGTTACAATATTTACCACATGGTGAAATGCAAGTAGTTTTATGTATTTTTCTATGCTCAAAGATGGTTCCACCAATTGTAAGGTCATTTGCCAAACTAAAATTTCGAAATCGCACCCCATTTTCGTTTCTTATACCAACACCCGTCTTACCCATACAGTCTTCAAAGCCATCCCTACTACTACCAACAGCCACATTAAAATCACCAATGCAAACTAACTCATCATGTCTTGCCACTGTATTCACTACATCCTGCAGCTTCTCATAAATGTCATCCTTCATTTCATCAGCAGCTTCATTTGTTGGAGCATACCCTACCACCATACTGATATTACCATGGTAAGATTTTAAACGAGAATAAAGCAAGCACTCATTAATTGGCTCAAACTCACGTAGTGCCGTACAAGCATCTCTGCTCAACAGTAAGCCTACTCCTTGGTAATGACTTCCATCACGCCTACCAGAAACCAACAAAGTAATACCATCTTTCAAATTCATTTTATCAACTTCAAGCAACCTCATTTCTGTAAGAGCTTAAATATCTATATTGTATTCCTTGAACACTGAAATAAGTTCTTCCTTTTTACCCTCCTGATTGAGAGTTCGAACTTTCCAATTTCCTATTCGTAAGGTTGTTTTTGGATGTACAAATTTATTCCTACACCGTGGGATTCTTAGCACCCCCTGCCCACTTAAGGGCTGCATGGAACTGGGGGCCATTGCTTCATAACCAGAGTTCATCAAGATTACTTAGGCAGAAAAATATTTTACCCTGGAGCCAATGCCAGTGACTCGCAGCAACCAGACAGTGGAGAAAGGAAATTAACTAAAATAAAATAAAATGCAGAGGGTTAGGACAGACAAAGTACAAGGGAAAGAGAGAGAGCAAGAAGAATGTAGGCATAATATGTTATAATGCAATACTGTATGTAACTATGGTATGCAACTATATAGCCATAGGTAAAAGGGAGTAGAAGAGTGAGAGTAAAGTACAAGGACTGCTGCTAGCACAAACTGCTACTAACCATATGCCACACGGGTCAGGCCAAGTTCTTAACTTTTCTACATATAACTGTCTTACAATAAACTCCATCGGCTCAAATCTCCCTGTTTCATCATCCCACTTAAAATACGAAGAGGATAACTGAATAGAGAAGACCTACACTGACATGTCCTACAATACCTCACCATTACTCTCTCCTAGTGCCTCTCCCATCGATGATACAACCAGATAACCTTCTCTGTATAATTACACTCCTTGGCTACGTCTACATACATTGAAACCCAAACGAGAGTTGGGAAATACAAACTATGGAGAAGAGATAGAAAAGAAAAAATGGGAGGAGGAGTGATGATGGCAGTGAAATGGGAGAAGGTATGGGTGAAGTGTTAAACATGGTAATAGAAAACAGAGGGAAAAGCAAGAGAGACATCACAGTAGCTTATGTCCCTCCCAAGACAAGAGCATGGAATGAGGAGGAATATCAGGTGTTGTTGTTGGACATGGTTAGATACTTACAGAAAGTGACAGAAAACTAGCAACATAATCCTGATATGGGGACTTCAAATGTAAAGAGGTAAATTAGGAAGAGTGGAATTCAGGAAGTAGTGAAGATTTGTGGGGCAGTATACTGTTAAATGTAGGAATGGATAATGTAATGACCCAGTGGGCCAAAAATGAGACAAGATTTAGGGGGGATGACACACCAGCAAGACAAGATTTAATTCTAACCAAAGAACCTGATGCAATTGAATTTCTGAAATATCTGTGTCTTATAGGAAGAAATGACTGTGTCCTGTAGGAAAAAGTGATCATGTTGTGATAGAGTTCCAGACAATAGAAGGAAATGGGGAGACAGTAGATGATCTATACAGGCATGGAAGATACAACTTAGGGAATGCAAACTTTACAGGATTGAGAAGATTTTTTGAAGAAGTGGATGGGGGAGAATTCTGGAAAATGAGAGATACAGGAGAAGTAGCATATCTTTCTAGACTTCCATAATGTGGGTGTGGAAAAGTATGTACCAAACTTAGTGCAAAAGAGAACTGGAGAGATGACTGGTTCAACAAAAGGGGTTTGTTTCATTTCGTTTCGTTTCGTTTCATTTCGTTCAGATGACTCCAACATGCTTGCATGCGTCTGCCTTGGTCACCTAATGGCGGCTCTCTATGCTGCACGATCTATTGCAGCCTCCCTGTTCAGTCCCTTAACCCTGAGGTTACACTTAATGACCTCGTCCCACCTCTTTCTCAGTCAACCCCTCATAACCCCACCCTCAGTATTAACACTTCTCACCTTTCTCACCCAATTATCATCCCCCATCCTCTCCACATGCCCAGATCATCTCAATCTACCTCTCCTCGTCACAACATCAACACACTCCAGTCCCATCCTACCTCTCAACTCTTCCATCGTAAACCCAGTCCCCCCAGACCTTGGATGTAGGGACACACCACACATCCACCTAATCATTGTCATTTCTGTACATCTGAGCCTGTGAATATCCTCCTCCTTTACTGCCCAGGTCTCACTGCCATACAGCATTACACTCCCAACACATGCTGCATACCAAGACCCTTTAGCACGTAGGGAGAGTCCTCTCAATGTCAGGAGAGGCAACAGCTCCCTGAACTTCTTCCAACCACTTCTCACCCTAGCCACAGATCTAGCTCCAGCCCCACCTCCAGCACACAACATGTCTCCCAAATAACAAAACTCTTCCACACACTCAAGAGATTCACCAGCAAGTTCAATTCTGTCACGCCTGACAATCTCCATCTGCTCTCCCCGATATGCCGCGTACATAAAATCAGCATTATCTCACAGTCTACCTCTGATACCACTACATCTCTTGCGCACCCATATATCACAAACACCGCACAAGATTGCAAAAAAGTAAAGGGATAAGGCATGGAACAAATGGAGAAAGAGAAGTAATGATAGAACAAAGGAAGAATATAAAAGAACTAATACTGAATATACAAGCATACAAAGAGAGGAAGAAACTTCGAAAAAGGTATAGTTGACAAATGTAAGGAGGAGCCTAAATTGTTTTACTTGTTTGTTAATGGCAAACTGAAACAAAAGGAAGGAATCAATAAGCTGAAAGTAGAAGGAAATGTCTATAAAGATGCATTTATGCAAGCTGAAGTAACGAACAAATGCTTCTAGTTAGTCTTCATTAGAGAACATGATTTTGTGGAGTAGGAGGGAGTGACTAGAAATGTAGTGTTAAAAGATGTAAAGGTTGAAGTGCAGGAAGTAAACAGATTACTGGAAACTCAAGATATGAGGAAGGCTCCAGGACCAGATGGGATCTCTAATTGGATGCTAAAGGAATGCAGAGAACAAATGGTGAATAAGATTCACAGTTTAACTGTGCGTTCTCTGGAAGAAGGGAAAGTGCGTTGGAAATGGAGGAGGGCCAATGTGGCACTAATTATAAGGGAGGGAACAAGGAAGTACCCCTGAATTACAGACCAGTGTCCCTGACCAGCGTGGTTGCAAAACTGTACGAGAGAAACCTGTCTACAGGTGACTCTGCACTGAGTGACAAGCCAAATGGTTTACTTCCCACCCAGAAACCATTCACTATGCTGGGTGGTAACCATATAACCTAATTATGGCATCTGGTGGTTTAATGGGTAATTAAGGCACTCCAATCGGGTTGAGTCAGTGCAGGTTTTTATCCAAGGGGTGGTTGGGGTTTATTGCTCACGTAATGCCACTCGGAAATGAGTGAGGCTGGTCGCTTTCATCTTAAATGTCAGGACCAATTTGCCTAGCCCTTGGTGCCTACGCTGCTTATGGGGAAGCACTGGATTAGATGATGATGATGATGATAAAAAAAATAATGATGATGATTGCATGTCGGTGTAACTTTTCAGGTGCCCATATCATTGTATCCTGAGACATACTGGATGGAAGAATAAGTGCCAGAATGATGCTGATGATTCACGATGATGAAACTATATTTTTGCTATTTTATCATCGCTTTTCAGGTGCCCAAATCATTGCCCCATCAGACATGATGGATGGGAGGGTGGGTGCCATCAAAGCTGCCCTGAAGGAAGCCAAGCTGGGCAGTCAAGTATCCGTCCTGTCTTACGCTGTCAAGTTTGCTTCATCGTTCTATGGGCCATTCAGGGATGCAGCCAAATCTTCTCCTGCCTTTGGTGATCGTCAGTGCTATCAGTTGCCCCCGGGGTCATCAGGTCTCGCTGCCAGGGCTGCTGTGAGTCACCTATAGTGATTGCAGGGAATGAAAAGGTGGTGGAGGAAAGATTTAGGAAATGGAGAAATGGATAGGAGCACAAGTGTTTGAGAGTAAATGTAGATAATACAATAGTGATGATATCTATAGACAAGGATTGTGGAAAGTATTAAGAATATCTGGAGTAGATGGGAAGTTGTTGAATGCTGTGAAGAGTATGTGTGAGGTTGCTAAGGCAGCAGTGGATGTGGATAGTGAACTAATTGAATTTTTCTATTTGAAACTTGGGTTAACACAGGGTTGTGTCAAGTCTCCATGGTTGTTCAGTCTGTACATGGATGGGGTTATAAAAGAAATACAGGGTAGGGCAGTGGATGTTGGAGTGTCCCTAGTGAGAGAGGGCAATGTTTGGAAACTCCCTGTACTGTTCTTTGCAGATGATACTGTGTTGTTAAGTGAAGGCAAAGCGGAGTTGCAAGGCTTGATGGATGAGTTTGGGAGAGTTTGTAAGAAACGGAATCTAAAGGGAAGAGTAAAATTATGATCTTCAAGAGAAGTGAAGTCACTGAATGTACAGTGGGGTTGGATGATGAGGAAATGGAAAATGTGAGTACGTTTAAGTACTTGGGTAGTGTGATGAGTAAGGATGGAAGTTTGGAGGGTGAAGCACTTGAAAGGGTACAACAAGGAAGAAAAGTTGCTGGTTCCTTGAAAGCAGTGATAAGAAATGGGGAAGTGAGCATGGAAGTGAAAAAGTTACTACATGGCAGTATTGTGATACCAACCCTAACGTATGAAAGTGCAGCTTGGACGTTGTTCTGGGGACAGAAGTCAAGAGTGAGAGCAGTGGAAATGATTTATTTGAGAGGAGCCTGTGGAGTCATATGGAGAGACAGCCTGACAAATAAGAATGTAAAGGAGCATTGTGGTTTGGATGTGGATGTGATAGGAAATGTTAGGAGAAACAAGTTGAGGTGGTTTGGCCATGTGAAGAGGATGGAGAGTGAGAGACTGACGAAGAGAGTGTATGTGAGTGAGGTGGAGGGGGAGAGAGGGAGGAGGAGCCCAAGGATGAGATGGAGGGATGGAATGGAGAGGTATATGAGAGAGGGGGGTGTGAGTTGGGAGCAGGGCAGTGAAATGGTGGGGGACAGGACGACATGGAGGCAATTTGTTTGTGGCCACCCCGTATGGGATTAAGGTGTCTGGCAATAGATAGATAGATAGATGATATCTATGGCTGGTGGCGGTGCTGCCAAAGCAGAGGGAATGTTGTGCATGTGCAGTTTGCCATAGGGGTGTGGGAAGTAACTTCATCCTGTGCCGTGTTTGTAATAAATGGGTATATTTGTAGTAGGTGGGGGCGCTCACCATCCACTCACTCGATGTAGTGCTGTTGTCGGGTGTCTGCCCTTTCCTCTCCTCCATCCTTCTTTCCTTCCATCCTCTTCTGTCTTCCTTTACTTCATTCTTTCCTTGTCCTTCTGCCTGTGGGTAACTTTACACTTCCTCTTCTGTCTTTCTTTCCTTCATTCTTTCCTCTTCCTTCTGCCTGTGGGTGACTCTACACTGAGTGACAAGCCAGATGGTTTCCTGTACACCAGGAAACCATTTACTACGCTGGGTGGTAACCATATAACCAAATTATGGCGCCTGGTGGTTTAGTGAGTAATTATTGCGCTCCAATCGTATTGAGTCGGTGAAGGTTTATATCCAAGGGGTGGTTGGGGTTGATTGCTCATGTAATGCCACTCAGGGATGAGTGAGGCTGGTCACTCTCATCTTAAATGTCGGGACCAACTGCTTAGCCCCGGACTCCTATGCTCCTCATGGGGGAATGTAGGATTGGATGATGGATGGATGGATAAGAAATGTAGTGGTATTAGAGGTAGGCTGCAAAATAATGCTGATTATGTGCGTGTGGTCCATTGGGGAGAGCATATAGAGATTGTCAGGAATGAGAAGATTGATCTTGCTAGAGAGTCGCTTGAATGTGTGGAGGAGTTTTGTTATCTGGGGACTTGTTATATGTTGGAGGTTGGGCTCTGTGTCTAGGGTAAGGAGTGGTTGGAGGAAGTTCAGGGAGCTGTTTCCTCTCCTGACATTGAGAGGGGTTCCCTGCATGCTAAGGGATCTTTGTAGGTGGCATGTGTTAGAAGTGTTATGCTGTATTCCTTTATTATAGTGAGACCTGAGCAGTGATGGAAGAGGATATTTATATGCTCAGACCTACAGGAATGACAGTGATTAGGTGGATGTTTAGTGCGTCTGTGAATATGAGGCCTGGGGGAGCTAGGATTATGATTGAAGAATTGAGAGGAAGGATGGGGCTGGGTATATTGCTGTTGTGATGAGGAGGGGTAGATTGAGATGGTTTGGGCATGTTTAGAGGATGGGAGACGACACATCAGTTCGGATGATGAGAGATGTGAACATCAAGGGTAGAGTTGTGAGGGGCAGACCAAAGAATACCTGGGACAGAGTCTTAAATTAAGTGTAGCCTTAGAGACAAAGGGACTGAACAGGGAGGCTGCCAGAGATCAGGCAGCAAGGAGAGGTGCTATTCGGTGACCAAGGCTGATCCATGCAAGCATGTTGGAGCCTTTGTAAATGATACAGTGATACATCATCATCATCATCATCCTGACCTCCTTTCCCACCTTAGGGCAGGTTGAGGAGTACCAATGTCCAGACAGCCCAAATTTGCCCAGTCCAATGGGCCATGCTTCCATTCACACACCATTCAAGCCCCTGGAATCCTGGCTCTGTCTGATCCATGAGAAACATTCACCACGTTCTGTAGCTTCACATAAACATATCTGATAGAGTCAGTCCGGATGCTGTCATGTTACAAAGGGGTGCCAAATGCCTGATCATGTGCTTCTCCTCACAGTATTCATCCAGTCAGCTTGATCACATGTCACTCGCCTAGCCTCACTGACTTCCAAACCTTTCTTCCTCACACACTCATCCACCATCTCTCTCCACCTTCTCCTTGGCCTACCTTGCTGCCTCCCTCCTTCAAATTTGCTCAGAAATACCTTTTTCACCACTCTATTGTTATCCATTCACTCCACATGACCATACCATCTCAGTACACTCTCTTCGTTTCTGGTGTCCACAGGCTTCCTCACCCCACATCTTTCACGAATCACATTATTTCGTATCCTCTTCTCTCTCTGTACTCCACATACATTCCTCAGCAGTCCCATCTCCACTGCTCTCACTCATGGCTTTTCATTTTCAGCCACACCAGAGTCTCACATCCATATGTTAAAGTGGGCACTAACACTTGTTCATGTAAGCCTCATGCAGCTGCAACACTCAAGCCTCTGTTTTTTATCAAGGCCTTCATTGCACCAGCTACTTTCCTTCCTTGTGTCACTCTGCTTTCAACTTCTTTTGCACATTTTCCTCTCTTTCCTATCATTGTACCCAGGTATTTGAACTCACCAATTTCAGTCTCTCTCCATTCACTGTAACATTGCACTGGGAGTCACATTCTCTCTTAGTAACCATCACTTTACTCATTTCTACATTTACTCTGAAGGCACGATGCTCACAGACATCAGCAATACTATCTATCTATCTGTTGCCAGACGCCTCAATCCCGTTTGGGGAGGCCACAAACAAATCGCCTCCACGTCGTCCTGTTCCCCGCCATTTCACTGCCCTGCTCCCAACTCACACCCCTCTCTCTCATATACCTCTCCACCCCATCCCTCCATCTCATCCTCGGCCTCCCCCTCCCTCTTTCCCCCTCCACCTCACTCACATACACTCTCTTCGTCAGTCTTTCACCCTCCATCCTCTCCACATGGCCAAACCACCTCAGAGTGTTCCTCATAACGCTTCCTATCACATCCACATCAACACCACAACGCTCCTTTATATTCTCATTCGTCAGCCTGTCTCTCCACGTGACTCCACAGGCTCCTCTTAAATAACTCATTTCCACTGCTCTCACTCTTGACTTGTGTCCTTCCAACAATGTCCAAGCTTCACTTCTGTTTGTTAGAGTTGGTATCACAATACTGTCATGTAGTAACTTTTTCACTTCCATGCTCACTTCCTTGTTTCTTATCACTGCTTTCAAAGAACCAGCAACCTTTCTTCCCTGCTGTACCCTTTCAAGCACTTCACCCTCCAAACCTCCATCCTTACTCATCACACTACCCAAGTACTTAAACATACATTTTCCAATTCCTCACCATCCAACGTCGCTGTACATTCACTGACTTCACCTCTCTCAAAGACCATCTCTTTACTCTTCCCTACATTCACCTTTAGATTCCATTTCCTGCACACTCTCCCAAACTCATCCACCATGCCTTGCAGCTCCCCTTCGTCTTCACTCAACAACACAGTATCATCTGCAAACAACAGTACAGGGAGTTTCCAAACACTATCCTCTCTCACCAGGGCCACTCCAATATCCACTACCCTACCTTGTACCTCTTTTATTACCCCATCCATGAACAGATTGAACAACCATGGAGACATGACACATCCCTGTTTCAACCCAACCTCCAAAGAGAAAAATTCACTTAGTTCACCATCTACATGCACTGCAGCCTTAGCACGATCATACATACTCTTCACAGCATTCAACAACTTTCCATCTACTCCATATATTCTTAATACTTTCCACAATCCTTGTCTATCCGCCCTGTCATAATTTATGCTTTCTCCAAATCCATGAAAACTGCATACAACTTCTTTCCCTTCTCTAGAAACTTTTCCACTAAGGATCTAAGAATGAATATCTGATCTACACAACCTCTTCCCTTCCTAAAGCCTCCCTGTTCTCCAACTAATTCCTCTGTTCTTTCTCTAACTCTGTCAATAAGTATCCTACCATACACTTTTTCCTATTATACTAAGAAGACAAATGCCCCTATGATTACCACACACTTCTTTTTCCCCTTTTCCTTTGTACAAGGGAACGATTATACCTGACTTCCAATCCTCTGGGACTCTACCTTCCTCCCAGGCCAATCTGCACATCTTCCACATCCATTCTACCACTATCTCTCCCCCATGCTTCAGCATTTCACCACACACTCCATCAATTCCTGGGGCTTTCCCCAGTTTAACTTTCTTCATTGCTTCCACAACTTCTATCCTACTGATTTCTTCCTGTCTTCTCAACTCCCTCCTTCTCCCAGCCATTCCCCAGCCACTTATACTCGCATTACTTCCATCCTGTATGTTCAACAATTCTTTTAAGTGTTCTCTCCATCTGCTCACTTTTTCTCCCTTCTCCACTAGTAATCTACCATTTTTATCTTTCACTCCCCTGCAAACCTCACTTCCACCCTGTCTTACTCTCTTCACCTCTTTCCAGAACATCTTCTTACAGTCCCTCCACTTTACACTCAAATTTCTTCCAAATTCCTCATCCACTCTCTTCTTACGCTCTCTTACTAACCTTTTCACCTCTCTCTTTCTTTCTACATATAACTCTCTCTTCCGCCTCTCAACTTCTTCCACGCCCCTATTTCTCATCCATTCATTGTATGCTTTCTTCTTTTGTGCCACAGCCTGTGTCACCTCTTTAGTCCACCACGCTGTTCCTTGCACCCCCCTCCATCTTCTCTTCCTCCCATTCACCACATCACATGCTGCACATATTTCTTCTGTAAATATCCTGTACACACCTTCCACATCCCCCATCTACTCCAATTCATATTTGCCCAATCGTTCCTCCACGTCTCTCTTATACTCTGCCTTTTTCTCATCCTCTTGTAACCTTTCCACTCTCCTTGCAACTACTCCTTCCTCTCGTCTTCCCTTCTTCTATTCCTTCATCTTACTTTTATCCTAATTCTGGCCACCACGAAGTAGTGGTCAGAAAGTCCACTCCCCCAACCTCTATAAGCTCTTGCATCCATTACACATCTTCGCATCCTTTCATCCACACACACATAATCAATCATTGCCTTCCTTTCATTCAGTTCACCACCCACCCTTCTCATGACCTGCCATGTATACCTGTGGATCATTTTATGCCTGAAGAGGGTATTGGCTATCACCAACCCCCTCCCAGCACAAATGTCCACTAACGCACTGCCATTCTCATCTATCGCAGCAGGCACACCCCACTCACCAACTGTTCCATCAACCTTCACATTCCCTACTTTACCATTCATATCACTGATCAAAAACACTCTCTCATTTCTTCGAAACTTTTCCATGCACACTTCCACATTTGTCCAGAACTCTTCTCTCACTCTGCTTGCACGATCTTGCGTTGGTGCATACACACACACAATCGCCCACATTTGTATTCCAACTTTCAACTTTACACACACAATCCTTGACCCAACTGATCCTTACTGTCTTGTGCTCTTCTTCCATCTTTTACTCACAACTATACATACTCCTTCCTTTGCCCTCTCATTCTCACCTACTCCTGCACATATACCCCATCCATACTCCCATTCCCATGATGATGAATATTTGGCTCATGAAATTGGGCAGACTTTTGCGAGTTCTCTATCTTGCTGTCTGGACCCTTCTCTTGCTGTCTGGACCCTTCTCTTGCTGTCTGGACCCTTCTCTTGCTGTCTGGACCCTTTCTAACCCCATCCTTAGGTGGAAAAGAGATCTGGATGATGATGATGATTGTGATGATTTTCACATTATAGACTTCTGCTTACCACTTTATCATAATTTCTTACCACTATCTTTTTTCAGGATCGTGATGTTGAAGAAGGGGCAGACATGCTGATGGTGAAGCCTGGCATATCATACCTCGATATTGTACGCCAAACAAAGGACAGATATCCAGATCATCCCTTGTTCTTGTATCAGGTAAGTCAATAGTCCTGATGTTTTGAGTGATATATATCAAAATTACACAGTGCATCCTCTTAAGGAATCCTCTTACTAGGGATTGCCAAGGTAAAGCTGATGTTTTGCATGGGCTGGAAACAGTGTCAGGTATCAAAACCTGTAGATTATTTCTAAGCATTTGCTAGAAGCTGTTGGGAGGAATGAAATCTAAGGCACTCTGAAGGTGGATGGCAAGCTGGTAACAGGGAGAGGTGGATATCCTGTTTCACCAGCCAGGGCTTAGGACAGTGGAGGGCAACTTGGGACAATTCCCATGACCCGAGCCCATGGAGGACTCATGCCCTCCAAGGTAGTGTTAAGAGGATGGAAAAATATAACATAGCATAGTTCATTCCATAATGGCACATTGGATTTCTGGGCCTGGGTTCCTGCGCTCTTCATGGGGTGACATAGGATTGGATGATGGATGAATGGAAAGGAATAAAGTCAAGTCGCCTAAGGCGCGGCTAATTGGTTCTCAACCGAGCCCATGCCATATAAAACCGCACCATACAAATAACTAAACCTGTGGGAAAAAAACAATTTGGTTCTGGACGTTTGCCCAAAGTCCCCCTTTTCACCCCACTTTTCCTTATTTTTCCCCACTTTACACATGCACACAATCAAGCAATCAGTCAAACAAAAATGATAGCCCACCTTAATCACTTCCTGTATCAGTCCAAGTCATCTCCAAGACCAAAACAAACACTATCACACCAATACAGGGAGCATTACTCACGTATAGTAAATCGTTGCAACAACACAATAATCACACTAGCATAACGTTGGCCTGGTGCTACGGGATGTACACTGTAGTACGATGCTTAGCTGAGAGGTGACGATAGCAGGGGGGCACATGTGAACAAATGGAAAAGATAGGGCTTTGAAGGGGTGGTGGAGCTATGCAACTGATCCAAAACAATGCTCTGCACGCTAGGGGCTCCATCTTGCCTGAGACGAGTGACAGTTGCCTTCCGTGCACCTGGGGCTTCGTACGAAATTTTCCTATGGCATTATCGTTATAGTGGGAAGTTCATCGTAAATTGGATTTTTGGGTGTAACTTTTTTGTTATCGTTAGAGTGAATTATCGTATAACGGTTCAGCATATAACAAGTAGTGACGGTACTGTATGTACAGTTACTTCCACTTCTAACGAGTACAGCAGGTGGTGTGTGTGGTGAAATGTGGCACCACTGTGTTTGTTTACATCGTATGGGCAGACCCGGCAGAGCTTCCCCTCGGCTACAGTATCTAGTACTCACAGAAACAATGTTCTGTCAAGTCATACTTTGTCTGCAAATCCAAGTGTTTGGCACATATGTATAGTGGAAGGTAGAGAGAAGAACGAATAGTAATGCCATTGGATCCCATTGTTTCTCTGACAGGAGATGACTGTGAGGCGAGCTGGAACGGAGGGAAGGGGGACAGGTGGTGGGGGTGCATGTATTGGAACTTTGTCGTGTTTCGTTTTGAAAGATGAAGAGTATGATTATATAGATGTTCTGAGGTGATCTATAACTCCGTATGCAATAACGTGTATTGGATGAATGTATGAGTCTCAGTGTTCGTCATACAATTTGGTGAACAGCTGTAGTTGAGCATAAATGTTAGAAGGTGTGATGTCCGGTGTCTCGAAACGTGGTTCACCTGAGTCTAGTGAGTTGTGACTCAACTGCTGTAACATTTTTGTGGCTGAACCAGAGTGGTCATAAATGATTTATGATTAAGCATGTGACACAACGGTCATACCATGTTGTGCATCATCCAATGTGATTTATTGTGGGGAAAAACAATCATTATATTCTCAAACTGTGGTATAAGTAGATGTTCTGTTGCACAGTATTATAGCCACTTTGCCTCCCTGTAAAACAATTAACTCTAAGCCCTTGGCCACCCCGTTTGGGATCCATGGTATCTGGCAATGAATGAATGAATGATGAGTGTTGGACAGCCATTGGCTTGTTTGCGAAAATAATGTGCAGTCATCATACTGATGGATCACGTGAAGATAATGAGATACTGTATTTGCATATTGATTGAATACATATCATGTACAGTACTGTATTATAATAATTGAAATAACAATGTTACGGATGTTCAGTCCACAAATGATGTTGCTCTCCTCGAGGTGGTATTTCATTACTCTAGATAGTTGTGACACAACATCCACAAACATTGGTCATCGTATATTATACTCTTTATAACATTCATTCATTTTCATACAAGTATTACACATTCAGGCCGTCCTTAGCTCCAGACGCATAGCCTACTATTTAATCATGTGTCTACACTCACACACTGTTCATCCAGAGGAAGCAATATTTCTTTACCATGCATGTCTGTCTGTTGTCTGCCATTATAACACAAAGTTTTAGTATGGTTCCACGGCTGTACAAAATAAATCGGTGGCGTGGTACTGCTGGGAAAGTGTAAAATTGCGTATAGTCTATGTGTGTTAGTGCAGGGAGTCAATACCCTTCACCAATTTATTCACATTCCTGCCAAGATAACAGCCAAAGTCGCGGTTTTGGTGACTGTACTGACTGAGCATTGAACACTCTTTCACCTCCCAGCAGTCTGAATGAGGTCCTGTTTTCAAGCAACAGAAACAGTAAGTAGTGCAGTGAACTATGTAATTTTATATGTAAAGTAAGGAGTGTTTTATACACCGTGTCATCATACAGACTTATACAGTGTGACACAGCCAAGGATAAGCTGGACCTACGGTAGGATAAAAGTTGAGTCCTGCTGGAGCATCTAAGTAAATGTAAGCAACATTGGTGCACCAGCACCTGGATGGTAAAACCCAACCACCATGATCAGGAAAAATACCCACGGGTTCTGAAGCTGCCCCACGTCGTCCAGTAGATCTACACAATGTCACTGATAAGGCTGCAATCTCGTCGTAGTGATGCGATATGGTAAGGAAGTCAATATCAGGTCTCGATACCCATTATACGAGGAAGGACCGGAATTCTGTGAAAGAGAGAGAGAGAGAGAGAGACACACACACACACACACACACACACACACACACACACACACACACACACACACACACATACAGACAGACTGGTGCATTCATGGTGTCATTACAAGTTGCTACAATTCGATACAATAATAGACCCAGGGAAGGATAGAGGGTCCTTGTCTCTATTAGAGTGAATATTGGCCCGATACTGTCCTTGCAGTTTCTGTGACAGAAATGGACACACACACACACACACACACACACACACACACACACACACACACACACACACACACACACACACACACACACACACACACACACACACACACACACACATATATACATATGGAGAGAGGGAGAGAGAGAGAGATTAACACATAGACAGACAGACAGACTGGTGCACTCATTTTCATTATAAGTTGCTACAATACGACACAATAGGCCTAGGGAAGGATAGGGTGATCATTGTCTCCCTTGGTGTCCTTCTACAGTGACGGTAGCCTCATATCACCCACCTGTGACAGTGTGAGCATAACAAGCCCCCTTGTTTACAGGCTATTTGAGAGAGAGAGAGAGAGAGAGAGAGTGTCTGTCTTTCATTATATATATATATATATATATATATATATATATATACAGTAGAACCTCTCTCATTCGGACTATATGTGGGGAAGGGTTGTCCGAATTAGCAGATTGTCCGGACCATCAGGGTAATCTCCAGTTCATACCAAAAACTATCTACATATGGTATGTTTGTTAATTATTAACATATGTGGCATATGTCAACCCTACGTAACTGCAAAAGATGAAAGGATACTAAATTAACCAAACTAATCATGTACGATAGTTTTGTATTGCATAATTTACAGGTAAGGCCATGACAAGAAACTAGCCTACATTTTAAATTATAGTAAGTGACTAAGGCCCGTGTAGGCAAAAAAATAAATTAATTAATTAACTGTAATATTTGGAATAAAAATAAAACTTATGTAGGCAAAAAAGTACCTTGTCTTCTTTGGCATATTGATAACGCCCATATGGGCAAGAAGCTAATGTTTGTTGTACTGTACATGTAAAGCACATTTAAGTACAAAAAATAACCTCCAGTAATCATTAAACACTGCAGAATATTCTGACCCATTTTTGTGTAAGCAAACTCCCCTTTAAACACCTTTATTCATTGCAGAAGCTACACTTGAATTAAGGGGCATGGTAAGGAGGATTAACTTTAGGAATACAGCATAAAAATATAAATGGTTGGTGAACTAGTTGATGGAACGAATGCTAGCATGTGTTTAAACAGGCGCCCATGTTGCGACCTAGCGTGATCCGAGACTAAACGAATGACTATCGCTTTCCGCGCCGATAATGAAAATGACTTTAGAATTACTTTCAACATATTTTTGGAAATTATTATTTTTAAATTTTGTCCGAATTAACAGAAGTCCGGATCAAAGGGGTCCGTACCAAAGAGGTTCTACTGTACCATCATCATCATCATCATGATCATCATCAGCCGTTTTAGTATCCACTGCAGGACCGGCCTATCCCGACTGAAGTTGGGACGATACAGCCAATATATCTCTACCAAGTAGCTTAGGCTGTCTGGTAGAGATTGTATGTAGGGTGAGAAGTGCTTGTAAATGTAATTGTAGTGTTGGAGTGGCTTTGGATGTGCGTGTAGTCTATGAACCAAGTGTAATCGGCCCGCGCAAGCCCAGTGGATGCAAGCGTACTTTGCAGTAAGCGACACTGGTTCAACATCAGCACCCCTTGTGTCTGCCAATGCAATACGTGGCCGGGTGAACACTCTCAAAGTTCATTACCCTGGCGGGGCGCGAACCCTGGTTCACCTGTGTACGAAACGCACACTCTACCACTGTGCCACAGAGGCTCCATATATATATATATATATATATATATATATGTATATATATATATATATATATATATATATATATATATATATATATATATATATATATATATATATATATATAAATATATAAATATATATATATATATCTATATATCTATTGCCAGACACCTCAATCCTGTTCGGGGTGGCCACAAACAAATCGCCTCCACGTCGCCCTGTCCCCCGCCATTTCACTGCCCCGCTCCCAACTCTCACCCCCTTCTCTCATATATTTATATATATATATATATATATATATATATATATATATATATATATATATATATATACAGATATATATATATATATATATATATATATATATATATATATATATATATATATATATATATACTGTATATACATATACACAACGAAAGACAGAGTGAGACCCCTCTCTCTCTCCCTTTGTCTCTGTAACAGTGAATACTGGCCTGATGCTATCCCTGCTATTTCAACTTCAGAAATGGACACACAGTATATCAATCGTAGGACAAAGTAAAGCAGGACCAAAATTATCATGCTGTGTAGTGTGTACCAGACACTGCGGTGGTAGTGATTGTAGGTGGGAAGCAAAAAGTCGTTATGGTATTGTTGCATCATATGAGATTCATAATAACAAGTTCAACAATAGATTTTAATATTACGGATATCTGTGATGCTCTGTCCCATGACGCTGAACACTCAAAACAATATTCCAGAGACAGTTGGAAACAGAATATTTGGTGGGTAAGGGGGTATACCTGAGGAGAGGTTGGTCGGTGGGACGGGGTATTAGGAGAGGAAGGAAATGTTGCAGGAATAGAGAGGGTGGGAGGGCTTGACCACCTTGCTTGGTGGTAAGGTGTGTGTGGAAGTAGACTGTTGTGGAGTAGGAGAGAGTGAGGAGGTGGGCAGGTGGGAGTAGGGTCATCACCAACATGAGCTGTTTGGTGTTGGTATGGGAAATATTGCTCTCTCTGGATGAACAGTGTGTGAGTATAGATGCACGATTAAATAGTATAATGCGTCTGGAGCTAAGGAGGGCCTGAATGTGTAATCCTCGTATGAAAACTAATGTATGAATGTTTTAAAGAGTATAATATATGATGGTCAGTGTTTGTGGATGTTGTGTCACAACTATCTAGAGTAATGAAATACCACCTCGAGGAAAGCGACATCATTTGTGGACTGAACGTCTGTAACAGTTATTTCATTTATTATGATACATGATATGTATTCAATATGCAAATACAGTATCTCATTACCTCCATGTGATCCATCAGTATGATGACTGCACAACATTTTCTCACAACAAGCCAATGGCTGTCCAACACTCAGAGTGGCTATAATACTGTGCAACAGAACATCTACTTATACCATTGTTTGAGAATATAATGATTGTTTTTCCCCACAATAAAACACACTGGATGATGCACAACATGGTATGACCATTGTGTCACATGCTTAATCATAAATCATTTATGAGCACCCTGGTTCAGCCATAAAAATGTTACAGCAGTTGCGTCACAAACTCACTAGACTCAGGTGAACCACGTTTCTAACATTTATGCTCAACTACAGCTGTTCACCAAATTGTATGACGAACATTAAGATTCATACATTCATCCAATACACGTTATTGCATACGGAGTTATAGATCACCTCAGAACATCTGTATAATCACACCCTTCATCTTTCAAAACGAAACACGACGAAGTTTCGATACATGCACCCCCACCACCTGTCCTGCACCCCCACCACCTGTCCCCCTTCCCTCCATTCCAGCTCGCCTCACAGTCATCTCCTGTCAGAGAAACAATGGGATCCAATGGCATTACTATTTTTTCTTCTCTCTACCTTCCACTATACATACGTGGCAAACACTTGGATTTGCAGACAAAGTATTACTTGACAGAACATTGTTTCTGTGGGTACTAGATACTATAGCGGAGGGGAAGCTCTGCCGGGTCTGCCCATTCACTTACTATTATTATGATAAACAAACACAGTGGTGCCACTTTTCACCAAACACACCACCCGCTGTACTCGTTAGAAGTGGAGGTAACTGTACCTGACTCTGGCGACGATAATGCTTAAGTGGAAGGGGTAGGGTTGGAGATTCCGAGGCAAGAGGCGCGTTTCAAATCTTGCTGCTCCTGCACCATAGGTATAGTTTATGCGTGTGGATCTTTTTTTGGGGTCTGGCACCTTGCCGTGTCATAGAAAACCGTGCCATAGAAGCATGCACCATAGGTGACTTAACTGTAGTTATATGTTAAAACATTAACACAAGGCTATGTATAACATTTATGGTACAGAGTTGTGCACTACTATACTTTTATGTCATACTAAAGAGGCCGAGGGATATAGAGTACCTCTGACCTGCTATCTTCTTTTGTTTTAACCTTTTATAGACATCAGTCAGTCAGAAATATATTTACTGCATGAATACATGACAAGTGATAGTAAACTTTAATGTATTCATTTCTTTCCTTCAGTTACTGAATAATATTTCTCACTTTTCTGTACATCATGTACAGGCATACTCCAGTTTAACGATGCAACTGGTTAAGTAAAAACCCATCACTAGGTTGGGTATTGTATCTCAGGGTAGATTTAACATGTAGTAAAGTATAGGGATGCTGTTTTCGAGCCGTGGGATTCCCCCACAGCCAAGTCCAAAACCCACCCAGATGAGTCCAAAAACAAATTTCAAGCTAACCTAAACCTTTGAATAGCCTTAAAACAAGCTAAACTAAGCCTAAAAGGAGTTTACAACTCACCTAAACCCATCATCAAAGAAGTCTAACAAAACCTATCTATTTCTTTATCTGTTGCCAGATGCCTTAGTCCCATAAGGGGTGGCCACAAACAAATCGCCTCCATGTTGCCCAGTCCCCACCATATCACTACCCTGCTCCCAGCTCACACCCCCCTCTCTCATATACCTCTCCACTCCATCCCTCCATCTCATCCTTGACCTCCCCCTCCCTCTCCTCCCCTCCGCCTCACTCACATACACTCTCATCATCAGTCTCTCACTCTCCATCCTCTCCACATGGCCAAACCAGCTCAATGTGTTTCTCCTAATGCTTCCAATCACATCCATGCCACAACACTCCTTCACTTCCTCATTTGTCAGCCTGTCTCTCCATGTGACTCCACATGCTCCTCTCAAATAACTCATTTCCACTGCTCTCACTCTCGACTTCTGTCCCTCCAACAAGGTCCAAGCTTCACCTCCATAGGTTAGAGTTGGTATCACAATTCTGTCATGTGGTAGCTTTTTTACATCTATGCTCATTTCCATGTTTCTTATCACTTCTTTCAAGGAACCAACAACCTTTCTCCCTTGTTGTACCCTTTCATGCACTTCACCCACTAAACTTCCATCCTTACTCGTCACATTAGCCAAGTACAAAAATGCACTCACATTCTACATATCCTCCCCATCCAGTCTCACTGTACATTCACTGACTTCACATCTCTCGAAGACCATCACTTTACTCTTCCCTGCATCCATCTTTAGATTCTGTTTCCTACACACTCTCCCAGACTCATCCATCAAGCCTTGCAGCTCCCCTTCATCTTCACATAACAACACAGTATCATATGCAAACAACAGTACAGGGAGTTTCCAAACACTGCCCTCTCTCACTAGGGCCGCTCCAACATCCACTACCCTACCTTGTATCTCTTTTATTACCCCATTCATATACAGATTGAACAGCCATGGAGACATGACACATCCTTGTTTCAATCCAACCTTCAAATAGAAAAATTGACTCAGTGCACTGTTCACACGCACTGCAGCCTTAGTACCCTCATACTTTTTTTTTTTTTTTTTTTTTTTTTTTTTTTATAATGTGAGGAAGAAGAAACCAAAGGCCACAAGCCCACAATAACTGTTCCCTCCAAGAGAAAAACAAAATACAAGAGAGAGCCAGATTCAAGATCCGATCATTTTGAGATGCCTGGACACACTGCGTTTGAAAGACTGGAGATCATAGGAAGCAGGAAATACAGACAGAGGGCGGGAGTAATGGTTATGTCTTGCATTAGAGAGTTGGACAGAAAAGGGAGGAGAGTTTGCTGTTAGATGGGTGCTACACGCCCGTCGTAGAGGTGGAGGAATGCATGCAGGCAGTTCAGAGGAGCAGTGACCATTGAAGTAGTGATAGAAAAGAGATAAAGATGCAACAGTGCAGTGAAGAGACAGGTTGAAGGGAGTCAGTAAGAGAAGGAGAGTTAATGAGACGAGAAGCCTTTGACTCCACCCTATCGAGAAGAGTTGTATGTGGGGAACCTCCCCACACATGAGAGTTGTACTCCACACAGGGGCTGATAAAACCCATGTATAGAGTCAACAATTGTGCAGGGGTAAAGAAGGAACGTAGTCAGCTTAGCACACCTAATCTCTTGGAAGCATATTTTACAAGAGACGTAATATGATCTTTCCAAGATAAGTCCAGAGTGAATGAAACACCAAGCAAATTCAAGGATGATGCAGGATTAAGCTGAATATTATTAAACCTTAGTGGGTACACCTGTGAAAGATTTTGTCGCATTGATAGGTGTAAGAACTGAGTCTTAGATGCATTAAAAACAACCAGATTATTTTTACCTCAGTCAGAGATATGAGCCAAGTCAGACATTAGGTGTGCCATAGCCTCATCCCTTGTTTGTTGAAGTAACTGCTGAGATGGGCGTTGCTGGAACCGAATGGAAAGGTGAAGAGTGGAGTCACCAGCGTATGAGTGGATAGGATTAGATGTACAGCTTAGGAGGTCATTGATGAATAAAAGGAAGAGAGTTGGTGATAGAACAGAGCCCTGAGGAACACCACTGTTGATAGATCTAGGAGAAGAACGATGGCCGTCTACAACAACGGCTATAGAATGACCAGAAAGGAAGCTAGAGATGAAGGCACAGATAGAAGGATAGAAACCGTAAGAGGGCAGTTTAGAAATTAAAGATTTATGCCAGACTCGATCGAAAGCCTTTGGGATGTCAAGTGCAATGGCAAAGCTTTCACCAAAATCCCAGAAGGAGGATGACCAGGAGTCTGAAAGGTAGGTGAGAAGATCGCCAGTGGAGCATCCTGACGGAGCCCATACTGACGATCAGAAAGAAGGTTGTGATAGGAAAGATGCTTTAAAATTTTTCTATTAAGAATTGACTCGAAAGCTTTTGAGATCTATCTATCTATCTATCTATTGCCAGATGCCATAATCCCGTAAGGGGTGGCCATTTGACTCTGAGTTATTTGTTTTACAGGGAGGGGCACTAACCCTCCACCAACCCACTTGTTGACACATAGGGAGCATGTATGGTTTGGTTATGTGGTTACCACCCAGCATTGTAAATGGTTTCTTGGCTTACAGGAAACCATTTGGCTTGTCACTCAATATAAAGCCACCTGTAATGGAAAGAAAAACAGTAGGAAGTGACAGGAAAGATGGGAGAAATAGGAAGAGAGGTACAGGATGTTAAAGCAATTGGATGATAGTTAGGGGGTTGGGAATGGTCACCCTTATTTGGGACTGGCTGAATGAGAGCAAACTTCCAGCAAGAAGTAAAGGTCCAAGTTAATAGACAAAGGTGAAAGAGTTTGCCTAGGCAGGGTGCAAGCACAGAAGCACAGTTCTTGAGAACAACAGGAGGGACTCCATCAGGCCCATATGCCTTGTTAGTATTGAGGCCTGTGATGGCAGAAAATACATCAGTTGAAGAAATTTTAATGTCAGCCATGAGGAAGTCAGAGGGGGGAAGTGATGGAGGAACAGCACTGGAATCATCTAAGGTGGAATTGGAGGAGAAAGTCTGAGCAAAGAGATCTGCTTTATCAGTGGAAGAAATAGCTACAGAGCCATCAGAGTAGAAAAGAGGATGAAAGGATGATGAGGTAAAGTTGTTAGAAAGGTTTTTGGCAAGGTGCCAGCAGGAAAGAGAAGAATTCGAGCTGGAGAGTTGAGAGCATTTAGTCATCATCATCATCATCATATCATCATCCAGTCCTACATTGCCCCATGAGGAGAGTAGGAGCCCGGGGCTTGGCAGTTGGTCCTGACATTTAAGATAAGAGTGACCAGCCTCACTCATCCCTTAGTGGCATTACGTGAGCAGTAAACCACAACCATCCCTTGGATATAAACCTTCACCGGCTCAATCCGATTGGAGCACAATAATTACCCACTAAACCACCAGGCGCCAAAATTTGGTTATATGGTTACCACCCAGCATAGTAAATGGTTTCTTGGTGTACAGGAAACCATTTGGCCTGTCACTGAGTGTAGAGTCACCCACGGGCAGAAGGAAGAGGAAAGAATGAAAGACAGAAGAGGGAGTGTTAAGTCACTCGTAGGCAGAAGGATGAGGAAAGAATGAAGGAAAGAAAGATAGAAGAAGATGGAAGGAAAGAGGGATGGAGGAGAGGACAGGGCAGACACCCGAGAGCAACACTACATTGAATGAGTGGATGGTGAGTGCCCCTACCTACCGCAATAAAGCATTTAGTACAGATGAAATTATTTTTAGCAGTGCGAAGAACAGACTTAGCACGATTCTGGGCAGAAACGTAAAAAAGATGTGATTCAGGGGTGGGTTGGCTCCAGTACCTTTTATAGGCCCTCTCCTTGTTGCAGACAGCATCAGAACTAGCGTGATTAAACCAAGGCTTTCTTGCATTAGTCAAAGGATTTGAGAAAGGAATGTATGTTTCCATGTCTGAGAGAATGACCTCCATAATGCGCAAGGCACACTCAGATGGCTCCCGGCCATGGAAGCAATAATTATTCCAGGGAAAATCAAAGAAGTACTGCCTGAGGGCCTCCCAGTCCGCAGCTCCGAAGTGCCACAGACGATGTTTCTTTGGAGGGCCCACAGGCCATACCGAAGCGATAGGACAGGTTAAGGTGATAAGGTTGTGATCGGAGGAGCCCAACGGAGAGAAAAGATTAACAGTGTAAGCAGAAGGATTAGTTGTAAGGAAGAGGTCAAGTATGTTGGAGCTCTTTCCAAGGCGGTCATGGATATGGGTAGGGTGCTATACAAGGTGTTCTTGGTCGTTAAAGATAGAAAAGGTGTAGGCTTGTTCACCAGGTGGATCAGTGAAAGGAGAGGAGAGCCAAAGGTGGTGGTGAACATTGAAATCTCCTAGAATGGAGATTTCAGAGAAAGGAGAAATGGATAGAATGTATTCCATCATAGAAGTAAGATGGTCGAAGAATTTTTGGTAGTCAGTAGAATTAGGGGATAAGTAAACAGTGCAGACATACTTAGTCAGGGAATGACAGGAAAGCCGAAGCCAGAATGTAGAGAATTCAGAAGAATCGAGTTCAGGAACACAAGAGCAAGATAAGTCGTTGTGTATATATACACAACAGCCACCTTTGACTTTGAAATGAGTATAGAGAAAGTAGGAGGATACAGAAAAGGGTTTGCTGCCAGTTGCCTCAGACAGCTGAGTCTCAGTTAGGAAAAGAAGGTGACGTTTAATGAAGGAGAGGTGGTTCTCAACAGAGTGAAAGTTGGAGGAAAGGCCACAAATGTTGCAGAAATGAAGATGAATTGAGTCACATATACTCTTCATGGCCTTCAACAACTTCCCATCTACTCCATATATTCTTAATACTTTCCACAGTCTTTGTCTATCCACCCTGTCATAAGCTTTCTCCAAATCCATGAAGGCTGCGTACAACTTCTTTCCCTTCTCTAGAAACTTTTCCACTTAAGATCTAGGAATGAATATCTGATCTACACAACCTTTTCCCTTCCTAAAACCTCCCTGTTCTTCTCCAACTAATTCCTCTGTTATATCCCTAACTCTTTCAATAAGTATCCTACCATATACTTTTCCTGTTACACTAAAAAAAATCAAACTTAGTAAATTGTACCCCAAAATGACAATGTTCACCCCAGCAGTGACTAAACCATATTAATCTAAGTCTAAAAACAGTTTATAAATCATCCTAAACACAAAATTTAAGTCTAAAACATTATCAAAATTGGTAAAGAAGAAACAAAACCCATCGTTATACTGGGGTTTGGCCATCTTTCAGTGGGGTAGGGTGGTATTTCTACTCCCATCGCTATGCCAGGGTTTCGCATTTAGGGGTATCATATCTCGGGGTCTGCCTGTACTATAATTTCCTTGTTATTATCTTACTTTTTAGAGAGGGAGGCTGAAGTGCTGTGGCACACCAAGATTCTTTTAGCAGTGTGTTAATGTGCTGTGACACACTGGCTAGGGAGCAGCCTAACCATAAGACTTCGAGTATTATATAATCAACACAGTTTTTAGAGGGAGGGGCGCCTGTTGTCTATAATCTTGCCCCAGGCTTGGTGATACCCTTTGGCGGTCCTGTCATCAGCATTCAGGACCAGTTCCTGACCATCTCCATTTGCTGAACATTTTCATTGTTTTTCATAAACACAGAATAAGCCAGCATACTCTCACAACATCTGCCTCCAGCTGTCACTCCACACAACATGCACGTTAGACAGCACGTCTTGTGTTCCCTCCAACCTCTTAATAATACAACCTTGAGCAAACGTGGCAACTCAGGGCTGTCCTGGCCCTCATTGAGGGACTGTGCCAGCAGCGGTTATTGCAACCACAATTATGCTTGTCAGTGGAGAAGTGCAGGTTCGGCCTGATATTTTAACAACATGTGTAATCTTAGTGCCAGAGGATGGAGGACAGCTGGAGGGCCCAGACAATCACATCAGGTCCTCAAGAGGAGGTGAAGAGAGATGAGGAGAGCAGTACAGTTAGGCCAAGGGAGAGTGACATGGTGAGGCTGGTGGAGAGCAGTGCGGTCAGGCCGATGGAGAGCAGTGTGGTGAGGCTGATAGAGAGCAGTGCAGTGTGGCTGATGGAGAGGGATGCGGTGAAGTTGATGGAGAGGGATGCGGTGAGGTCAGTAGAGAAGGATGCGGTGAGACCGTTGGAGAGCATAGTGGTGAGTGTGAGAGAGAGCGTGCTGGTGTGGCATATGGGTGTGCCAGTCAGCAATGAAAACAAGACAGATATAACCACAAAAGACTCTGGATGGCTGCATTGATGCTGTCACATGGTGTCCTTTTCCAGCATCAGTTTCCCAGAGTTTATGTGTTGATGTGTTTGCAGGTGTCTGGGGAGTATGCTATGCTGTTCCATGGAGCTCAAGCAGGTGCTTTCAACCTCAGAGTCACACTCATGGAAGTCCTCACCTGTATGAGGCGAGCAGGTCAGTTTTATAAGAACATTATGTACACAGCTGTGAGTAAAAGCTCACTGTTAGTCCCCAGCCAGCCTTGTGTCGTACACTACCATAGTTCTAATTCTTCTGTAAATGACGTAGAACATCCTTCCTCCCTTTTTCCCTTTTGTTGTATGGTTCATATTGTTGTAATAAAAACAGTTCATGAAGCATGTCCCATCGCCACAAGTGACAGAATTTTTGCTCATGGATTTACACGTGCAAGCCCTAGATTTGGCGTACCCTTAATCCCTACCACCGGTCAGATTGGAGCATTATCTGTTACACTGAGCATACCTGTTCATAGATCTTCTTGCTGTTCTTTCCTGCTCATTCATCTATCCACTTTTTTTTTTTTTTTTTTTTTTTTTAAATAGTGGGTTGTGGAGTTAGGATAATGACAAATATGATGTAACTTTTGTAACTGCAATAATTTCTCATTGTACTGTATACTTTTTTTTCCCCAAAAATATCAGTTTTTTTTTAGTCCCTTACCAGCCAAACCAGTCGGGGACTATAGGTTTGTGCAGTTCCATCAGTACATCAGTACATTTGTCAGTCTGTCTGCAATTTCATGACTGCTCTGTAATTTCCGCATGCATGGACAGATTATGATATTGCTTCATACAGTTGTTCCCCATACCATGACAGTGTGTTGCATGCAACAACCAAGTGTGTACTGTATACACAGTACCCATGTAGAGTTATCATCCAGTATGGAACTTTGTATTGGATGGCAATACTTGTTTCATTATGACTGATGCTGCATATTAGAAGAAACTGGGAAATCAGCCTTATAAAGTAGCATGGGATTTTAGGCAGTACTGTATTTATGTAACTGTGTCTGGACTGGAGTGCAAAAAAGGGTGTCAAAAGTAGCATTAATAGTCATTGTAATCCTAGGTTCATCAGAAATGTGAACTCAGTGGACTATAGACATTGCCCTTCTGCAGCCCACCATCATCCTTTTGAAGGGTAGGGAGGGAATTGAGGGACGATTGTATAACCAGGTAGCTTTACTACGCCCTTATCAGTTCCACCCTTGTGAAGGTCTCCCTTACCAACAAAGGACATTAAGAAAGGCTACATATAATGAGGATTTCTGTATTCATTATCTCAGGTGCCTGGCCTCTATACGGAACCAGGTTATTTTGTCCATACAAGTTCTCACCATTATGGTCACTCTCATTGCTTTTTGTTCATTCTCTCAGATGTTCTGTCCACAATGTGAATGTAGGGTATGTACAAGGCCAGGACTTGAACTAGCATCAGATGGTGATTCTTGGGGTCAAATTCTCACCTACTGTGGAGCTACAGTTTCTAATGATCAGAGGGTGAATTATGAGGGAGACCATTTTCTCCCACAAGGGCATCAATAAATGTACCTCCATAATGCCTGACAAGTGGAACTTGTGTTTATATATCAGTTGGTACTCAGAAACAATCCTAAAATAATCTCCTGAAGCTAGTACATCAACCCAGAATAGTCAGTATTGCATACTGAAAGTCATCATTATAGGCCTTCTTGTAATGTTGTTTTTAACTACTGTATCCAGAGTTTCGTTTTCGTTTTCATTTTTAAAGGCTCCAACATTCTTGCATGTGTCAGCCTTGGTCACCTAATGGCGGCTCTCCACCCTGCACGATCCATTGCGGCCTCCCTGTTCAGTCCCTTAACCCCGAGGTCACACTTAATGACCTCGTCCCATGTCTTTCTCGGTCTACCCCTCATAACCCCACCCCCAATATTAACACTTCTCACCTTCCTCACCCAATTTCCATCCCCCATCCTCTCCACAAGTCCAAGCCATCTCAATCTACCTCTCCTCATCACAACACCAATACACTCCAGTCCCATCCTACCTCTCAACTCTTCCATTGTAAACCCAGCCCCTCCAGGCCTTGAACGCAGGGATGCACCGCACATCAACCTAATCATTGTCATTTCTGTACGTCTGAGCTGGCGAATATCTTCCTCCTTCACTGCCCAGGTCTCACTACCATACAGCATTACACTCCTAACACATGCTGCATACAAAGACCCCCTAGCACGTAGGGAGAATCCTCTCAATGTCAGGAGAGGCAAGAGCTCCCTGAACTTCTTCCACCCACTTCTCACCCTAGCCACAGAGCTAGCTCCAGCACCACCTCCAGCACACAACATGTCTCCCAAATAACAAAACTCTTCCACACACTCAAGGGACTCACCAGCAAGTTCAATCCTTTCACGTCTGACAATCTCCACCTGCTCACCCCGACACGCCATACACATAAAATCAGCATTATCTCGCAGTCTACCTCTGATACCACTACATCTCTTATGCACCCATTTATCACAAACACCGCACAAGATGGATTTACTTCCCTCGCCCTTGTGGCAAACTGCACATGGCCACTCTCCCTCGTCTTTGACAGTACCGCCACCAACCCTAGATATCATCACTTTTGTTTTTATCTGCATTTACCCTTAAACCCTTGTACCCCATACCATAAGTTAAAGAAAAGTTTCCTCCATTGCTTTTTGTAAAGCAGATGTTCATTTTTTCCTCAGCTATCTGTACCATTTGTAACGAAAAAACCATGGTATTTTGTAGTTGTTGTATTTGAAGGGGGAGGGAGGGTGAGACAGAGGAATAGGGTGGAGAGGTATGGTATATGAGAGACAGGAGTATGAGTTTGAGAGAGGTGGCAGAGGACAGGATGACATGGAGGGTATTCATTTGTGGCCATCCCATATGGAATTAAGGTATCTGGAAATAGGTAGCTGGATAGGTTTTTGAATACATCCATGATTTAGTATGGGGACTGCCAGAATTATAGTTTTTTGATGTTGTGGCCCCAGCCTCATGGATGTAAACCCAATGGACCTCAGGCTGAAGTTGCCTTTCTCTTGCACTCCACCCTACTTTGGGAGATAGGGAGATAGAAAAGGAGTTGAGGGATGCTTGTATAACCGGTGAACAAAGCCACTTGGTTATATCCTTTCTACCACATTAATGTGGGCTTTTTTTCCTCTCTCTCTCCCTCTCTCCAATGTGCTCGTAGAGAAGTCAGTGCTGGGAAGTGTTGCTGATACGAGGGCAGTTAGAGGACAGTGTGGAGGTTTGTTAGATCATATGATTGTGGTATGCAATATCAAGCTGAGAGGAGTGAGGTGGACCAGAATGGAGAGGAGCAGTCAGACAGAGAGACTGACAGTCGTAAAGCTGAGGATCAGAGAAGTGGCGGATAAGTACAGGGCCAAAGTAAGGGAGGAGTTGGAATCAGTGAATTGGAATAAAATTATCTGGACAACCTGTGGAATACATATAGGGATTGCGTGCTTAGGAATGCTAAAGCAGTTTGTGGTGTGGCAAGAGTAACAACAAACAAGAAAGGTACGGCGTGTTGGGATGAAGAGGTTGAGAGAGCAGTGGAGGAAAAGAGGAAGAAGTGGGTAGAGTGGTTACAGGACAGGGGCTCAATTGAAATTAGAACTGAATATATTGAGAGCAAGAAGCTTGTAAAGAGACTAATGAAGAGGAAAAAGAAGGAGGTACATGATAATCTAGGAAGAAAAATGAATGCAAATTACTCTGATAATAGGAAGTTATTCCAGAAAGGGGTTTGGAAATGTAGAAGTGACAGTGGAAAGAAATGTGAAAGTGTGAAGGATGTAAGTGGTAGATTATTAACTCATGGGGATGAAGTAAATGCTAGATGGAAAGAATATTATGAAAGTCTTATGAATGGGAATGGAGAGAGCAGAGTGACCATAAACATGATTAGCTTTGAGGGTGTACAGAGAAGGAATGCAGTGCCAGCAAACATGACACTTGCAGAGGTGAAGAACGCTGTGAAGTGACTGAAAAATGGGAAAGCAGCCGGGGTTGAGGTATATGCAGAGATGATTAAGTGTAGTGGTGAGAGTGGAATGAAGTGCTTGTTGGAGATATGTAACAAGGCATGCATGAGTGAAACTGTGTCAGTAGAGTGGAAAAAAGCTGTGATTTTACCTCTAACAAAAGTAAATGTGAGCGAAGTGAGTGCAAAAATTATTGTGGCATGTCTGTTGAGTGTTGTAGGGAAGGTATATGGAAGAATAATTATAAAGAAAGTAAGAGAGATGTCAGAAGGCTTAGTGAGTGACGAACAGGGTGGCTTTAGGAGTGGTGGAGGATGTGTGGATCAAATATTTGCTGTGAGACAGATAGTGGAGAAGGCTTGTGAGAAAGACAATAAGATGTTTGTGGCATTTATGGATCTGGAAAGAGCATACAGCAAAGTAAACAAAGAGGGATTGTGGAAGGTTTGCACATGTACAGCGTAGATGGTAATCTGTTAGGTGATGTCAAGAGGTTTTATGATGGTAGTGAGGCATGTGTAAGGGTAAATGGGCGTCCAAGTGAATGGTTCACGATCAGTGTGGGTGTGCAACACAGTTGTGTGTGATGTCCCCAAGGTTGTTCAGTCTATCTATCTATCTGTCTATCTCTATCTATCTATCTATCTATCTATCTATACCAAGGCTGCTTCCCCCAAGGAAAGGGAGGTAGCCGAGACAGGACGACACACTCCCCATTTACTCATTCATTCAAACACATTCATTCACATCTTAACCCCAAAGAGGAGAAGGAACAGATCCTCACCGCATCTCACTGCACAAGGGTCAACTGCGTAGTGCAAACAGTGACATCCGCAAGAAGGCCCCGACAGCAGAGCTGGTTTACCCCTGCCACATCATAATAGACCTATCCCCTTACCTGCACCTGACCTGATTAGCCGATCAGACCAAATGTGGGAGAATATCACCTCAGGGCTGCATCATCATTTATTCATTCACAATTTCTCTCCATTTATTTCTGTCACACACAGCCACTCTTCCTTGCCCAACAGACATTCCTCTCGCATCCAGTGCTTTCTTCACACTGTCGATCCATCCTATTCGTGGTCTCCCTCTCAGCCTTACTCCTCTCACATCAGATCTAGTTATCTTTTTCACCAATCGCTCATTATCCAGTCTCTCCATGTGCCCAAACCATCGCAACACCCTCTGCTCAACTCTACCAGCCATCTCCCGAACAACTCCAGTTCTCCTTCGCACTTCATCATTTCGCACTCGATCCATATGTGTCACTCCACACATACTCCTCAGACACCTCATCTCCATTACATTCAAACTTTTCCTCTGCTACACCCACATTCCATGTTTCAGACCCATATAATGCAGTCGGTACCACAACACCCTCATACAGCCTTCTCTTTACATCCATTCTAAGTGAACGACATCTAAACACTTTTTTCATTCCTCCCAGCACCTTACCTACTTCATTCATTCTGAACTTCACTTCTGCCTCTATTCTTCCATCCATAGCAACATGTGACCCTAAATATTTAAAACACTCTACCTCCTCAAGCAGCTCACCATTCAAAACTATATTCATTCCCCTACCATCTACCAACCTTGTACACTTCATCACTTTGCTCTTATTCTCATTTACTTTCAATTTCCTCCTTTCACACACCCTTCCAAACTCCTCTACCAACTGTCTCAATCTCTTCTCTGAATCAGCCACCAGTGCAGTATCGTCTGCAAACAGCTGCTGCTTCAGATTCCACTCTCCACCATCAACATTCACCAGACTCAGACCTCCACCTAAAACTCTTGCATTCACCACCCTTACAACACCATCCATTTAAATATTAAACAACCAAGGCGACATTACACATCCCTGTCGCAGCCTCACTCTCACGGGAAACCAATCATTCACAGCATTTCCCACTCTTACACATGCTGTACTGTTTACTTAAAAACTTTTCACCCCTTTTAGTAACCTACCATCAAGTCCATACAATCTTAAAACAGTCTACAAATACTCCCTATCAATTCTATCATACGGTTTCTCTAAATCCATGAATATATATACAGTATATATATATATATATATATATATATATATATATATATATATATATATAGTGGAATTTCAACTTTCAATGGGCATATGTACCTAAAAATCACTGCAAAATTCAAATAATTGAAATTTAAACTGAACTTCTTACGGGAAAAATTAGTTTGGGTCCAGGGCCTCCGAACCTAACTACCTAAAATCATAATTTTTTGCCCACTTTCCTGTAAACTTTATGAACTATAGTTGTGGTTAAGTAACAGTAGTTCTGTATTGTATTGCCATACTGTCAGCAAGTGTATACTTGGTGTATTTCTGCCCTTTCCTATATTGCCATTTCTCCTTTGGCTGCGAAGATTTAGAGGTGCCAGGCTGCTCTCGTCCATTACCACTGTTACCCGAATAACCACTCTTGCTTGCCATCTTGAAATAGGTAAGTTGCCGCAAAAATACAAAGAAAGTACATACAACTAAATTGCAGTGAAATGCATGTCCACATGTGGAAGGTACAGGCTGAAAGTGCAGCACTTTGCTCTAGAGGGCTGGCTGCTGGCTGGACAGTTGCAAGATGGCTGCCGACAACAGAGCATCACCTTGCACATGACGTGTTGTTGTTGGTGCCTACTCCCATCTGGGAGCTCTTGTCCGTAAACAACATGACTATTTTTTTTCTCAGTCTCTATTGTTCATTTCTATGTTGCTCCTTATAATCATAATTACCGTACTTCTCTTCGTTTCAGTATTCTGCCTACTGTATTTGCTACCACCTGTAATTCATTTTGTTTTAGTATTTCTGCTATTGATTCTCTTCCATTAACCCCTAAAACGCGGGGCGTCGCGTTTGTGACGCTCGCCGAAAAGGGACATAATGGCGGAGCGTCGCGTTTGCGATTCGAGTTAATTTTGAATAAACGTGGGCAAGGATGTTCCAGCTGGTATTGTCTATCAGTACCACCACCTTTTAGCTACAATTAGCATACTTTACCTTTGTACTACTGACCTCCGTTGTTGCCAAGTATCGCATTTCCCCCCCCCCCCCACGGCCCAGCCAGCCTGGCTGTGATACATGGCAGCGCTCTGACTGCTCAGAACTGTAAATCTGCGCTATCCTCTCACAAGCAGTTTATGCTAATAGGAAACGCTTGTTTCCCCAGTTGTCACACTAGCTTTTTTTCGCACGGTTTGCCCCTGTTTAGCGTCAGTTTACCGCAGACTTTCAAAGTGACATTATGGCGAGTTCTAGCTCTTCCGAGTCAGTGCGAGCCTCCGACAGGAACGAGAATAAAGTGACAGGCGTAAGGCTGAATAAAAAGCGCGCTGCGGTGATCTTTTGGGAAGTAATATGATTGAAAATAATGTAGTATACGTGTTTTTAGCTGTGAAAATGGAAATGTTTGTTGAGTGATGGGAAGACCTCCGCCGCGCTGCATGTCGGCCGTACACTTCGTTGATTTTAGCCTTATTTTCAGTGCTTATTGTACAAATATGGATTCCAAACTACCTGTACGTTGTAGTATAAAGTTTACTGTGACAGAATGAGGCTGTGGTAGAGGGGAAACTGGGTTGCTGGAGGTGTGAAAGTGAAGATTTTGTTACCCAACTTTGCAAGTCTCCACAAGTCCTTGGGTAGTTCACAAAGGCTCAACACCTGTCTCTGGAGAAAGCTGAATGTAAGTACTATCAGCCATACCAAATATAATGTTCTAGGGTTAATCTCTGATTTTTGGCTAATATTTTCCTACAGGTACTCAGACCACGATACAACGCCGCCACCCAGGGGGGGGGTCGGCTGTCCATTGGTTGCGCATTAGGGGTTAGTTTCTCTTGTTATATCTTTGAGATATTAAAGTATTGATTAATTAATAATAAGTATATAGATTACTAGTGGAGAAGGGAGAAAAAGTGAGCAGATGGAGAGAACACTTTAAGGAATTGTTGAACGTAGAGGATGGAAGTAATGCGAGTATAAGTGGCTGGGGAATGGCTGGGAGAAGGAGGGAGGTGAGAAGACAGGAAGAAATTAGTAGGATAGAAGTTGTGGAAGCAATGAAGAAAGTTAAATCTGGGAAAGCCCCAGGAATTGATGGAGTGTGTGGTGAAATGCTGAAGCATGGGGGAGAGATAGTAGTAGAATGGATGTGGAAGATGTGCAGATTAGTCTGGGAGGAAGGTAGAGTCCTGGAGGATGGAAGTCAGGTATAATTATTCCCTTGTACAAAGGAAAAGGGGAAAAAGAAGTGTGTGGTAATCATAGGGGCATTTGTCTTCTTAGTATAATAGGAAAAGTGTATGGTAGGATACTTATTGACAAAGTTAGAGAAAGAACAGAGAAATTAGTTGGAGAAGAACAGGGAGGATTTAGGAAGGGAAGAGGTTGTGTAGATCAGATATTCATTCTTAGATCTTTAGTGGAAAAGTTTCTAGAGAAGGGAAAGAAGTTGTATGCAGCTTTCATGGATTTGGAGAAAGCATATGACAGGGTGGATAGACAAGGATTGTGGAAAGTGTTAAGAATATATGGAGTAGATGGGAAGTTGTTGAATGCTGTGAAGAGTATGTAAGATGGTGCGAAGGCTGCAGTGCATGTGGATGGTGAACTAAGTGAATTTTTCTCTTTGAAAGTTGGGTTGAAACAGGGATGTGTCATGTCTCCATGGTTGTTCAATCTGTACATGGATGGGGTAATAAAAGAGGTACAAGGTAGGGTAGTGGATGTTGGAGTGGCCCTGGTGAGAGAGGATAGTGTTTGGAAACTCCCTGTACTGTTGTGTGCAGATGATACTGTGTTGTTGAGTGAAGACGAAGGGGAGCTGCAAGGCTTGGTGGATTAGTTTGAGAGAGTGTGTAAGAAACGGAATCTGAAGGTGAATGTAGGGAAGAGTAAAGTGATGGTCTTTGAGAGAGGTGAAGTCAGTGAATGTACAGCGAGGTTGGATGGTGAGGAATTGGAAAATGTGGGTACGTTTAAGAACTTGGGTAGTGTGATGAGTAAGGATGGAGGTTTGGAGGGTGAAGTGCTTGAAAGGGTATAGCAGGGAAGAAAGGTTGCTGGTTCTTTGAAATCAGTGGTAAGAAACAGGGAAGTGAGCATGGAAGTGAAAAAGTTACTACATGACAGTATTGTGATACCAACTCTAACGTACGGAAGTGAAGCTTGGACGTTGTTGGAAGGACACAAGTCAAGAGTGAGAGCAGTGGAAATGAGTTATTTAAGAGGAGCCTGTGGAGTCACATGGAGAGATAGGCTGACGAATGAGGATAGAAAGGAACGTTGTGGTGTTGATGTGGATGTGATAGGAAGCGTTATGAGGAACACACTGAGGTGGTTTGGCCATGTGGAGAGGATGGAGGGTGAAAGACTGACGAAGAGAGTGTATGTGAGTGAGGTGGAGGGGGGAAGAGGGAGGGGGAGGCCGAGGATGAGATGGAGGGATGGGGTGGAGAGGTATATGAGAGAGGGGGGTGTGAGTTGGGAGCAGGGCAGTGAAATGGCGGGGGACAGGGCGACTTGGAGGCGATTTGTTTGTGGCCACCTCAAACGGGATTGAGGCGTCTGGCGATAGATAGATAGATATTTATAGAATGACGGGGAATCGTCCAGGGTGCAAATTGTCCTGACGGGAAATCGTCTATGTTTTGATGGGGAATTAGCTGATGGCAGATTGACTTGACGGTGAATTGTCTTGGAACCATATCATCGTACACTTCATATGCTGTATGAATAAATGATGTTGATTTTCATTCTCTTCTTGACATGTCACATATAATATTAGGTTAGGCTCATACATTTTCTTATAATTTTCCTTCACTTCTAGCATTTTGGTTCACATAAAAAATGTTATCTTTGCTTGTTTTGGTTGGAGTCTGGCCCTGAGAGCACGTCGCATATGATATTAGTTTAGGCTCATACTTTTTCTTATAATTTTCCTTCACTTCTAGCATTTTGGTTCACATCAGAAATATTATCTTTGCTTGTTTTGGTTGGAGTCTAGCCCTGAGAGGATCGAAATACGCGACATTCAATCGAAAAGTAAGATAGGGAGACCACTCCAAAATGTATCGAAATTTGATTAGTGGAATTCTAAACTGTCGAAATTTGAGATTCCACTGTATATATATATATATATATATATATATATATATATATATGTGTATATATATATATATATATATATATATATATATATATACAGTAACCCCTCCAATATCCGGATCAATAGAGCCATCGGTAGGTTCGGATATTGGTTTCGTCCGGATATTGGGCCCCAGCTTATGGACTTGTACTTACGGACCCTAACACAGAGAAACACCTATACAACTCCCTCCGGACATGCATAGCACCTATTTAACACCCAAATCACACCAATAAGGCACATAAATGACTGAAATAAATGCAATAGAAACATAAAATGTGGGTTTAGAAGTATGTTCATACATTAATAAACATTCTGGTACTTATGGACTCTAACCGAACCTAACCTAACCGAACCTAACCGAACTCTGAAAAACACATTCCTACTGCACATGCGTGAGGTAAGTTTAGTATGGAAAGAAGTACAGTATGACACTTTCTGGTAAGTATAGTATGGGAAAAAATACAATATGAAACATTCTGGTAAATATAGTATGGAAAATAGTACAACATGAAACATTCTGGCTACTTACAGCAAGTCCCTGGCCACCTCGATGAATAACCGCCTCCTCTCGGACTCTGACAGTAAGAACGATTTCCTGAAGCACTTGCACTACACTCTTCCTGAAGTCTTGCACTGAACTTAGTCACTAACACACAGAAGTCCGTTCTTTTCACAGTGTTCACTTTAGTCCAAATAATGTTCCATTAAATTTAAGTGTTGCACATTAACTTTTCCCAAGAATTTATAAGTTTCCAAAGCCAAAACAAAGAAGGTGAGTTACGTTAAATTTCTTTTCTACTTAGTCTTTTTTCCCAACTTGAAAACCTTAACACAACACACCGTTTTTTTCACTGCACAACACTCAAAATTCCCGTGTGGTCTAGTGGAGAAGTTCTTGCTGTTTATTCACTGTCAGAGCCCGAGAGTATCACTGGCAGGCGTCCAAGGGGTGCATCGGTGGGTAGTGGTGATGGCGTACCGACTACAGAAGACTCTGAAGACAGCCGCAAACTCACGTCGAGCGGTGACTCCACTGTAGCTGATGTGCTGGGCTGTGGCTCGGAGCATGAGGGCCTGTCTTGGGGAGGCAACGGAGTGGAACCAGGGCTTGGCACAGTGGGGGTCACGGGCCTGAAAAAACTGTCAATCGTTGACTGACGCAAGGACCGACGATTCTGGCGATTGATGATGTGCTGCCGGAAAGCACGCAGTTCCTCCACGAGTCCCAAGGGCCCCATCTTCCTGTCGCAGTCCGGGTGTTCCAGGTAGTCTAGGACGAACTCTAGATGTTCCCGGAGTGCGCTCAGCCTGGGGATGGCTGGAGTAGTGTCCTGCTGGGCGGAGTCTGCATCATCATCGCCTTCTTCGTCGGAATCTTCAAGTTCGGGACTGACACCTGCAACCGAAGACGCGATCTCGATATCAGACAACGTCTGATACCCAGGATCGCCCTCGTCGTCGTCCAACCACTCACGAACATCGTCCACATCAACATCGTCGCCGTGCGTACGTAGCCGTGCATGGAAGTCATCCACGTCAGACCCTAGGAAATCGTACTCCACATCTGTTCCGAGAAGCAGACGAGACCAACCATTTTCAAGAGTTTTCACAGGGACTTCCTTCCATGCACTAGCTCAGTTGTACAGCGCAGACTTGATGTTGTAGCGGCGAAGGTTTTCCAAAGTCCGCTTGCCTCGAGTGTCACATCCTTCCCTGCGCTCGTCCTCGTCCTCGAGAACCACCATCACCTCGTCCAGGAACTTCCGACGGTACAGGCGCTTTGTTGCCACGATCACTCCTTGGTCCATTGGTTGAATGAGAGCAGTCATATTAGGTGGCAGAAACATGCACCTAATACGGCCATTCTCAGCAACCAAGTCCTTGTCGCACGGGTGGGGAGGTGCATTGTCGAGGAGAAGGAGAGCCTTTACCTGGTCGCGAGGAATTCCCAGTGTCTTCGTCTGGTAATGTATGACCTCCTTGACGAAGTGATGGTGAAACCAGTCTTTGAAAATCACAGCTGTGAACCATGCTTTCAAAGAATGGTACCATACGACAGGAAGGACATCCATCACCCCACGAAGGCACCGAGGCTGCTTTGCACGGCCAACAATAACGGGCTTAAGCCGGTGCATGCCGTTAGCATTGGCACAACACAAAGCAGATATCCGTTCCTTAGAAAGCTTGCGGCCAGGTACACGCTTCTCCGTCTCATCGGCGAGAGTGTTCGTTGGCACCGAGCGATAGAATAGGCCAGTTTCGTCAGCGTTATAGACTTGACCGAGAGTGAGGCCCTCCCTGTCGATCAAGCCTTTCACCTTGTGCCGAAACTCGTCCACTCCATCCTCGTTAGCGTCCAATGCTTCGCCATGTGCTTTACGGTTAGTAAGGCCATGTCGTAACCTGAACGCGAAGAGCCAACCCTCGGATGCCTTGAAGTCAAGGGTGTCGTGAAGCCTTGCAAACTTCTCAGCAGCAGCCTTCAGCTCCGTTCCACATACCATCACACCAGCTGCACGTTGCTGTCGATACCAAATCAACGTGGAGCGGTCGATCTCTGCATACTTGGGGGTAAACATAACCTTCCTCTCCACGTTGCGTTTGCTTCTCGACGAGAAGTCAGCCGTGTACTGCATGAGCTTGTCTCGGGAACACTTGATATCGAACAAAGTCGACCGGGCCAGGTTGAACTCGCGGAGAATGCGAGAGGAAGACCAACCCGCATCAACCTTCTCCAATATCTCCCGTTTCTTCTCCAGAGTCAACACCACTCTCTTCCTTTTCTCAGGAGGCGGGGCCATCATCACACACACTAAGAGTATGGCAGAGAGCAGCAGGAGGCCTTGCAGCAAGTACGGCACCACCACAAAAGCGAGCACGTGGGCAGCCATGGCGAACAGCGCAGGTCTTGTCGCGGTGAGAGACAGGCGGGAAGTGGGGAGGATGCAGCGGCGCTCTATCGGACGTCGGAGGAATGACAAACCAAAACAATGCTCTCACGCGGCGTGCGCGGTAAGTTCAAATTACGGATGGCAAAAAATCGTTTTTTTTTTTTCCAATTTTTTTGGATTTTCGGACCATTTTGGGAATGTTTGATCCCAGGATGATAAGGTTCGGTTAGTGGGGATGTTCGGTTATTGGGCATCCGGATATTAGAGTGATTACTGTATATATATATATATATATATATATATATATATATATATATATACAGTATAGACACACAATATATATATGTAGATATATATATACATATATATATTGTGTGTCTATATACAGGTATATATATATATATATATATATATATATAAAAATATTCTTTTCTCTTCCTTCTGCCTACAGGTGACTTTATACTCCCTCTTCTGTCTTTCATTCCTTCATTCTTTCCTCTCCCTTTTGCCTGTGGGTGACTCTACACTGAGTGACAAGCCAAATGGTTTCCTGTACACCAAGAAACCATTTACTACGCTGGGTGGTAACCATATAACCAAATTTTGGCGCCTGGTGGTTTAGTGGGTAATTATTGTGCTCCAGTTGGATTGAACCGATGAAGGTTTATATCCAAGGGGTGATTGGAGTTTGTTGCTCTAGTAATGCCACTCAGGGATGAGTGAGGCTGGTCACTCTCATCTTAAATGTCCGGACCAAATGCCTAGCCCCGGGCTTCTACGCTCCTCATGGGGCAACGTGGGATTGGATGATGGATGGATGGATGGATATATATATGGATGGGGTGATGAGAAGAGTAAAGACTGAGTAATGGAGAGAGTTATGGCATTGGTAATGAATGGTGATGGATGGAACATCTCAAATTTGAAGTACAGTATGCTGATGGTGCAATGCTACTTGTAAATACTGGACAAGAGCTTGGTAGACTGGTGCAAAGTTTTGTAGATGTCTGAGAGCATTGTGACATGAGAGTAAATATGGAAAGAGTAAAGTAATGGTTATTGAGAGAGAAGATGACTCCCAGTGCCATGTTACAGTGAATGGAGAGGGACAAGAGTTGGTGGGAGAGTTCAAATATCTGGGTATAGTGATAGAAAAGAGAGGAAAATGTACAAAAGAAGTGGATAGTAGAGTAACACAAGGAAGGAAAGCAGCTGGTGCAATGAAGGCCTTAATAAGAAACAGAGGCTTGACTGTTACAGCTGCAAGAGGCTTACATGAAGGAGTGATAGTGTCATCTTCAACATATGGTGTGAGACTATGGTGTGGCATGAAAATGAAAAGTCAAGGGTAAGAGCAGTGGAGATGGGACTGCTGAGGAATGTATGTGGAGTACAGAGAGTGGATAGGATACGGAATATTGTAATATGATTCGTGAAAGATGTGGAGTGATAAAGTCTGTGGACACTAGAATCAAAGAGAGTGTACTAAGATGGTATGGCCATGTGGAGTGAATGGATAATAATAGAGTGGTGAAAAGGCTATATCTGAGTGAATTTAAAGGAGGAAGGAGGCAAGGTAGGCCAAGGAGAAGGTAGAAGGATATGGTGAATGAGTGTGTGTCGAAGAGAGGTGTGGAAATTGGTGAGGCTAAGGGACTGACAAGAGATCGAGCTGGCTGGATGAATTTTGAGCGAAGAAGCACATGACCAGGGATTAGGCACCCCTTTTTATCTTGACATCACTCAGATTGGCTCTATCAGATGAGTATATGTGAAGCTACAGAACATGGTGAATTTTTTGGCCTGTCAGATGGAGACAGGATTCCATTGGCTTGAATGGTGAGTGAATGGAAGGGTGGCCCATTGAATTGGGCAAACTTTGGCTGTCTGGATGCTGCTACTCCTCACCCCACCCTAGGGTGGGAAAGAAGGTCCTAATGATGATGATTTTTTTTTTTTTTTTTTTTTTGCATTATTGACTATTGTATATGAATGAAGAATGGCTTAATAATGTTTTTATCCTTTTTAGGTGCTGATGTGATCGTCTCTTATTACACCCCCACTGTTCTTGAATGGCTTAAAGAAGAAAAGAGCTCTTAAGAAGAACTACCTTGTATTGGTGAGGAGGTAAGATTTGGCGAGTACAGTGCAGGCATGAACCACATCGTTATTTTAGACCTCTCATGACCCTTTAACTGTGGTGCCTTTGATTGTATCAAAGTCTGTCGTTTGTAGGTATGAATTGTTTTGAAAATACAGTAAGACCTCACTATAACGGACTAACTGGGGCCAAAGCCATGTCGAAAAAAACGAAATTCTGATAAAAGCGACATCTGGACTCCCCCCTCTTATCCCAGAGTTTTTCCAGTGTATCAGACATTAGTCTGGATCGCACCAAAACATCCACTACATTCTGCAGCTTCACATAAATGTATCCGGTAGAGTCAATCCGGACGCTGTCATGTTTAAAAGGGGTGCCAAATCCTTGTTCATACACTTCTTCTCAAAATATTCATCCAGCCAGCTCGATCTCTTGTCAGTCCCATAGCCGCACAGACTTACAAACCTCTCTTCCTCATGCACTCATCCATCATATCCCTCCACCTACTCCTTGGCCTACCTCGCCTCCTCCCTGCTTCAGATTCGCTCAGACATACCTTTTTCATCACTCTGTTGTTATCCAGTCCCTCCACATGACCATACCATCTCAGTGCACTCTCTTCGATTCTGGTGTCCACAGACTTCCTCACTCCACATCTTTGACGAATCACATTATTTTGTATCCTATCCACTCTCTGTACACCACATACATTCCTCAGGAGTCCCATCTCCACTGCTGTCACTCTTGACTTTTCATTTTCATGCCACGCCATAGTCTTACATCCAAATGTTAAAGTTAGCACTAACACTCCTTCATGTAAGCCTCGCGCAGCTGCATCACTCAAGCCTCGGTTTCTTATCAAGGCCTTCATTGCACCAGCTACTTTCCTTCCTTGTGTCACTCTACTTTCCACTTCTTTTGCACGTTTTCCTCTCTCTACCACTGTACCCAGGTATTTGAACTCTCATGAATTCCAGTCTCTCTCCATTCACTGTAACATTGCACTGGGAGTCACCTCCTCTCTCAGTAACCATCATTTAACTCATTTCTACATTTGCACGATGTTCACAGACATCAGCACTGTAACATCGCACTGGGAGTCACTTCCTGTCCCAATGACCATCATTTTACTCTTTTCTACATTTGCGTGACCTTCACAGACATCAGCAAAACTTTTCACTAGTCTACCAAATTCTTGTCCAGTATTTTAAATAGAACTGCATCATTGGCATACAACAAATTCAAGATATTCCATCCATCGCCATACATTACCAACGTTCATGTTTTTACTTCTCTCATCACCCCATTCATATGTACAGTATATTGAACAACCATGAGGACATCACACAACCTTGTAGCACACCCACACTGATTGTGAACCATTCACTTAGATTCCCATTAACCCTAACACTTGCTTCATTACCATCATAAAAACTCTTGATGGCACCTAGCAGCTTATCATCAACCCCACACACGTGCAAAATCTTCCAGAATCCTTCTCTGTCTTTGTCATATGCTTTTTCCAGATCCATGAATGCTATAAACACCATATAGTCCTTCTCACAAGCCTTCTTCACTGTCTGTCTTACTGCAAATATTTAATCCACACATTCACTGCCTCTCCTAAAGCCACCTTGTTCATCACTCACTAGGATTTCTGATATCTCTCTTACTTTCTAAATAGTAATTCTTCCATATACCTTCCCTACCACCCTCAGTAAACTTATGCCACGATAATTCATGCACTCACTTTGCTCACCTTTATTTTTGTGTAGGGGTACAATCACAGCCTTTTTCCACTCTGCTGCCTTCTTTCACATCTCCAACAAGCACATCATTCCACTGTCTCTACTACACTTAATCATCTCTTCATACACCTCATCAACCCCAGTTACTTGCCCATTCTTCAGCCGCTTCACAGCGCTCTTCACTTGTGCGAATGTCACGTATCCTAGCACTGCATTCCTTCTCTGCACACCTCCAAAACCAATCATGTTTATGGTGGCTCTGCCCTTTCTGTTCCCATTCATCAGGCTTTCAAAATATTCTTTTCATCTGGTCCTTACTTCATCCCCATGGATTAATAATCTACCACCTACATCCTTCACACTTTCACATTTCTTTCTGCGAGATAATACTGATTTTATGTGTACGGCGTGTCGGGGGGAGCAGGTGGAGATTGTCAGGGGTGAAAGGATTGAACTTGCTGGTGAATCTCTTGAGTGTGTGGAAGAGTTTTGTTATTTGGGAGACATGTTGTGTGCTGGAGGTGGAGCTGGCTAGGGTGAGAAGTGATTGGAAGAAGTTCAGGGAGCTCTTGCCTCTTCTGACATTGAGAGGGCTCTCCCTACGTGCTAAGGGGTCTTTGTATGCAGCATGTGTTAGGAGTGTAATGCTGTATGGTAGTGAGACCTGGGCAGTAAAGGAGGAGGATATTTGCCGCCTCAGACGTACAGAAATGACAATGATTAGGTGGATGTGTTGTGCGTCCCTGCGTGCAAGGTCCGGGAGGGCTGGGTTTACGATGGAAGAGTTGAGAGGTAGGATGGGACTGGAGTGTATTGGTGTGATGAGGAGAGGTAGATTGAGATGGTTTGGACATGTGGAGAGGATGAGGGATGATAATTGGGTGAGGAAGGTGAGAAGTGTTAATACTGAGGGTGGGGTTATGAGGGGTAGACCGAGAAAGACATGGGACGAGGTCATTAAGTGTGACCTCAGGGTTAAGGGACTGAACAGGGAGGCTGCAGTGGATCGTGCAGCGTGGAAAGCCGCCATTAGGTGACCAAGGCTGACACATGCAAGCATGTTGGAGCCTTTAAAAACGAAATGTTTTCACTTCTACATTTCTGCACCTCTTTCCAGAAGAACATCCTATTTTCAGAGTAGTTTGCATTCATTTTTCTTCCTAGATCATCATTTACTTCCTTCTTTTTCCTGTTCATTAGTCTCTTTACGTGCTTGTTGCACTCAATATATTCAGTTCTAATGTCAATTGAACCTGTCTTATAACCATTCTACTCACTCTTTCTGTTCACTAGTCTCTTTACGTGCTTCTTCCTCTGAGTGTATTCAGTTCTAATGTCAATTGAACCTGTCCTGTAACCATTCTACCCACTCTTTCTCTTTTCCTCCAGTGCTCTCATAACCTCTTCATCCCACCATGCCATACCTTTCTTCTTTGTGGTTACTCTTAGCAAATTTTCGTTCATTAAAAGAATGGATGCGAGGGAAACACTGCCCAGCATGGTGTCCCCCCCCCCCCACACACACACACATAGAGGACGTCATCAGAGGCAGAGGTCCATGTAGATAGTGGGAAAATAATGTGAAATTGGCAGCAGAAGGGAAGCAATTCTATTGTTAATATGCGAATTGAATGCATGGGTCATGGTCCCATCTCATTTGAGTGAAGATAAACCGGAGGTGTCAGTCAAATAAGAGTAAAACACTGTGACGGTTTTAAATTTTGTTCTGTTGCGCCATGGCGGAGACAGGGAGTTCATTGTTTACATCCAGTGATAGTGAGTTCACAGGGTTCTCTAGTGATGACTAAAGCAATGGAAGTATGAAACTGAACCAAGCAAGAGTAACAAGCGTGGAGAAAATGGCTGAGAAGAATGCCCAGGAATTAAAACATGTATGGGCGATAATTATTGAATTACAAGAATGAACCTCGGAACAGGAGAGGGAGATAAAAGAGTTGAGAAATAGGTTAGAGAACGTCTATTCACGCAGTGTTGATGCAGGAGAGAAAGGTGTCTGAATTAAAAGCAGGTAATGAATCAGCCGTAAATGAAATAAAACAGCTTAAATGGAGAAATAAGAGGCTGGAGGAGGAAAGGGACAAGATGAAATGTAAACTTGACAAGCTTGAATTTAAGACTAAGATGCATGAAAAACATATCAAGGAAATCCAAGAACACCATAAGGGGTGGAAAAAACTCAACAGGAAGATCAAATAAGTCTTAAGGAGATTTTAGAACAACATAAAAAGGAAAACCAGGAGAAGGCAGAGAAGGAAGTGGTGAAGGTACTAAAAAGTAAAGAATCAATTGTCAGAGATGCAGCAGACAAGGAAAAATGCATGAATATCTCAGGTTTGAAAGAAAAACCAATGTCATGAGTTCAGAATGAGAAGGGCAAAGGAAATAGTGTCAGTAGTTATGGAAGGAAAGGACGAAGTCCAAGAGGAGATTGAAGAAGTGTTTAGGCCGGGAAAATATGTGGAGGGAGGGGCAAGGCCACTCAGAGTAAAATTCCAGTCTTAGGTCACAGGAAATGAAATAATCAACAACAGATAAGGAAGGAATAAAAAATGTCAGGAAAAGGTGAGATGCAATTGGCAAAGAGAGAGCTAAAATAAAGGAATTTGTTAAGGAAGCAAAAGAAAAAAAGACCTGAGAACGGGAGAAGAGAAGAGTTCTGTCAGAGAGTTATGGATCAAAAATTGAGGAAGTAGTACCGAAGGAGAGAGGGAGAGAGAAGAACAGAATAAAAAACAATGCAAAGAGATTGAAAGTGGCATTTGCTAATGTAGATGGTCTAATCTCAGCAAGACTAGAAATAGACAATTTCTTGAGGGCTAGACATTATGTGTTTCGTAGAGACCAGTCTAAGAGAGAGTATTGAAATCTAAATGGGAGATGGGAAATACAAAATATGGAGAAGAGATAGAAAAGAAAAAATTGGCAGGAGGAGTGATGATAGCAGTGAAAAAGCCTAAATGTGGATAGTGTGGAACTGGGAGAAGGTATGGCAGAAGTGATAAACATGGTAATAGAAACCAGAGGGAAAGGCAAGAGAGACCGCTGTAGCATATGTCCCCCCCAAGACAAGGGCATGGAATGAGGAGTTCCAGGAGATGTTGCTGGAGATGGCTAGGTACCAACAGAAAGTGATTGAGAAAAGCAACAACATAATCCAGATGGGGGACTTCAGTTGTAAAGAGGAAAACTGGGAGGAGTGAGACTCAGAATGTAGTGAAGATTCGTGGGTCCGTTTACTGTGAAATGTAGCAATGGATAATGTAATGATGCAGTAGGTCAAAAGAGAGACAAGATTTAGGGGGAATGACACACCAGCAAGCCTAGATTTAATTCTAACTAAAGAACCTGATAATATCTGTGTTGTATAGGAAAAAGTGATCATGTAGTGAAAGAGTTCCACATGATAGAAGGAAATGGGGAGACAAGAGATGAGCTACACAGGCATGGGAGATACAACTTTGGGAAAGCAGCCTTTGACAAGATTGAGAAAATTTTGTGAAGAAGTGGACTGGGGAGAATTCTGGGAAACAAGAGATACAGAAGAAGTGGGATATCTTTCTAGACTTCTATAATACGGGTATGGAAAAGTACGTGCCAAAAGTTAGTGGGAAAGAGAACTGCAGAAATGACTGGTTCAACAAAAGATGTATGATTGCAAAAAAAGAAAGGGATAAGGCATGGAACAAATGGAGGAAGAGAAGTAATGATAGAACATCATCATCATCATCCTGGCCTCCTTTCCCACCCCAGGGTAGGGTGAGGAGTAGCAACGTCCAGACAGCCCAAATTTGCCCAATCCAATGGACCACGCTTCCATTCACTCACCATTCAAGCCCTTGGGCATCCTGGCTCTATCTGATACACGAAAAACGTTCACCACTTTCTGTAGCTTCACTTAAAAGTATCTGATAGAGTCAGTCCAGATGATGTCATGTTAAAAAGAGGTGCCAAATCCCTGTCATGTGCTTCTCCTTACAATATTCATCCAGCTAGCTCAGTCTCTTGACAGTCCCCTAGCCTCACGGACTTCCAAACCTCTCTTCCTCACACACTCAACCACCATATCCCTCCATGTTCTCCTTGGCCTACCTATGCCTGATCCCTCCTTCAGATTTGCTCAGATGTACCTTTTTCACCACTCTGTTGCTATCCATTCTGTCCACATGATCATACCATCTCAGGACACTTTCTTTGATTCTGGTGTCCACAGACTTCCTCACTCCACATCATTCACAAATTACATTATATCATATCCTATGCACACTCTGTACTCCACATACATTCCTCAGCAGTCCCATCTCTACTGCTGTCACTCTTGACTTTTCATTTTCATGCTACACCATAGTTTTGCATTTGTATGTTAAAGTTGGCACCAACACTCCATGTAAGCTTTGTGCATCTGCAACACTCAAGCCTCTGTTTCTTATCAAGGCCTTCATTGCACCAGCTGCTTTTCTTTGCTTGTGTCACTGTACTTTCCACTTCTTTTGCACATTTTCCTCTCTTTTCTATCACTGTACCCAGGTATTTGAACTCTCACCAATTTCAGTCTCTCTCCATTCACTGTAACATCACACTGGGAGTCACCTTATCTCTCAGTATCCATCACTTTACTGATTTCTACATTTGCTCTCAAGGCACGACGCTCACAGACATCAGCTAAACTCTGGACTAGTCTACCAAGTTCTTGTCCAGTATTTGCAAGTAGTATTGGATCATCAGTATACAGCAAATTTGAGATACAGTATTCCATCCATCACCATTCATTACCAACGCCATCCCTCTCTCCAATACTCGTGTTTTTACTTATTACCCCATCCATATATATGTTGAATAACCATGGGAACATCACACAACCTTGTCGCAGGCCCTCGCCAATCGTGAACCATTCACATAGATACCCATTTACCTGTACACCAGCTTAACTACCATCAGAAAACCTCTTGACAGCATGTAGCAGCTTACCATCTACACTGTACATGCACAAAACCTTCCAGAATTCTTCTCTGTCTACTTTGTCGATTGCTTTTTTCCAGATCCGTGAATGTCTTCCTTATAGTCCTCACAAGCCTTCTCTGCCAGCAGTTTTACTGCAAATATTTGATCCACACATCCTCTGTCTCTCCCTAAAGCCACCCTGTTCATCGCTCACCAGGACTGCTGATAACTCTCTTACTTTCTGTATAATAATTCTTCCATATACCTTCCCTACCACACTCAGTAAACTTCCATCCATCCATCATCCAATCCTATGTCGCCCCATGAAAACACTCTCTTCGCTCATCTTTCTTTTTGTGCAAGGGTACAATCACATCCTTTTCCCACTCTCCTGGCACAGTTTCACTCATCCATGCCTTCTTACATATTGCCAACATGCACTTCATTCTACTCTCCCCATTACACTTAATCGTCTCTGCATACACCCCATCAACCCCAGCTGCTCTCCGATTTATCAGCCGTTTCACAGTGTTCTTCACCTGTGCGAGTGTTACGTTTCCTCTCACTGCATTCCCTCTCTGCACATCCCCAAAAGCAATCATGTTTACGGTGGCTCAGCTCTCTCTATTCCTATTCATCAGACTTTTAAAATATTCTTTCCATCTCTTCCTAACTTCATCCCCATGGGTTAATAATCTACCACTTACATTCTTCACACTTTCACATTTCTTACTGCTGTCACTTCTACATTTCCACACCTCTGTCCAGAATAACTTCCTATTTTCAGAGTAATTTGCATTCATTTTTCTTCTTAGATCATCATTTACCTCCTTCTTTTTCCTCTTCACTAGTCTCTTGACATGTTTCTTCCATCCACCCATCTATCCATCATCCAACCCTACGTTGCTCCGTGAGGAGCATAGGAGCCTGGGGCTAGGTAAGTTGGTCCTGACATTTAAGATGAGAGTGACCAGCCTCACTCATCCTTGAGTGGCATTACGTGAGCAATAAACCCCAACCATTCCTTGGATATAAACCTTCACTGGCTCAAACTGATTGGAGTGCTGTAATTACCCACTAAACCACCAGGTGCCATAATTTGGTTATATGGTTACCACCAAGCGTAGTAAATGATTTCCTGGTGTACAGGAAACCATTTGGGTTGTCACTCAGTGTAGAGTCACCCATAGGCAGAAGAAAGAGGAAAGAATGAAGGAAGGAAAGACAGAAGAGGGAGTGTAAAGTCACCTGTAGGCAGAAGGACAAGAAAAGAGTGAAGTAAAGAAAAACAGGAGAGGAAGGAAGGAAAGAAGGAAGGAGTGGAAAGGGCAGACACCTGAGAGCAGCACTACATCGAGTGAGTAGATGGTGAGCACCCCCAGCTACCACTAACATGCTTCTTGATCTCAGTGTATCCATCTATCCATCCATCATCCAATCCTATATTGCACCACGAGGAGCGAAGGAGCCTGGGGTTAGGCAAGTTGGTCCTGATGTTTAAGATGAGAATAATCAGCCTCACTCATCCCTGAGTGGCATGATATGAGCAGTAAACCCCAACTGCCCCTTGGATATAAACCTACACAGGCTCAGTCGGACTTGAGCGCCTTAGTTACCCACTAAACCACCAGGCACCATGATTTGGTTATATGGTTACCACCCAGCATAGTAAATGGTTTCCTGATGTACAGGAAACCATTTGGCTTGTCACTCAGTGTAGAGTCACCTATAGGCAGAAGAAAGAGGAAAGAATGGAGGAAAGAAAGACAGGAGAGGGAGTATAAAGTCACCCATAAGCAGAAGGAATAGGAAAGAATGAAGGAAAGAAAGACGGACGAGGAAGGAAGGAAAAGAGGAAATGGCAGACACCCAAAGCAGCACTACGTTGAGTGAGTGGATGGTGAGTGCCTCGACCTACCACTATTCAGTTCTTTTTTCAATTGAACCCTTGTTCTGTAACCACTCAAGCCACTTCCTCCTCTTTTCCTCCACTGCTCTCTTAACGTCTTCATCCCACCATGCCATACCTTTATTCTTTGTTGTTACTCTTGCCACACCACACACTGCTTTAGGATTCCTAACTAAGCAATCCATATATGCATTCCACAGGCTGTCCAGATCCATTTCATTCCAATTCACTGATTCTAACTCCTTCTCTACTTTGATCCTGCATTCATCTGCCATTTCTTTGATCCTCAGCTTCTCGATTTTCGGTCTTTCTCCCTGACTGCTCCTGTCTCTCCTGGTCCACCTCACTCCTCTCATATTTATCTTGTATAGCACATTCATATGATCTGACAGACCTTCGCATTGTCCTCTCACAGCCCTCATATCAGCAACCATTCCCACCATCAACCTCTCAACGAGCATATAATCAATCAGGCCCTTTTCAACACGATCCCCGTTCCCTCTATACCACGTTTAGTTGTGTTCATCTGTGTGTTTGAAATACAAATACACAACCTCTTTTCCTGACATATATCCTTCAGTCGCTTCCCATTATCATTTTCTCCTGGCACTCCATTATAGCCCATTATGTCATCCTCAGGACCAGGGCCTACTCTTCCATTGATATTGCCCATTATGATCACTTTATAGCTCCTGGACACTTCTCCCACTGTTTCATCCAGTTCATCCCAAAACCTGTCTTTCTCTCTCTCATTCTTGTCATCACACAGTGCATATGCTACAAGTACAGCCACTTTCACCTTCACGAACCTGAACTTGACATACATCCCGGTACATCTCGAGATGACACATTTGTGATCTCTTGTTCCACTCTGCCACACTTCATGCATCAACAAAGCAATTCCTTCCCTGCATCTTCCTTGTCCGTTCATGCCCAACTTCACACACTTTACACCCTCCTACTCCTCCACTTCACACTCTTTCATCTTTGTCTCACACAATGCCATCATGGCATATCTTGCACTCTTGAACACATTCACCACTTCCACCCTCTTGCTTTCCTCATTCACACCTCTCACATTCCAGTGGCCATGCGAATCTGCCCATTTGGTTGGGGCCCTGGGGGAGGTATTGGGCTCTCCGAGGCTCTCTGAAACATTTGCGATGATAAAGTGATTTTAGATAGGGGAATCTGGGGAACACTTAACCCGGCCAAAAACCCCGGTTATATGGTTACCACCCTGCGTAGTAAGTGGTTTCCTGGGTACTGGCAACCATTTGGCTTGTCACTCGGTGTAGAGACCAAAAGGCATCCTTACATCGAGTGAGTGGATGATGGATCCCCCCACCTACCAAAGAACAAAGGAAGAACATAAAAGAACTAGAAATGAATATACAAGAATACATTGAGAGGAAGAAAGAAACTTCAAAAAAGGTATAGTTGACAAATGTAAGAAAGAACTTAAATTGTTTTACAGCTTTGTTAATGGCAAATTGAAACAAAAGGAAGGAATCATTAAGCTGAAAGTAGAAGGAAATGTCTATAAAGATGCAATTATGCAAGCTGAAATAATGAATAAATGCTTCCAATCAGTCTTCACTAGAGAAAGTGATTTGTGGAGTAGGAAGGAGTGACTAGAAATGTAGTGTTAAAAGATGTAAAGGTTGAAGTGCAAAAAGTATACAGATTACTGGAAACTCAAGATATAAGGAAGGCCCCAGGACCAAACGGGATCTCTAATTGGATACTAAAGAAATGGAGAGAATAAATGGTGGATAAAATTCACGGTTTAATTGTTTGTTCTCTGGAAGAAGGGAAAGTACCTCAGGAATGGAAGAGGACCAGTGTGGTACCAATTTATAAGGGAGGGAAAAAGGAAGAACCCCTGAATTATAGACCAGTGTCCCTTACCAGCATGGTTGCAAAACTGTGCGAGAGAATCCTGAAAGACAGATGGATAAAATGTCTGGAGGAGATGGACATTTTGGCAGAAAGTGAGTTTGGATTCAGAAGTGGAAGGTCGTGTGTTTCCAACTTGTTGACCTTCAACTCAAGGGTGATAGATGTGCTACAGAAGAGAGAGAGAGATGGGTGGATTGTGTGTATTTAGATTTGGAGGAAGCCTTTGACAAGTACCCCACAAGCAACTAATGGGGAAATTGGAACACATAGGAGGACTGAAGAGGAACCTCTCAGAGTAGATGAGAGACTTCTTGAGAGACAGACAAATGAGGACAGTAATAAAGGACAGGATATCTGGATGGAGGGAAGTAACAAGTGGAGTCCCACAGGGCATGCTGGTAAGCCTTTCATGTTCCTAATTTACGCAGATGATATGGTAGATTGAATGAACAGTTACACAAGTCTGTTTGCTGACAATGCAAAGATCATGTGGAGAGTAGAAGTTGAAGAAGACTGTAAAATGCTGCAGGAGGACCTGGATAGGATTCATGATTGGAGCAGGATGTGGGAAATGAAATTCAACACAACAAAAAGTAAAATATTGGAAATGGGTAAAAGTACCAAGAGTCCATCACTGAATTATTTGATGGGTAATGACCCAGTCACAAAAATGAGAGAAGAGAAGGACTTGGGAGTGCTGGTCCAGGATAACGTGTCACCTGAAAAACACATTAGGCCTAACAAGATAGAGAGACGTATAATCTCTTGACTAACATAAGAGTAGCATTTCATTACATGGATGAGGAAATAATGAAAAAATTGATAGTGGCCATGATCTGCCCCAGGTTGGAATATGCAGCAGTAGTGTGGTCCTCACACAAAAAGAAAGATATAAACAAGATCGAGAGAATGCAAAGAACAGCAACCGTGATGGTCCCTAGCCTGATAGATCTGTCGTACAGGGCAAGGCTGTAAAAACCAGACCTGCCTTCCTTAGAAGAAAGGAGAGAGAGGGGCAACATATTTGCAGTGTTCAGGGACAAGGTGGGATTAGAAAAAATTGACAGAGAACATCTGTTTGTATGTGATGGGAGAGTAACAAGAGAACACAGAAGGAAACTGAAAAAGCCAAGTTGCTTGAAGGATATCAAGAAATATAGTTTTCCATATAGATGCATGGAGCTGTGGAATAGCCTGGACAAAGAGATCGTCCAGTCTAAAATCTTAAACGAGTTCAAAGCAAAATTTGAATTACAGAGAAACAGAGACAGGACCCTACGAGCATAGCTCATTTCCTGTATATCACAACTGGGCAAATACAACTAGGTAAACACACACACACACACACACACACACACACACACACACACACACACACACACACACACACACACACACCGCAGAATGCTGCTTCAGTCTCTGGGTGACCAGCATCATGAGAGGAGTCATAAATAGAGCATTTATAGAGAAAAAGAGCCATTTAGACCCAGCTGGATGTAATTGTGTACGACTGTGTGGCCGAACGATTCTCTATGTAACGATCTTTGTTCAGTAAAAGCCATGACGCCTCGGAAATTACCTAACATCATGGTGTTCTGATTTAATAAACTGTCATCCTAAATGTTAAGGGGTTCCAATTAGTTCATTATATCAAGTGTGTACTGTGTTTTGTATAAAATTTAGTTTTGCTCTGTCAAGCATCACTTGTAGCAAAGTTAATTATTCTGATATATCAGCTTTTTAGCTGTTTATTTGGACAGTTTGGTTGAAACTTGGTGTGTCTGTGAAAATGAATAATGTATGATTACCTGATGCATTATATACAGGGTCATTCAAAAGTCTGGAAGCTTATGGATGAACATCACTGAAGATACCCTGTTTTGCACCCTATCCCCTGTGTTTCCAGACATTCAACTTGCCCAAAAATATTCATCTGTTGAGGTGTACTGGATTCACTATTTTGGTATCTTTCTGAATAGTGATAGTTAAAGTTTTATTATTTTTGTGTATGGCAGGAACTAACTATATTCTTGTACTGAAATATAATAAATACATTCCAGTTACTATGTAATCTGTCAGCATTGTACAATACTATATTTTATAGAAAACTGATAAAGCATTGATATCCTTAGATGACTAATGGCTATGTTTAGGAGTACTACAGTAACTTTACCATCAGACTTGGTGGAGAAGAAAAGGTTGTAGCTGTTATGTATTATTCAGTAACTTAGGATGTGCATATTGTTCTATGTTGTTATGTTAGGCAGTACAGCACGTACTCTCAAATTTGAAATGCTTGGGTCCAGAGGCTTTACAGAAAGTGGAGAACTTATGTATGTAGAATCATAATAATAACTAGAGGAAATTGTGTAAAAAACATATATAGCCTAGAGTACCATGAACACTAATTTCAGTGAACTACCTTGTATTCATTATTTGTTTTCTGATCTTATACAAAAAAAAAAAAAAAAAAAATCAGATATGCAATAATTGTATGATGACAAGTGATATCAGCACCCTTCCATTGCCTGAAATAATAAGTGGAAGCAACGTTGGGTCTGGTTAGTACTTGGATGGGTGACCGCCTGGGAACACCAGATGCTGTTGGCATCCCTACGTGTCAAGTGGGGTTGGTGGAGGATTAGTGCCCCTCCCTGTAAAATAATTAACTCTAAGCCGTTGGCCACCCCGTTTGGGATACATGGCATATGGCAATGAATGAATGAAAAAGTTTTTGGAAACTGGATCTTTGGATTTGAAAGTTTGTACTGTGCAGTTTATTGTTTTTAGGGTACTGGTACAGCCATGTGCAAAAATTCACTGACATTTCTCTGCCTGCTGTGGCCATGGCAGGTGTTGCATGAACTGTTTTGTGTAATAGCAGTATGAATCAGGCAACAAAAAGATTGTGGTAAGGGATACTCTTTGTTGTGTAGGGGAGAAGAGAAAAAATGTAAGGCAGGACACAGTGCCAGCAGATGACTGTTGGTGAACATTTGTTCATGATTTATGTAGTGTTAATTGATTGATATTTGGTAACCAATATCTATGCAATGTACAGAGTATTTGCAGTTTTTTTTTACCCCTATTGCTTGTGTGTATTTACCCCTTTATGGAACAGTTTCCCAGTGCATGCACGGAGATCAGAAGTGAGCCTTTGTACTGATGTATTTTGTAAGTTATTCTTGTTACCTCCAGGCAATTTTATTAAACCAAGGAGAGACATAGTGCAGGGATTAATAGCTGCAGTATTTTTGCTTCGTGTATAAAGACTCCAACACATTTGCATGAATTGGCCTGGATCACCCAGTGGTGGCTCCCCACACTGCTCAGTCTCAAGCACCCTGTCTGTTTAGACTTCTCTATTCATCTCTGAAGCTGAGTAAAGTTGTCTAGGGATAGTGAGAATGAGTGAAGGATTTGCCTGAAGACAACTAGGTTATATATACAGTATATATATATTCATTCATTCATCATTCATCATGCAATCCTACGTTGCCCCTTGAGGAGCGTAGGAGCCCGGGGCTAGGCAAGTTGGTCGTGACACTTAAGATGAGAGTGACCAGCCTCACTCATCCCTGAGTGGCAGTATGTGAGAAATAAATCCCAACCCCCCCCTTGGATATAAACCTACACAGGCCCAATCCGATTGGAGCGCCCTAATTACCCACTAAACCACCAGGCACCATAATTTGGTTATATGGTTACCACCCAGCATAGTAAATGGTTTCCTGGTGTACGGTAAACCATTTGGCTTGTCATTCACTGTAGAGTTACCCATAGGCAGAAGGAAGAGGAAAGAAAGAAGGAAAGAAAGACAGGAGAGGGAGTGTAAAGTCACCCCGTAGGAAGAAGAAAGAGGAAAAAATGAAGGAAAGAAAGAAGAGGAAAGAATGCCAGTATTCATCTGGGGGAACTATACTAGCCCTGTGTTCAATTTATACTAAATCTAGTTTTTTGAATACCTAATGGACTTGTATGTGTGTACAGTTATACCTGGAAATCAGTTTTGCACGAGTTTGTACTGTGTATCATGCTACCACATAGGCAAATACTGTATTAAATATTTTCAGTTTATAATAAACACCAGAACAAAGAAGAGGGAGAGCGGCCATGTGCAATTTGTCACGAGGGTGTGGGAAGTAATTCCATCTTCTGCGTTGTTTGTGATAAGTGGGTGCATAAGAGCTGTAGTGGTATTAGAGGTAGACTGTGAGATAATCCCGATTTCATCTGTGCGGTGTGCTGGGGAGAGCATATGGAGACTGAACTTGCTGGTGAGTCTCTTGAGTGTGTGGAAGAGTTTTATAATTTGGGAGACATGTTATATGCTGGAGGTGGGGCAGGAGCTAGCTCTGTGGCTAGAGTGAGGAGTGGTTGGAAGAAGTTCAGGGACCTATTGCCTCTCCAGACATTGAGAGGACTTCCCCTCCGTGCTAAGGGATCTTTGTATGCGGCATGTGTTAGGAGTGTAATGCTGTATGGTAGTGAGACCTGGGCAGTAAAGGAAGAGGATATTCACAAGCTGAAATGTACAGAAATTGCAATGATTAGGTGGATGTGCAGTGCGTCCTTGAGCACAAGGCCTGGGGGGACTAGAATTATGATGGAAGAGTTGAGAGGTAGGATGGGACTGGAGTGCATTGGTGTTGTGATGAGGAGAGGTAGATTGAGATGGTTTGGGCTTGTGGAGAGGATGGGGGATGATTATTGGGTGCAGAAAGTGAGAAGTATTAATGTTGGGGGTATTATAGTTAGAGGTTGACCGAAAAAGACTTGAGACGAGGTCAATGAGTGTGACCTCATGATTAAGGGACTAAATAGGGAAGGTGCCAGAGATCGAGCAGCATGGAGAGCTGCCATTAGGTGACAAAGGCCGACTCATGCAAGTATGTTGGAGCCTTCAAAAATGAAAACGAAAACAAAACCACAACAGGAAAGCCAACAAAAAATACTCTTTAATTTTTGTTCAGTCTGGCAAGTGTGTCACCTCAGTAAATTGACCTTTTGTTTGATATATTTGAAGGTTGTTTGGTAGACGAAGAGGTCAGTATAGGCGAAGTTAGGGTTAATTTGGTTTGATATGGTGTGGGTTTACTGCATATATAATCTGTATATCTATCTGTCTATCTATCTATTGCCAGACGCCTTCACAAACTAATCACCTCCACGTCGTCTTGTCCTCCGCCATTTCACTGCCCTGCTCCCAACTCATACCCCGCTCTCTCATATCCCTATCCACTCCATCCCTCCATCTCATCCTCGGCCTACCCCTCCCTCTCCCTCCCTCCACCTGACTCGCATATACTCTCCTCATCAGTCTCTCACCCTCCATCCCCATCATGTGGCCAAACCACTTCAGTGTGTTCCTCCTAATGTTTCCTATCACATCCACACCACAACGCTCCTTCACATCCTCATTTGTCAGTCTGTATCTCCATGTGACTTCACAGGCTCCTCTTAAATAACTCATTTCCACTGCTCTCACTCTTGACTTGTGTCCTTGCAACAGTGTCCAAGCTTCACTTCCATACGTTAGAGTTGGTATCACAATACTGTCATGTAGTAACTTTTTCACTTCTGTGCTTACTTCCTTGTTTCTTATCATTGCTTTCAAGGAACCGCAGCAACCTTTCTTCCTTGTTGTACCCTTTCAAGCACTTCACCCTCCAAACTTCCATTCTTACTCATCACACTCCCCACGCACTTAAACGTACTCACATTTTTCCATTTCCTCCTCATCCAGCCTCACTGTACATTCACTGACTTCACCTCTCTCAAAGTCCATCACTTTACTCTTCTCTATGTTCACCTTTAGATTCTGTTTCTCACACACTCTCCCGAACTCTTCCACCAAGCCTAGCTGCTCCCCTTCATCTTCACTTAACAACACAGTATCATCTGCAAACAACAGTACAGGGAGTTTCCAAACACTACCCTCTCTCACTAGGGCCACTCCAACATCCACTGCCCTACCTTGTATCTCTTATTACCCCATCCATGTACAGATTGAACAACCATGGAGACATGACACATCCCTGTTTCAACCCAACCTTCAAAGAGAAAAATTCACGCAGTTCACCATCCACACGCACTGCAGCCTTAGCACCATCATACATACTTTTCACAGCATTCAACAACTTCCCATCTACTCCATATATTCATAGTACGTTCCACAATCCTTGTGTATCCACCCTGTCATATGCTTTCTCCAGATCCATGAAGGCCGCATATATATATATATATATATATATATACAGTATATATATATGGATCCTCTGTGATACAGTGGTAAAGTGTGCATTTTCGTACGCTGAAGAACAAGGGTTCGCGCCCCGCCAGGATAATAAACTTTGGGAGCATTCTTCTGACCACATACTGCTTTGGCGGACACAGGGGGTGCTGTGGCTGAACCAGTGTTGCAGACTTTAAAGTATGCTTGCACCCAGTCGGCTTGCGTGGGCCGATTACACTTGGTTCACAGACTACACACACATTCAAAGCCACTCCAACACAACAGTTACACTTACAAGCACTTCTCACCCTACATACAATCTCTACCAAACAGCCTAAGCCACTTGGTAGAGATACATTGGCTGTATCGTCCCCACTTCTGTAGGGATAGGCCTGTCCTGCAGTGGACACTCAAACGGCTGATGAGATGAGATATATATATATATATACATATATATATATATATATATATATATATATCTCATCTCATCAGCCGTTTGAGTGTCCACTGCAGGACCGGCCTATCCCTACTGAAGTGGGGACGATACAGCCAATGTACCTATATATATATATCTCATCTCATCAGCCGTTTGAGTGTCCACTGCAGGACTGGCCTATCCCTACAGAAGTGGGGACGATACAGCCAATGTACCTCTACCAAGTGGCTTAGGCTGTCTGGTAGAGATTGTATGTAGGGTGAGAAGTGCTTGTAAGTGTAATTGTTGTGCTGTAGTGGCTTTGGATGTTTGTGAAGTCTGTGAACCAAGTGTAATTGGCCCACGCAAGCCGACTGGGTGGAAGTGTACTTTATAGTATGCAACACTGGTTCAGCCACAGCACCGCTGATGTCCGCCAAGAAGTACGTGGCCAGAAGAATGCTCCCAAAGTTTATTACCCTGGCGGGGTGCGAACCCTCATTCTTCAGTGTACAAAAATGCACACTTTACCACTCTACCACAGAGGCTCCATATATATGTACTTGTATATATAGATAGATAGATAGATAGATAGATAGATAGATATACTGTCCATCCATCCATCCATCATCCAATCCTATATTGCCCCATGAGGAGCATAGGAGCCCGGGGCTAGGCAGTTGGTCCCGACATTTAAGATGAGAGTGACCAACCTCACTCATCCCTGAGTGGCATTACGTGAGCAATCAACCCCAACCATCCCTTGGATATAAACCTTCATCGGCTCAGTCCAATTGAAGCGCAGTAATTACCCACTAAACCACCCGGCACCAAAATTTGGTTATATGGTTACCACCCAGCGTAGTAAATGGTTTCCTGGTGTACAGGAAACCATTTGGCTTGTCGATCAGTGCACAGTCACCCACAGGCAGAAGGAAGAGGAAAGAATGAAGGAAAGAAAGACAGAAGAGGGAGTGTAAAGTCACCCGTAGGCAGAAGGACAAGGAAAGGATGAAGGAAAGAAAGACAAGAGGATGGAAGGAAAGAAGGATGGAGGAGTATATATATTTATTTTGGTAGGTGGGAATGCTCACCATCCACTCACTCGATGTAGTGCTACTCTCGGATGACTGCCCTTTCCTCTCTTCCTTTCTTCTTTCCTTCCTTCCTCTTCTGTCTTTCTGTCCTTCATTCTCTCCTATTCCTTCTGTGTATGGGTGACTCTATACAGAGTGACAAACCAAATGGTTTCCTGTACACACAGGATACTATTTACTAGGCTGGGTGGTAACCGTATACTCATATGGCGCCTGGTAGTTTGGTGGGTAATTAAGGCACTCCAGTCGCATTGAGCCTGTGCATATTTACATCCAAGGGGTGGTTGGGATTTATTGCTCTTGTAATGCCTCTCAGGGATGAGCAAGACTGATCGCTCTCATCTTAAATGTCAGGACCTAGCTCCAACGCTTCTCATGGGGCAACACAGGATGAGATGATGAATGATAAATGAATATATACATATTTATATATACTGGTATATAATATATTTGCGTGTGTGTGTGTGTGTGTGTGTGTGTGTGTGTGTGTGTGTGTGTGTGTGTGTGTGTGTGTGTGTGTGAGAGAGAGAGAGAGAGAGAGAGAGAGAGAGTGGCAGAGTGGCTTTTCTGGTTCAGGATTACAGCACTGTGTGGACTAAATACCTGGACTGTATCTTAACCCCATGCCTCTGTGCTCTTGATGAGGCAATGCTGGACTGGATGAAGGATTGGTAGGTGGATAGCAAGAATGATATTCAGTATTTAAGATGCACTCTGGGTGAAGGGTTTAAGTCTTATGCTTTTACATATTCTGTTAAATGGTTAGTGTATGTTGTGGTGTACAGGTGAAATGTTTTATTCAGGTTTTATGCAGAAAAATATAAATTTTTAAAAAGATATAAAAGGTTATTTTGTACTTTGGGAATTTAAAAAAGTCTTTTTTTTTTTTTTTTTTTTTTTTTTTTTTTTTTTATAACCTTGAGTGACTAAGGTTACCAAACTGATCAGAAAATCACCTCTTGTAATCCCGTTCTCTTCGATGATGTACATTATTTCTAATTTAATTCTTGTTACCTTCAGACAGTTTTAGTGAGACTTTATGAGCTGGAGTGGGTGGATTTAGCATTCGGTAACTCCATTACTAGTAGAGGTCGTTTCAAAGTTAGATACAATCATGTAGAGGTAGCAAGACTAAACTATAGTGCATTTACTCATATCCGACAAGAATTTCTATTCCTTGTCGCCTCAGGTTATGGCCAAATGTAGTCAGATTGGAGGGTTGATTTGTGTAGTAACCAAGGATTCTCATTCCTGCTTCAAAAGTAAGGTTCATCAATTTTATGCAACCATAATAGTATTTATTATGTGGGAGTGGCCTAGTTCCCTCAGATGAAATCAGACTGAAAGTATATCACCTGAATTAAGGAGTTACATGTACCATAATCATTTTGTTGCTCTGGATGTATTTGGGCAATTTAATCAAGCAAAATCCAGATAATTTTATTCAAGCAGGGTTGAATTTGAGCATTCTGAGGGAAAACAGATATTCTTCAATTTTTTACCCATTAATATTTCCTATGGGTGAACTAATAGCCAGGAGTCCAAGGGCATGAATGGTAAGCGAATGAATGTGTGACCTATTTCTTTGAGCATACTGTTGGTTAGTTCTCCCTCCATCGTGTTTTCTCTTTCCTTACTTTCTGGACCCTACCACACCCCATCTTTAGGTGGTGAAGAGAGAGATGTGAATGATGATGATGAACAACATGTCTCACAGTAGCCTGAATTAAGTAAATTATGCCTCCATAGAGTATGAAAGAATTTTCGTTTTTAACTGATTCTCTGTTGCACACAGGGAAATCGAGGGTGGACCTTCGTGATACGTGGAGATGTTGTGCTTTAATCCCGTTCCCCTCATACAATTTCTTAGATTTTTGGTGCTCCAGCTGGATGTCACCCATAAGAGATTCATTTCCAAGAGGTTGTTGGAGTTTCTTGCTTACTTAGTGCTGCTAAGGAGAAAGCAGCTGGTCACTCTCACTTACATGTGTGGGCTGAGCAGCTTAGCCCAAGCCCCTATGGTTGTGATGGAGTAATCTGGGTGGATGGATGGTGGAATATTTTGTTTAACTGTGGCTTTTAATATCAAGGTTGATGCTGGAGATGGGTGCCTTCTTGTCGCAGCATCATCTTAGATGGTGGAGCCGTTTAGTTATGCAAAAGTCCGTCAGTTCCCTCCCTATCCCCCAAAAGTAGGATGGTAGACCATAGGTAGAGGGCAGCTTCAGCCTGCGGTCCAGCAGGTTCACATTCGGATGAGCGTGGGGTTGCAACTATGATAAATCCAAGGCCAATGCATATAACTTGATTTTTGATGAGATGCAGAGCAGAGGTTGAAACTTTGTTTAGCTCCTTTCATCTGAAGAATGTATTTTCTGTACTGTATTATTCTTTCTATGTTCATTTCACCTTAATATGGTCTTTATTTTCGTCCTTCGCTGTTTGTTTCTCGTGGCTTATTGGCATATTAAGACCATACTATGGATCTGCACCCTATCTATAGCATTTCTTCGTTATTAAATCCAAATTCTAAAACTAATCACTTGTTACAGATCACAGTTCAAGGTGGAGGGAGATGAAATTATGAGCCAGAGTTAAACTGACAAGAGAAAAGCACCATATTCTAATAATAACTGCCTGTTGCAGCCCTCAGGATGGAGAGGGGATGGCAATTTTAAGCTAAGTTAATGTAACAAGAATATAGTACCATTTTCTAGTGTTAACTGCATGTTGCAACTTTATATTCAAACCAAGATAAAGTAAAGAGTTATAGAACCATTTTCTTGTGTTAACTCCTTGTTGCAACTCAGTATTCAAGGTGGAGTTATATGGCAATTTTAGGCCAAGTTTAAATGTACAGAGTTTAGAAAGCCGCATATAAATCAGCCAGAATAAGTATAAAATTAAGTATCCAGCATCCTTCAACATTCCAGCCACACATGATCCCTCCCTCTCCTGTCACTTCCATACATCTCTTTATCTTCCTCCCCCCCCCTTTTCCTTCTTTACCTTCTGTCACCCCTCGTACGTCTCTCCGCTTCCCTCCCTTCCTCTTCTTTCTCTCCCTACTACTTTCTATTCTGTTCAACCTCCGTCTTCCTTCTCTACCTTGCGTCACCTCAGATTCGTTTCACTTCTTCCCTCCCTCTCACTCACCTCTCATCATTCCTCCTCCTTCCCTGTACCCTTTCCTCCTTGACTATCTGTCCCCTCTCCCTCCTCTCCACTTCCTTCTCTCATTCTTTTCGTATCCCTCCTTCTTTTGTCTCGTCTCCCCGTCTCCCTCATCTGTATCCCCTCTCTCCCCACCCCTCCCTTCCCTTCCTCCCTCCCTTCTCCCTCGTCCTTCCATTTCTCTTGTATCCTATCTTACTTTCTCACTTCCCTCTCTCATTATCCAATTTTAGTGGAATAAATAATTCCGATTTTGATTCACACGGCTTCCGTCTCTAGTTTCTCCTCCCTTTTTCCTCCTCTCCCCATCCCGCCCCCCTGCACTTGTGTAGCTAGGAATTATAAAATGGGGTGACAAAGGGGTGGCCAGACCCACTTGTGGGGTGACCCAAGGAGAACTCTTGAGAAATCTGGAGGTGTTCCTCCGGAAATTTGGGTGGCCACTAGGGTGACCACTGTGCACTGTGTGCAGGGATATTTCAAGGTTGGCCAGGGCCAACCTGGCCATCCCTTTGTCTACGGCTTTGTCCTGCTGCGAGGTGGAGCTCGAAACTAGTCTGCCGTGGCCCAGAACAGAGAAGGATGGGTGGCCGACCTACTCCCTGGGTGGCATTATGTGTTGTATTTCAGTTCCAGGACTTTGCACTGTCGGACCTGGTTGCGTAGATGGTCAGCGTGGGAGCAAGATGGTATAGGGAATGACAAAAAAAAAAAAAAGTATAATACGGCTTTTGCAATCTTTCATTTGACGACGCGGTACTGCTATGTTCTTTATTGCTATACCGCAATAATAATTAGTCGATATATTGCTCTGTTAGGCCATATTGTGTGCAGGTCAGCGTGGGAGCGTGGTGTATGTGCGATGATGCTGTGTTGCTCTGTGTCCGATATATGATGATATAGTGCACTGTCCAACGATGTTCTGTAGCAATTTTAAATGTTTCTTGTGTTGCACTGTGAAATGGAATGCTATTTTGCAATGTTCAATACCTATTATGCTAAATAAATGACTTGTTGCTCTGCCAGGCTGGATTGTGAGATGGTCAAGTAGGTATGGGAGCAAGACTATCAACAAACAATATGGCGGACAGGTGAGGCGCCAAGAATGTTCTGCCACAGGAAATGAGGTGAGGATTTTTAGCCCAGAGCGGAGGAGAGAATGAGAAGAGAGGAGGAGGAGGTGGAGGAGGGAAGGGTGGAGAGGAAGGGGAGAGGAAAGGGTAGATGGAGGGATCCGGCAGAGGCATGGGGGGTGGAGGAGGAGGCACGAGGAGAAAAGAAGATCGGAGGGAAAGGGGTTGGAGAGAGTTATGGAAGAAATATGGGTGGATGGAGAGGGAGTGAAATATTAAGAAATAGGAAGAGGTTAGGGGTATACGGGAATGCAGAGGGAAAGATAGGGAGGGATATATGAGAGAGAGAGAGAGAGAGAGAGAGAGAACGTAAGAAGTGATGATAACTGCAGTAGGCCAGCTGACCCATGCTAGGCAGTTCCTACAAGAGTGACTGAGCTACAAGAAGAAGACAAGGATAGTAAAGAAGAAGGCTTTCCCCCACCCACCAAACCCTGCAACCGCAACCGGTAGGGAAAAGTCGGAAGATACTGCAGTGTAGGAAAATTGGCGTGGACATTTTATAGGAAAGTGTGAAAGGAAAAAAGAGACTATCATAGCGAAATTTGAAGAGGAAAAAGGATGAATTAGTACTGGTTATTAGGAGACTTTATCATATCCATCCCTTACTTGTCATATGCATATCTAATCCATGCTTGAAACTCCCAGTGGAAGGGGCAGCAACTACCCCGCTAGGCTTGTTGATTCCATTCGTCCGTTACTCTATTTCCCAACCAATTTCTACCTATTTCCTTACTAAAGCGGAATTTGCCTAGTTTGAAACCATTACATTTAGTTCTATCCTGTCCACTTACTTTAAGTACCTTGCTAAAATTCCCCTTATTTATTCCCTGCATCAACTTAAACACCTCAGTTCAGCCTCCCCTTGCACTACACCTTTCAAATGAATGCAAATTTAGTCTTTTAAGTCTGTCTTCATATGAAAGGTTCCACACATCATGTATCATTTTTGTACTTTATGTTGATGTGTATAGGTATATGCATGTCTGGGTAGGTGGGTGGGATGGCAAGGAACGGAAGTTGTGGAATGTCGGGAGATGTGGATGGGGCAGGTGAGGGTGGTGCAGGGTGGGTGTGGGTGTGGGTGGGGTATGGGTGGAAGTGGGTGGAAGCGGGATAGGGGTAGAATTTTGGGTCTGGATAGGTGGTTGAAGTAGAGTGGGTGTGCAGGCGAGTGAGAGAGGGTAAATTTGGGTGGGTGTGGGAGGTAGTGGGGGAAGCAATGTTATGTCTATGGGCCAGGGTGTAGATAGTGGGGCGGTGAGAGTGGGGAGGGTGATATGGAGATGATTGTGGGCTGATAATAATGGGTTGGGGTGGGTAGTGGCATGTTTAGATGTTGCAGTGGGTGAGGATATGTGAGAGTGGATGATGAAGATGATGATGATGGTAATAATCATAGACAGGTATCTTCAGTACAAATAGTAGATAGGTAAGTAGGTCAGTAAAATATCTATCTGTCGATCGATCTATTGCCAGACGCCGTAATCCCGTAAGGGCTGACCACAAACAGATCGCCTCCATATCGCCCTGTCTAACGCCATTTCACTGCCTTGCTCCCGGCTCACACCCCCCTCTCCCATATATCTCTCTCCTCTCCATCCCTCCATCTCATCTTCGGTCTCCCCCTCTCTCCTCCCCCTCACCTCACAAGCATACACTCTTTTCGTTAGTCTCTCTCTCTCCATCCTCTCCACATGGCCAAACCGCTTAAAAATGTATTTCTCATAACGTTTTCTATCACATCCACACCACAACGCACCTTCACTTTCTCATTTGTCAGTCTGTCTCTCCACGTAACTCCACATGCTTTTCTCACATAACTCATTTCCACTGCTCCCACACTTGACATGTGTCTTTCCAACAAGGTCCAAGCTTCACTTCCATTTTAGAGTTGGTATCACAGTACTGTCATGCAGCGATTTTTTTTTAGTTTCATGCTCACTTCCCTGTTCCATAGCACAGCTTTCAAAGAGCCAGCAACCTTTCTTCCCTGTTGTACACTTTCAAGCACTTCACCCACTAAACTTCCATCATTACTCATCACACTACCCAGGTACTTAAACGCACTCACATTTTCAATTTCCTCCATTAATATCTACACAACGTATAACAATTGAAGTGGATAGTCAGAAGAATAGAAGACTGTAGAAAAATTTTGTGATGAATGACAGCCTGAAAAAATAGTGGCCAGTAAAATATGTAAGAGTGGTAGGAAGAAAATTGGTATAGGGCGAAGGGTGTTGGCAGTGTGGGCATGGATGGAGGGGTCATGGCAGTGAAGTGTGTATATATAAATGTGGAATGGGTGCGAGCAAAGAATGAAATATGATTGTTATAGAAAGGGAGCATTCATAGGATGACACGTGTACCAGGTAGGCAATGAAGTATGAGTATGAACGGAGGGCCCATAAAAGTGTGTGTGTGTGTGTGTGTGTGTGTGTGTGCGTGTAAGATGGGAGCATATAAAATGTTGGGTGTAGGAAAGTTTAGGTGACAATAAGTGCAAGGGGGGAGAAGAAGGTTGCTTTGTTGTGGTCGATCAAAATCTGTCAGGGGTTGGGATGCTAGAGGATGGTGATGGGGAGATGAAAAGGGGAGATGGGTTTGAGTCAGGAGGAGGGGGAAAGTTGGGGATGGTGAGAATGAGAAGTGAGGGAGAGACAGATAAAGGAGGGTGATGATGTATGTGGGGTAAATACGCAGGAAGTAATGGGGTGAGGTAGTGAGGAGAGAGATGTAATGTGGGGAGGAAGGTAAGAGAGAGAGAGAGAGAGAGGGAGAGAGAGAGAGAGAGAGAGAGAGAGAGAGAGAGAGAGAGAGAGAGGAGGGGTGGTGGGAGTGAGGGGTGGAGGAACATTGGCTTGAGATGGAAAGAGAATGGGGGTGATGTTGGAAAAAGTAGAGATAAGAGGAGCTGAGGGAAGGTAGGAAGGAAAGATATGTGAAATGGTAGGGGAGGTAAAAGATGAGAGGGGCGAAGGTGGGAGTGAGGGATGGGAGGAACGTTGGGGTGGGGTGGAAGAAGGATGTGGGTGAGGTTGGAAGAGAAGGTAGAAATAAAAGGAGGCGAGAGGAGGTAAGAAGGACAGGAGGTGGAAGGGGAGGTGAAAGATGAGAGGGTGAGGAAAGAGAGGGATGTTGATGGGGGGGGGAGGTTGGAGGAGGTAGATATAAGAGGAGGAGGTGATGGGAAGAAGGGGAGGGAGATGAGAAGGGGAGATGAGGTAGGAGATGCTAATAAGGACAAACTGGTATATTATTTAGCCTCTCGGAACCAATTATTTCACCTCACACTTGGCGTGTAGGAGAATGTGATATACGAAACAGGGTATAGAGGAATTTGCTGTGTGGCAGTGATGAAACACGGAAGTGCCTTTGTATTGCGCTGGGTTACTTTTCGATATCACTGTTATCATCGTTTTTCATCATCATCATCATCGTCGTCGTAGTCTTCATTATTATCATCAGTAGTATTGCCACTACCACCGTCGTCCCCCCATCATCATAATCTTAATTATCATTAGTCATTATCATCATCATTATCATTCATTATAATTTTTCTCTTGATGATGATGATGATGATAAACACAGTACTATACTTCTCGTTAACCTCATGCCATGGGTCATTAAGCACCAGTTCGTAACAGTGGTGAAGCAGTACCCTAATTTTCCATGTAATACGTGTGTGTGTAGATCTCTGACCCACTCCTCCCTCCTAGTGTGTGTGTGTGTGTGTGTGTGTGTGTGTGTGTGTGTGTGTGTGTGTGTAAAGACACACACACACACACACACACACACACACACACACACACACACACACACACACACACAGAGACGAGTCGCCTTGCGGAAGCGACAGACAGTCCTATGTATATCTTCTCTTGCCTGTGATAAGTAAGACGGGATGACATATCAGCCCACTTCCCACAAGAGAGAGAGAGAGAGAGAGGTAGATAGTAAATTTCTCTTCACTGTTTTTACTGATAAGTTATGTGCTAGTTAATTCTCTCGAAGGTCTGGAGCATTTGAGAAACGACAGATGAATTATTATTATTATTATTATTTTATTATTATTATTATTAAATATTAATATTATTATTAATTATTATTATTATTATTATTATTATTGTTATTATTATTATTGTTGTTATTATTATTATTATTATTATTATTATTATTATTATTATTATTATTACTGTTATTGTTTTTATCGTCATCGTCATCATTGTCATTATCATCATCGTCATCATCATCATCGTCATCATCATTATCATCATCATCATCATCATCATCATCATCATCATCATCACCATAACCGCTATTATTATTATTATTATTATTATTATCATCATCCTCATCATCATCATTATTATTATTGTTTTGTTATTACTTTCATCATCAGAGTAGTGTTTTAAAAGGTATGAAATAAGAAAGGAAAAAACTATTGTCTGGATCTCTCTATCATGAGCAGTTGTAGGAAACTGGGCTAGGATGAAAATAATGTTCTTGACCTTTTTGTTCTCAATTTACTGTAACCATACCAAAAATTGATGTCTCTCCATCTTAAATGCTGAGCTGTATCAAGCAGGTGACTCGTGGATATGATACGCGTCACGAAAAGATGTTATGGAAAGGATGGAGAGTCACAATTCTATCTTATTCTGCCACTGAAACATGGGAAATAAGCTGCAGAAGAACTAAAATCACCGCCTTGTGAAGCTGGACTAACTGTAGGCATATGCAGTGTCTACGTCGTCTCTTCCCTGTAATCCATGTCTGTGTCTCCTTGATTGTGTATTCTAATTTTATGTGGGAAAAATATCGAACTTTGGTATCTGTGTGAGATGATAAAGTTCTCAAGAGTGGAATTGTGTGGCCCTACCCATGCCAGTAGAAGGCGACTTATTCATGGAAGTATAATATTCTGCCTCTATTGTTTCCTCCATTGGGCCGTGAGAACAGCATTGTGCCTCCCTCTCTCTTCCCAAAGTCTAAAAAGAAGGCTTCTCTCTCCTGACGCAAAACGAACAACTGCACCCACAAAGGAGTGTGAATAACGGAGTCATTACTCTTAAATGTCACTAATGACGACCAGAGGGGGAGACGGGAACGACACCACTTCCCATCCATTGACGACCACTGCGGACGTCAACTGATAAACAAAAGAGCCGCGAATTACGGCCTCATCAGCCCACGGACCCGGAGAATGGATGATCACTGGCTTTTGACGAGGAACCGAGGAGACATCAGACTTTGTTCGTATCCCAGGCCTACTTCTCAGCTCGGAGAAGACCTGCCATAATGTAATCCTTCACATACGGTGGGAGTGATGTTGGCAGGACGCAGGGAACGCATTCGCATACACTGTGGACGGTACTTGCTGTCTCTAACAGTGTATTCCGTTCTATAGATTAGGTTCCATATTCCAGTGTCGTAGCAAGATTTTTTTTTTTTTTTTCCATGAGACACCAAGTGAATACGATAATGGCAGTTACCATGCTGTACACTGTAAAGCACAGCCTATTTGCATATCAGATTTAGAACAATAATATCGTTAAAATTCGACAAAGTAACGTGAGTCATAACAGTATTAAACTGATAAGGAGACTTAATAATAACAATAATTGGCTAAGATGCCGTAAGGCTGGGAACGTCGATCTGATAGGCCTAAATCATGGTGCAGGAAGTAACGGGGTCATGGTGATAACCCCACAGCATCCTGTCGGGATAGCCACGATCAGCATCACGACTAATATCCTATATTCATAGATATTGCTTCGCATTCGAGATACGTATAAGCACCACTCCCATTTATTTGCAAGATTGGTATTTCAAAGGGGGAATCCATAAAAAGTGCTTATATTTCTGCATACAGCATATACTTGAAGATAAAGCATCAACCATTTTCGAAGACTCGATATGGGTACTCACCTTCATTGGAGACTTGTTAGCCTTAAAAGGATTCCACAAATAGTGTTCTGATCATTAATTATTATGTATTAATTCTGAATAGTGAGAGAGAGAGAGAGAGAGAGAGAGAGAGAGAGAGAGAGAGAGAGAGAGAGAGAGAGAGAACATTAATCGTTTATAGATAATGCTTCTATCACAGTGTGAAGAATTTATTCAAAGAAGTATAGAGCATCAACCATTTTTGGACACTCAAATCGCGTTTAAGATAGTCCTCACCTTTCTGTGTTAAAAGCTTGTTATCCCAGAGACACACAAACAGTGTTCAAATAATTACTAGCGAGTGAGCGATGTTTACTTTCATTAAAGTTTGGAAATGAGCGGCCTGGCCCAACCCGTCCGGCCCGACCCGACCGTCATGCTAAGCCGACGCTAATAACTTTACTCTTATGTGAAACAAGAGTTGAAATTCTTTCTGCATGTGATACATTCATTCAGTAAAATATTCTATTGGCTAAAAACTCACCCATAAAGGCGTAGGAACCCCGTGAAATTTCGAGCTTTCTAATGGAGTGTTGGGCTCTAATCGGTGAACGCCTCAGTTACGAAATCAAATTTAAAAAGACTCGTAACACTGTGTTTTTTGGCACTGACTCTAGTATATCAGAGGGAAATTGTTATAACATGGAGCTCGTTCGCTCGGCACACGCTCACAAAGCGCATTTTACTGATTACGTATCCATTTTGAATAAAGGGAGGGAATTATGCTGTAGCCTAGGAGGGATAGCGGAAGTGGGGAGGGTGCCAGGGCACAAGTCTGCGGAGGAGGATGGGCAGAATTTGGGGGTGGGGATTAGGAGTCATTGTTAGAGAGAATGAGGAGCTAAATATTAGGGGAATGAGGGGTTAAGTGTTAGAGGATGAGGAGCCAAGTGTTAGGGGGATGAGGGGCTAAATGTCAGATGGATTAGGGGCCAAGTGATAGGGGGGAGTATCGGGCTAAATATCAGGGAGGAAAGGAGGATAAGAGGCCAAGTCACAGGGGTGTGGCGTAGGAGGGAATACGTATCAAGGGGTATGAGGTAAGATCTGTCGGGGGTGGGTGGGCTTGGACGGGGTTGTTGCTGTGGCCCCAGGCTAATTTGGACGTAAACCCAATGGACTGCAGGCTGAAACTGTCAGTATTCTGCAGCACATCATGCTCATTTGGGAGGTCAGGGAGGGAGGGACGTTTGCATAAATGCTCATCTCCAGCGCCCTGTCGTATTAGTTCCACCCCGTGAAGGCATCCCTCTCCAGCACTGGAAGAGGGGGGGGAGGGCGGTTGGAGGAAGGAAAGAAGGGGAATAAAGACTCAAGTGTAGCTGGACCGGAAATGTGGACTCCTTCCTCCACCTCCCCCTCCCCCGCACGGGATCATCTGGTCATTAGCTGGATGACAGAGAGAGAGAGAGAGAGAGAGAGAGAGAGAGAGAGAGAACGTACGATTGCTCGTACTGTATATGGTAGTACTGTACATAAGACACATGTTTAGTTGAAGGTTTTCCTGTCATATAAAATGCTACAAGGGACGCAGATCAATCACTTACCCTTATTGTTCGGCACTACAGTAGCTTAGCCTCTGGCCTTTACGCTGCGAAGGGAGTAAAAGTAAATAATTAGATTAAAACTAATATTATTTGACAGTGCTGTTGTTCATTACTGTTATTTTTTTTTCTCGGAAGGAACAATCTTGCGGGCTTCTGGCCTTTGCTTCCTTCTTCCTTACATTAAAAAAAAAAAAAAAAAAAAAAAAACTGTTTATTCACTACCTTGGTTCATCCTTTTGCAGCCTGTTCCCCGTAGCTCAGTGGCAGTTTTACACTTCTGCGACAGTGTACAGCCTTTCCATAGCACTTCCTCTTGAATAGCGTAATTCAAGATGGAGTTATGGCAGTTTTACTCCTAGTTAAAGTAAGAGAGTATAAAGTTTAAACGTTGCAAGTGTAGGCATTATCTACACGCATTATATTGTTGCCACCTTCCTCACCGCTATACCATCACATATACCAGGAACAGACGGAGGCGACACTGCAAATTAGCTTCCTGGTTTTGTCAACTAAATTGCAGTCTTAATTATACCGCTATTTAAAAGTATAGTGAAATATGAAATTAACTCTTTGCTGTTGTAGTGGTTGCATAATTTTCTTCAGTCTATATGCTGCATATATGCTTGTTTTAGTAAATTTAACATATTTAATAAATTTCTCGAAAAGGGTACATGGAGGTAATTTGTGTGCGGCCATGCCTTCCGGGATTAAGGAGTCTGGTTATGGATAGATATATTCTGGGGACATATGCTTGTATTATTGTTAAAGAAATTAAAAAGAGGTTGTCATATGGTTGAATGTAACTGAATATTAATGGGAAAATGTAACTTTTATTGACTAGTATCTCTCAATTTGCAAGGACTATTAAAATTGTGTAAAATATCTGAAATGAAGGTGATAGATCGTCTGCTCTGAGATTTCTTTCTTTTTCAGCTGATATCCCGTAGCTCAGTGGCAGAATAAGGCAATACTTGGGCTCTGCATCCTTGCCCTAACACTTCTCCGTGCCTAGCATTATAATTCAGTGTTATTCTCTTATCACAGCTCAGTCTTCATGATGGAACGATGGCAATTTTAGACAAAATTCACTGCTACCACATGTCTCCTCCATGCTGAATAGAATCGCCTTGCAGTAGCAAGGACGTAAGTGGATGCTGGGACAATAAAGGCGACTAGACACCCTTCACTACAGATATCACTAGATATGTGTCTTTATTTTATGATGTACAAATGTATTAAATCTTCATTTTTAACCCTTTCGCTACAGTGGTCTTCTAGAAATTATTCTTGTTGTCTCAGAATTTTTAAGTCCATGTTATAGAGACATTTATTGTCATTAAAGTGTTTTGGTACATCTTATCCGGCACTCTTTGCATTCTTTATACAGTAAGGAATGAAGGACATGATCACCACCATCAATCGTTACCTAAATTCCTCTTTCTCTTCAATATTTCCCATTCCATACATCATCCAGTTTTGCAGACCGTCGTCGATTTCCTCAGCAGCATCACGAAGGTCTCACGCTGAGGAAGAATTTGTGAACACGTGTCAGTGTCATTTTATAACATGAAAGTAAAAATTCAAGTATATATTGCATTTAAGTGCCTACTTTAAATTATTTACTTTAGATCGTCTTGGAAGTACAGTCGCGGTGTGGAAGCTGCAATCCTCTGCAACACGATACTGGATTGTCTGTTTATCATCTTGTCTTCCATCATGCACGACTAAATTGTTAGGGGAAAAAATCATCAGTACATCCTTTAAACACATAATCAGTGAGCATAAAACTTTACCGAGGTAGCCATAATTACACAGGAGAAATAAAGCTATGAAGAGATGAAAGATGACAGTGAGGTGGGGGATGTGATTTAGGAGTAGTAGACGTGAACTTGGTGGGTTGCAAACTTTAGATTCCCTTTCCCCACAGCTGACCATTCTTGTAGGGGGGATAGTTGAGGTACGTTTGTATGATGAGGTAGCTCCATCGCCCAGTTATGTAAGTGCCACCAAGCGAAGGCGTATATAAACGGGAAACTCCACCGCTCAGTTATATCAGTGCCACCAAATGAAGGCGACCCTCTCCACGGCTTAAAAATGGTCAATGAGCGTAAAACTGTACTGAGAGAGCCATAATCAGGCGACAAAATAAGGGTATGAAAAAATGAACGGTGATTATGGGGGAGGGGGGAGAACGCAAGGAATGCGATGCGGATGCTGGACCAAGGAAGTCGCCTTTCACAAAGCAGAATGAGACTTGTCCACGGCCCCTGAGAAACCCTAATTTCCATAATAATATCTGATGCCGTGACAACCGAGGGCTTACTCGTATATTAGGATGTATCTATAAGAGATCTTAATATGTTAGAGCGCATTGTCCTGAAAAAAAGTCAGTATCAAAAGTTAATCAGGCAGGAACCCCAGAGTTTAGGTCTGGACTGTGCGATGATGAGCCGGCAGGCAGAGAGTAGCATTCAACGCACCCTTCCAGTCCCACACAGCAATTAATTACCACTCAGACATTGTTTTATCAGGTCATATTATTTACCACTCTAGTTTGGTAATGAAACATTTGACAGCTGTATCAATGAAGATAAAAGTGTTGATAAGCTATCATATACAGAGCATCCTAGGCCCAGGGAAAGAAGGAAACGGACTGAAAAAGAATGCAGAAAGAAAGAGCGCGCGCGCGCACACACACACGCACGCACACACGCACGCACGCACGCACACACACACACACACACACACACACACACACACACACACACACACACACACACACACACACACACACACACACACACACACACACACACACACACAAGTATGATTTTGAACGAATCCTCTCGAAAATTATGTTAATATTTGGAATAATGTGTCAGAAATCTATACTATTAGTTGTTTATTATGTCCCTTGAGGAGGGGACAGGCTGTGGCACAAAAGAAGAAAGCATATAGTGAGTGAATGAGAAACAGAAGTGAGAGTTGCATGTAGAGAGGAAATGAGAGGTGAAAAAATTTAGTAAGAGAGAGCAAGAAGAGAGTGGATGAGGACTTTCCGAGGAATTTGAGTGTAAAGTGGAGGGAATGTAAGAAAATGTTCTGGAAAGAGGTAAAGAGAGTTAGACGGGATGATAAAGAAGTAAGTTGGGGAGTGAAAGATAAGAATGGTATATTGCTAGTGGAGAAGGGGGAAAAAGTGAGCAGATGGAGAGAACACTTCAGGGAATTGTTGAACATAGAGAATGAAAGTAATATGAGTATAAGTGGCTGGGGAATGGCTGGGAGGAGGAGGGAGATGAGAAGAGAGGAAGAAATCAGTAGGATGGAAGTAGTGGAAGCAATGAAGAAAGTCAAAATGGGGAAAGCCCCAGGAATTGATGGAGTGTATGGTGCAATGCTGAAGCATGGGGTAGAGATAGGAGTAGAATGGATATGGAAGATGTGCAGATTGGTCTGGGAGGAAGGTAAAGTCCCGGAGGATTGGAAGTAAGGTATAATTATTCCCCTGTACAAAGGAAAAGGGGAAAATGAAGCGTGCAGTAATCATAGGGGCATTTGTCATCTTAGTGTAATAGGAAAAGTATTTGGTAGGGTACTTATTTAGAGTTAGGGAAATAACAGAGGATTTAGTTGGGGAAGAAAAGGGAGGTTTTAGAAAGGAAAGAGGTTGTGTAGATCTGATATTTATTAATAGGTCTTTAGTGGAAAAGTTTCTAGAGAAGGGAAAGAAGTTGTATGTGTCCTTCGTGGATTTGGAGAAAGCATATGACAGGGTGGATAGACAGGGAATGTGGAAAGTATTAAAAATATGTGGAGTAAATGGGAAGTTGTTGAATGCCGTGAAGAGTATATAATATGAAGGTGCTAAGGCTGCAGTGCATGTGCATAGTGAACTGAGTGAGTTTTTCTGTCTGAATTTTGGATTGAAATAGGGATGTGTTATGTTCCCATGGTTGTTCAGTCTGTACATGGATGGGGTAATAAAAGAGATAAAAGGTAGGGCAGTGGATGTTGGAGCCACACTAATGAGAGAGGGCAGTGTGTGATAACTCCCTGTACTGTTGTTTACAGATGATACTGTATTAAGTGAATACGAAGGGGGACTGCAAGGCTTGGTGAATGAATTTGAGAGAGTTTGTAAGAAGAGGAATCTAAAGGGGAATGTAGGGAAGAGTAAAGTTATGATCTTCGAGAGAAATGAAGTCACTGGATGTTCAGTGAGACTGGATGAGGAGGTTATGGAAAATGTGAGTGCGTTCAAGCACTTGGGTAGTGTGATGAGTAAGGATGAAAGTTTAGATGGTGAAGTGCTTGAAATGGTACAACAGGGAAGAAAGGTTGCTGGTTCTTTGAAAGCAGTGATTAGGGAACAGGGAAGTGAGCATGGAAGTAAAAAATCACTACATGGCAGTATTGTGATACCTACTCTAACGTATGGAAATGAAGCTTGGGCCTTGTTGGAAGGACACAAGTCAAGAGTGACAGCGGTGGAAATGAGTTATTTGAGAGGAACATGGAGAGAGAGGGGGAGGCTGAGGATGAGATGGAGGGATGGAGTGGAGAGGAATATGAGAGAGGGATGTGTGGCCTGGGAGAGAGGCAGTGAAGTGGCATTAGACAGCGTGACATGGAGGCGATTTGTTTGTGGCCATCCCTTACGGGATTGAGGCTTCAGGCAATAGATAGATAGAGGAGGGAAAAGAAAGGTTTCCAGGCAGGGGGCCCCCCCAAAAAAAAAAGAAAAGAAAAGAAAAAGATACGCCACCTTCATGTCGACAGCCATACAGTATATATAATGCAAGAGATATTGATATAATGAAGAGATGGTGGAATGGACGGGAAATCTTTGACTTATTGTACCTCCGCTTCACAGTGAAGATAATGGGGGGAGGCGGTGGCTCAATCGGTAGAGAGGTGGCTTGAAGTCCTAACGGACCCGGGTTCAAATCCCGCTGGGGCAGGGAGCAGTTTAAGGATTTGAATTTCATAAAAATCAGACTTTACTGATCTACTAGAAGACCCACCGACATGTAAAAATACCAATACACCAGTCCTGTATGAGACAGCCCTAGCATGTATTCAGTATGGACGGTGGGTGTTAGCGTCGAACTGGTGACATGTAGAGGTGTGCGGTACGTAGGAGGGCTACTGGGCCTTGAAAGCAGACTGTGAAGCCTATGCCCAGAGTTGGACACATAAATATATATACATATATATATATATATATATATATATATATATATATATATATATATATATATATATATAATTGTCATGGGAGGAAGCTAGACAGGGCACTTTTAATAATTTTTTTTTATCTAAAACCCTACTCGTTAGCTGTTTGAGATTATAAGATTTGAAATTATAGGGTTTTCTGTTGCTTGTATGGGGGCAGGTGAGGGGTCAGTCATCCATTCACTCGTTATAGTGCTGCCTCTCTCTCTCTCTCTCTCTTTCTCTCTCTCTCTCTCTCTCTCTCTCTCTCATTTTCTTTGGAAAGGAGATTTATACAGGCTTCTGGCTTTTTTTTTTTTCTCCATAAAAAGGAAATAAGCTTTTGCTTAGTATCAATTTTGCCCTGGAACAGGACCCACATTAGTCTGTTTGCGTCCAATTCCCACACAAAGCTTCACCAAGTCCCATATTTTCCTAGAATGATAATCATGATGATGATGACGACGAATCTTTATCTAGAACACGACCCATAATAGTCGTTTTCCATTCAGTTCCCCAGCGAGGCAATTTCCGAGTCTCAGCCTTCCCCTAAAATACGGCTGATAGTAGTGGGTTCACATGGAATGAAGCTGCAGAGCGTGGATACTGGGTAGGCCTAGGGATGAAATGAGCCGACGAGAAGAGCATCAACAAAGGCTCCAGATAGGGTGACCAGACCCTGAGACGGGACCAACAAAGAGTGAGATGGACTCCTAGGCATTGGCGTCCACCGGAAACCCAGTGACGTCACGTCACAAGAAGGCCTTCTTTTTTATGTTTTACTTTATATACTGCGTATAAGGAGCGTATATCCAAGGTTAGGATTCATACATTTTTTATTTGTTTTACCTAGTGCTTAACGATATAGGATTCATTTATTCTGATTTTTTTCTTATCTGCCTTCGAAGGACACAGTAAATAAAACCAAGATTAAGATTCATAAATTACTTTTTGAGTCTGCTTTACAAGCGAAAGATCGGAACACGGATAATTAGTTTTTTTTTTTTTTTTCAGTATTTTCATCTCACAAATTTCGTAAAACCAAAACGTTCTTCTTGGATCTGTCTTCCGTGAATGTTATTGAGGACTATAACCGAGGGACTTGACCCCTTCTGTCCAGTGACATAGTGTGAGTATATTTTGCTATTTGCTGACGATTTTAGTCAGCTCTGAAGATATCTCTTGCAGTGAAACATTAAATGAAGGCTATAACCATCCTCCAGGAGGACAAGTATCTTCAGAGCTAAATAAAATCGCCTGAGGATAGCAAAAACGAAGTGGACGAGGGAGGGGGGGATGGGAAAGATGGAGAGGGAGGTGGTGAAGGGAGGGAGGGCGAGAGGGAGGGATGAGAAAAATGGAGAGGGAGATGGTGAAGGGAGGGAGGAATATGTATGTGAGAGATGAAGAGGGAAATGGTGGAGGAGGGAGGGAGATATTAAAATACAGACAAGATACGTAAAATCCATCCTAGACAATTTACCTACCAACAAAGCTCCAGGCCCAGATGGAATTCCGCCAATTGTTTTGAAAAAGTGTTCCCCTGAACTTGCCTCTGTCCTAGCTAAATTATTCAGACTATGCATACGTACTTCTTTATTCCCAAATTCATGGAAAGAAGCCAATATCCACCCAGTTCCGAAGAAAGGAAGTTCGTCTGACCCCTACAATTACACCCCAATAGCTGTCACATCTTCTCTTGGTAAGGTATTTGAAACTTTAATTAATAAGCATATTGTTAAACATCTTGAATCCAACAACTTAATTAGTGATAGACAATACGGTTTTCGCCACGAAAGATCCACCATTGACATACTCAATCTCTTAACTCATACCATCCATCAATCAATTGATCTTTTTGGAGAAACTCATGCAGTAGCTCTTGATATCTCTAAAGCTTTCGACAGAGTATGGCACCGTTCCCTGCTGTCCAAACTCCCTTGCTATGGACTAACGTCTTTTGTTCCTTTGATTTCTTCTTATCTTAGTGACAGGAAAATAAGAGTAAAAGTAGATGATGTATATTCGAATTTCCACTCAATTAACGCCGGCGTGCCGCAGGGATCAGTTCTGGCGCCAACCTTATTTCTGGTTCATATTAATGATCTCTTATCTGTCACTCACAATCCCATTCACTCATATGCACATGACTCAACACTACATAGTTCATTCACACTCAGACACTCATTTACAAAGTCTAATATCTCTACCTCTCAACTCAGTACAGCCATCTCCATAAATCAAGATCTATCTACAATCAGTGAATGGGGACAAAACAACCTTGTCTCTTTTAATGCTAGTAAAACTAAATATATATAGTTTACTAATTGACAGATATTGCCAGATTCGTACATTACCTTCAGTGCTACTAATATTCCCATCTCCAAAAGTATTGAAATTCTTGGTGTCTCACTTAACAGTGCCCTCAGCTGGACCTCTCATGTCAGATCACTTGCTAAAACCGCCTCAAAGAAACTTAGATTATTGTACGGAGTCCGTAACTTCTTCGCTGATGAGCAGTTAGCTATAATTTATAAGAGTCATGTGCGCTCTCAGCTTGAATATTGCTCACCCTTGTGGAATGGTTGTAGAGAGGTTGCATTAAGACAACTAGACAAAATTCAGAATAAAACTGTTAGAGTCATTAACAACCCTGTCATTACATATAAACTACCTCCCCTGCAAGTAAGAAGGAATGTTGCCTCCCTTGCATTATTTTACAGATATTTTTTTGGCAAATGCTCAGACGAAGTTGCATCCATGGTGCCACCTCTCCATGCCTTCCCACGTGCTACACGGGCATCTGGTAACGCTCATGACTGGAATGTCACTCAACCATATTGCAGAACTTCTGCATATCAGAATTTTCATTCCCCGAACTGCATCTCTCTGGAACTCGCTTCCCCAGAGTTGTTTTCCTCCAAATTTCAACCCACAACTGTTCAAGTCTAACTGTTACAGATATTTTATGAACAGAGGACACCAGTAATCTGGTGTATGGATTATTTTTTTTTACCCATTTGTTTTTCCTTCCTCCGTTCTGTTATTTATTAAACAAAAAAAAAAAAAAGATAATTATGTGAAGGAGATTTGTGGAGGGGCAGATGGTGAAGGAGGAGGTGGAGGGAGAGGAAAGGCATGAGATGACGAGAGAGGTGCAAGGGAAGGTGTAGGAGGAAAAAAATGGAGAAAGAGGAAGTAATGATATGAAAGAAGCGTTAGAGATGTCAAATGAAAGGTTTTGGAGAGAGAGAGAGAGAGAGAGAGAGAGAGAGAGAGAGAGAGAGAGAGAGAGAGAGAGTCGAAAGATCCTATGTGTAAGTGGGGGAGACAAAGATATGTGAGAACGCAAGACAGACACTGAAAAACCAAAGCTATACATTGGTAGATATTTAGACCTATGAAGGGAGCAACATTTACAAAAACACGGTCAATAAAAACAGAACACAAAAATCGGTTACAAAAGCCCGTGGTCCGGCCATACTACTACTATTACTACTACTACTACTACTACTACTACTACCACTAATAATAATAATAATAATAATAATAATAATAATAATAATAATAAAAAGTCTGCAAACCATACAGGAGAAAATAAAAGCAAAAATTTGACCAGTGAAAAAATGTAGGACAAAGACAATCTATTCAAAACCAAGACGAGAGGGCATACAGATTAAAAGAAGAGGGAGAAGAGAAGGAGGAGGAGGAGAGGGAGAGAGGAGGGGCCATAGAGGGTTAAGGGTGGGAGGATAAAGAGGTCAGGGAGGACGATGGAGGGAAGGAGGGAAGGTGGGAGTCTCTACACTGTGGGTGGGAGGGAGGGAAAGAAAGGGAGGGATAAGGGGTGAGTGGGCGGTGGTAGGGAGATGTGGGAGGAAAGTGAAAGGATGGGGGGAAAGGGACAGAGGGAGAGAGAAGGAAAGAGAGGGAGGGAGGGAAGGAGGGAGGGGACAATGGCGAAAAGACGGTGGAGAGAGAGAGAGAGAGAGAGAGAGAGAGAGAGAGAGAGAGAGAGAGAGAGAGAAAGAGAGAGAGCAGAGTGATGACCAGTGGGACCAGTGAAAAGGTAAAGCGGAAAGGGTGGAAGAAGGGGGATGAAAATAGAGGGAAAAGAGATGGAGGAAAGAAGAAATGGAGAGATAGAAGGAAGAAGATGGAAAAAAAGAAGGAAGTGGAGGAAAAGACGTGGGTGGAGAGAAAGACAGGGGTAGAGAGAAAGAAGGAGGTGGAGAGAATGAAGGGGATGGGGAAAATGTAGTTTCGTGGAAAGAAGTTTGTGTGGGGAAGAGAGGGAGGAAAAGAAGTGAGTGGAGAGGAGTAGAGGGATGGGAGAGGGAAGATGGAATTAAAGAAGATGGTGGAGAGGATAGAAAAACAGGAAAGTTGAGGGAGATAATGAAGAAAAGTAAGGAAAAGAAATAGAGGAGATGAGAAAAAGTGTGAGGAAGGAGACTAGTGTGAGCTGATTGTGAGAAGAAGGAAAGAAATGAGAGAGGTGAGATTGGAAGAGGTTGTAGATGAAGGAGGAAAGTTGAGAGAAGGGGGTGAAAAAGTTGGAGAATGACATGAGTGAGTGTGTTGGTGGACGGGACGTGAGAGGTAGATATGGATGTTTTTTGGTGGAGCAAGGGGGAGAAGGATATACAGTGTATATATATATATATATATATATATATATATATATATATATATATATATATATATATATATTAGATAGATAGATAGACGAACATAAAAATGGACTGATAGGTGGGTAGGTCGGTGGACTGATAAGTAGACGGACAGATAGACAGTAATAGGGAGGTCAAGAGGAAAGAGGGTTAGTGGAGAAGGAAATGGGGGGTGGAGGAAAGAAGAAGGAATGGGAGTGAATGGAAATGGGACTTGGATGGGTGCAGGGAAATTGGCTTCTTGGTAGGGATAGGTGAGAGTTTGGGATGAAGAGGCTTGGTGATACGGTTCAGGGAAAAAGTAAGAGGAACAGAAGGTAGAATAGGGCTGTGGGATATAGGTGAAGGGAGAGACAAAGAAACGAGGATATTGTGGAAAGGATGGGATCACCAGAGTTCCATAAAAAAATCACCAATAAAAACGTGCGAGTAGAAAAAAAGAGTCTCCATTTTCTTTTCTTATCTGTGTTCCTTGCTGACAAAAAGTCTGCTTTGTTTGACGAAGAAATAAAATAAAACTGTTCCTTTCCAATATTCCCGTAAGGTGAAAAGTCGGCACAATGAGAGAGACTGCAGTATGAATACATAAATAAGTGAATAAATAAGTAAATAATTTTTTTTTTTTTTTCGTTTATGCAAAGAAGAAAGAACCAAAAGGGAATGGCCCACAAAATGTTCTTTCCAAGAAATACAGACGAAAAGAAAGCCAGATTTAAGATCCATTTATACTGAGATGTCTGGAAACATTGCGTTTAAGATAGTGGGGGTCATAGGGAGAGGGAAATGCAGACTGAGGAAGACAGTTCCTGATTGACCTGTTGCTGAGGAAGACAGTTCCAGATTGACCTGTTGCGTACATGAATGACTGAGAGTATTGGTTAACGCTTGCATTAGAGAACAGAGCAGAAAAGAGAGATGGGGTGAGAGTGCATTGAGAGACAGGTGCTACGCATATGCCGTAATGGAGGAGGGCTGCATGAGGATAGTCCAAAACAGAAGTGGCCGTTGACGTTGCGATAGTAAGAAGATAAAGATACAATGGTGTGGCGAGGAAAGAGAGAGAGAGAGAGAGAGAGAGAGAGAGAGAGAGAGAGAGAGGATTACTTATTGATTTTTTAACTTGGATTAGATTCAGCCTTCCTTCCTTCAATGAGTATATCATTTCTGCTAACTCCCGACGATTTTATTCAGGTTAGGAGAGATTTCTTTGTTCTAGGGGTGTGTGATGGCTTCATAGCCTTCATTAATCCTTTCACTGGGATTGCATCATTATGATTATTATTGTTGATATCTCCAGACGATTTTCCAAAGCTTTTGGACGGAATGCAACTGGAGGGATTAGTAGAGCCTTCATTGACCCCTTGTCTAGCCATTTCATCATTACTGTTTTCGTGTACTAAGATGTCGAATGGACATTCTGTAGCAAGTCTTGTGTGGTACAGTTGTTCCTTAATATATATATTTTTTTCTCGTGAACTTTGCCTTGTCTTGCCTGAGCATATCATATTTTCTACATTATTCCGTCGTCGGAAATGTAGAATGTTCTTTGTACTGTATAATAAAAAGTCGTAAAATTTATTTTCAGCACCGTTGCGTGGGACACAACATATACAACCTACTGTAGGTACAATACACATACATTTCGAATATAATTATATTACAGGAAGAGTTTTTATGCTAGACATCTGAGACAGGGTTTTAAAAGGTCAGACATTGTACAAGAGAGAAAGAGAAAGACAGATAGATAGATAAAAAGATGAGAGAGAGAGAGAGAGAGAGAGAGAGAGAGAGAGAGAGAGAGAGAGAGAGAGAGAGAGAAGATATAGTCGTGAACACTAATAAGGGGACGGAGAATGCCAGTAGTCAGGCAACAGAGGGCAGGGTAACTTAATACCTAGTGGGTTTATTTTACCCACATAGTGGGATTTACCCACTTCCACCGGACCTGTATTCAGTTATGAAAGGGTCTCTTCTGTATCCTTCGTTTTCCTGTTTCCCCATACTAGGGGAATTAACCTTTCCCTCCTGAATCTACTCCTTACGTGGGAGAGAGATGTTTCCCCATGGTCCTATTTAATTGCTATGGTGGGTGGGGGGAAGACATACCTATTCATCCATCACCTATAAATATCGCTCATGGGGAGCATAACTGTTCCCCTGTAGACGTACTACCCCTTCAAGGGGTCCATGCTATTCTTCATTGAGCTATGTTCCTCCGAAGGATTTAAATGTTGCCATGGTGGACTTAATCTCTCATCATGGGGTGACTTATTCCCACGAAGGACCTACTGTATATTCTCCCTGGGCCTATTCACCAGTGAGCCTGTTATTCCCGTACCCAACCACACATTCCAGTCCTTCATCTATGCAACAGGTCTACCCTGGAGCTGTCATCCTCTGTCTGTATTTCCAACTGCCTATGACCACCCTTGTTTTAAAAGTAGTGTGTCCAGGGATCTCGAAATGAACAGATCTTGAGTTTCGCCCTCTGTTATCTTGTTTTTGTTTTTCCTTGTAGGGAATAATTTGCTGGCATCTGACCTTTGGTTCCTTCTTCCATGTATAAAAAAAAATCATCAACCTACTATATATATCCAGTGCTGTGTGTCCCAGCAGCAGCAGCAGCAGCAGCAGCAGGAAGATCCAGCATGTTGAGAAAGACAGACAGACAGACAGACAGACAGACAGACAGACAGACAGACAGACACACACACACACACACACACACACACACACACACACACACACACACACACACACACACACACACACACACACACACACACACACGCACGCACGCAACGCTACAAATCCTGGCTCAGCATTTACATGGTAGGGTACGTCCTATGAGTTTTAACACCTTTTTGCGGTCTTAAGCGAGAGGGTCTGACAGGGTCGATTTCGACTCCTGGCACGCTTATCTCTGCCTAAATACTGGTGGTTGCCAGGGTAACAGAGTACATGAGGAAGGAGGCTTGCCATGGTAGGAGAGAGAGAGAGAGAGAGAGAGAGAGAGTGTGTGTGTGTGTGTGTGTGTGTGTGTGTGTGTGTGTGTGTGTGTGTGTGTGTGTGTGTGTGTGTGTGTGTGTGTGTGTGTGTGTTGTGTGTGTGTGTGTGTGTGTGTGTGTGTGTGTGTGTGATAGCCCATGTATGTGTAGCATGGAGTGTGCTTTTAAGATAGCCTGTATATATGTGACGTAGCCTGTGTGTGTATTTAGCGTGCTCTGTTTATGTGCAGCCTGGTCTGTGTACATTTAGTGTTGCATGTGTGCGTTTAAGGTAATCTGTGGATGTGTAGCAGAACGTAAGTGCGCATTTACGCTAGTCTTTATAGACTACGGTTATCTGAGATGTGCCAGATTAAAATTGCAATATATATGTAGCCTAGCCTGTGTGTGGAAGAATAGGTAGGGGAGGGAGAGAGTGAGAGAAAGGGGATGGGTTAGGTAAGAGAGTAGGTTATTAATGGGAATAGGGAGATAGGATGGGAAGAGGAGGAGGGGAAGAGGGAAGGGGACGGTTGGACAAAAGGAGAAGATGAGTGGTCCTATGAATGGGGTAAGTAGAGGTGGCGAGGGGGTGAAAACACAGAGATAAACATTTGACAAAGTTATGTGTCTAGATGGAGGCACTAGAATGGGTGAAGGATGGACGTTTGATGAGGGTAGAAGGATGGGTTTTAATGGAGGTAGGTAGATAGGTGGGTTGATAGGGGATTGGGGATTGGTGGTGACTAGAGCTGATGGAAAGGATGATGTGATGGGAAGGGGAGGGAGAAGGGGAATGGCGGATAGGAGGGGCGAGGGAGGAGGGGAATGGTGTGTGTGTGTGTGTGTGTAATTCACCGGGTCGGTCAGAATCACTTGATGGTCGTGATCGTCAGCTTTTACCCTCCCGGAAGGGAGCTGAGAGCTCATATAGTCCGATCTAAGGGCAAGGCTGTGACCTTCACACACGCACACACCCGTCCCCTTGCTCGAGGGGGACAGTAACCACCCACTTTATCAGTGAAACTTTTCGCAACCTGAGCGAGGCGCGAACTCCCGTCCACCAGTTGGCAAGCGAGAACGTTACCACTGCACCAGCGAGCGGTGTGTGTGTGTGTGTGTGTGTGTGTGTGTGTGTGTGTGTGTGTGTGTGTGTGTGTGTGTGTGTGTGTGTGTGTGTGTGTGTGTGTGTGTGTGTGTGTGTGTGTGTGTGTGTGTGTGTGTGTGTGTGTGTGTGTGTGTGTGTGTGTGTGTGTGTGTGTGTGTGTGTGTGTGTGTGTGTGATGAGTGGATAAGTGGCTGTGAGTTAGTTGGTAGGTGGATTGGTGGATGGATGGATGAATGGGTAGATGGATGGATGGATGGATTGCTGTGGTCATGATTGGTGAGTGGATGGCTGGCTGGCTGAGGAAATAATTGGCGAGTGGATGGCTGGCTGGCTTAGGAAGTGAAGTGTGAGTGGATGGATGGATGAATGAGAAAGTAAAGGGTAGTGGATGAATGGATGGATGGATGGATGGATAGATGGATGGTTGGAGCAGTGGATGCTTGGATAGATGGATGGATGGATGAATTGACAGAAAGGGAAATGGTTCAGAGAGTGAATGGACAGAAGAACGAATGAGAGAGTTATGAGTGAGCAAGTAGATGGATGGATGGTTGGGTGAATGTCTAAGTATCTGTCTAATTATAATCAGTTGCCTTTTAATCCGGGAAGGATGGGCGCATGCAGTACTAATCGCCTCCATATCACCCTGTCCCCCGTCATCAGCCTGCTCTCTCTCTCCAACTCCCACACGACCTCGCTTAATAACCTCTCCATCCCGTTACTCCATCTGTCATCCTTACTGTCGTATTCTTGAAACGAGTCTGTGGAAGCTACGAGTTGCACTCGACACTAACTGATATGCTTAAAAAAACGCATTTGTGGTGTCCCATATTTGTTCGTCTCCCCTTTCCCTCTCCCCATGCACCTCACTCGCATACACTCCCGTAGTGTAGCATTCATTTTTCATTCTCTCCACATGTGCATACTGTTTCAGCGTGCTCCTCTTAACGTTTTCCGGCACATCCACATCACCGCAGCACTACAGTCATCATCATCATCATCAGCAGCAGCAGCAGCCTGAGTCAATCCACTGTAAGGCAACGGCCTCTCCAATCTTTCACTCAGGCCTATTGACTGTTTGCCTGTTTCATCCAATCTCAGCAAATCTTCGACTTTTCTCTCGCCATTTCGTCCTCTGTCTCTTCCTCTCATTCCATCTCTGGGCCACTGAGTTACTCTAGGTATCATTTCTTTGATTATTTCGTGACCTAAAGCTAACTTCTTGTAATATAATTATTCTTTAAACGATTTCAAGGTATACTTATAACCTCCATGCCTAAGCTGTTGAGTATGAGTAACTGGAAACTAATTAAATGAAAAGTACCTATATAAAAGTGTTACTTGCGAAGTCTACATGTGCAACTGATCTTAAGCGATTTCAGTGAGCATTATATAATTTTCTTTTCGCTTAGTCCACTTCCTTTGTCTGTCTGTCTTTTTGTAGCCCTGTGAAATTTCTTCGGGCAAAATAATACGATAATACACCTAACAGTTTTAATATCTGTTTAATATAAGGTTGTGTGGACTTAGAAATATAGTTTAGCGATATGTTTTTGACACAGAGCAGGGGTGAATGGAACAAGTGGAGGAGATGCAGGGAGCTGGTGCAGGGGTCTGCGTGGGAAAGATGCGCAGTAGGTCCGAAGGCATCACTCTCGGCTTCTCACCTGCCACACGTGCGACATCTTAGGTAAGCAGAGGCCTAGTTTATAGATAATTTACTAACTTTTTGACCCTGTACTTTAGATTGCTATGTTGTGGTTAGATGTTGGTGCCTTCTGGCTTCCGTATGGCTGGTGTTGGAATTGGTGAGGGTAGTTCTGTGGTGCAAAGAGAGTGGGTCTTGGAGGCGTCACCTTGGTCTCCGTGGGGCCCCGTAGTTTGTGAGACAGAGGAGGCTTCGTGTCACCTCTTCCGTAGCGATTTATTTTGCATATTAACGCCTTAGCACTCACTTGCATGCTCTCCGTTTAATCTTGGTGTCTCATAGTTTTCATCAGTACATAGAAGAGGCTACTGAGGTGAAATTAGCAAAATGAATCGCATAGAATATGACCCTTAGGTCTGACTGGTGCGGATAGGTTTGTGGTGTAAAGAGATTCTTCAGTGAGCCACGCCTTTGCATTACGCGATTCATTTAATCACATTGTTCCTGTTTGTATTTTTTTCCCTTGATTTTGTTTATTAGAAGGAAATTTATTTGCACATTTGTTATTTTAATCTCTTCACTACGATGACGTCATTAGCGATTTCTCATGCAACATTTGTGATTAAGTCGGTTTCGATGCATATACTATATGTATGTAGCGTATGTATGTGTTGTCTGTCTGTTTTGTATGTTCGTTTTCTGCATGTCTGTTCGTCTGTCTGTAAGCCTGTTCGTCTGTCTGTTTTATCAGAATGTTTCTGTGCCTATGTATGTATGTATGTATGTTTATATGTATTTCTGTATGTATGGATGGATGGATGTGTTGTCTGTCCGTCTCTTCCGCATGTCTGTCCGTCTATCTGTCTGTCTGTATGTGTTTGTCAGTCTGTTATTAGAATATCGATGCCTGCCTCGATCTTAAAAATTTCTCACATACATCGTGTGTAGGGGTGGAAAAGGTCTCTTGATTTGGATTAACGACGACCAAACGCTAAGGCTCTGGCCGAAGGGTTGGAGTTTCGAGTTCATCCCAAGGGTCATTGGTAGACGTCAGGAAGGGCATATAGTGCTACACGCTCTAGACCTAAATCCTCTACCTAGAGGCAACGCCTTAGCCCTTATCGAAAAAAAGGGGACACGTCATAAAACCAAAAAATATATAATAATAATAATAATGATAATAATAATAATAATAATATGAGGAAAAAGGCAGAGCATAAGAGAGAAGTGGAGGAACGATTGGGCAAATATGAATTGGAGCAGGTGGGGGACGTGGAAGGTGTGTGCAGGATATTTACAGAAGAAATATGTGCAGCATGTGATGTGGTGTGTGGGATGAAGAGAAGACGGAGGGGTGTGCAAGGAACAACGTGGTGGAATGAAGAGGTGAGACAAGCTGTGGCACAAAAGAAGAAAGCATACAATGAATGGATGAGAAATAGGGGCGTGGAAGAAGTTGAGAGGCGGAAGAAAGAGTTATATGTAGAAAGAAAGAGAGAGGTGAAAATATTAGTAAGAGAGAGTAGGAAGAGAGCGGATGAGGAATTTGGAACGAACTTGAGTGTAAAGTGGAGGGACTGTTAAGAAAATGTTTTGGAAAGAAGTGAAAAGAGTAAGACAGGGTGGAAGTGAAGTTAGCAGGGGAGTGAAAGATAAAAATGGTAGATTACTAGTGGAGAAGGGAGAAAAAGTGAGCAGATGGAGAGAACACTTAAAGGAATTGTTGAACATAGAGGATGGAAGTAATGCGAGTATAAGTGGCTGGGGAATGTCTGGGAGAAGGAGGGAGGTGAGAGGACAGGAAGAAATCAGTAGGATAGAAGTTGTGGAAACAATGAAGAAAGTTAAATTGGGGAAAGCCCCAGGAACTGATGGAGTGTGTGGTGAAATGCTGACGTATGGGGGAGAGATAGTAGTAGAATGGTTGTGGAAAATGTGCAGATTGGCCTGGGAAGAAGGTAAAGTCCCGGAGGATTGGAAGTCACGTATAATTATTCCCTTGTACAATGGAAAAGGGGAAAAAGAAGAGTGTGGTAATCATAGGGGCATTTGTCTTCTTAGTATAACTGGAAAAGTGTATGGTAGGATACTTATTGACAGAGTTAGAGAAAGAACAGAGGAATTAGTTGGAGAAGAACAGGGAGGCTTTAGGAAGAGAAGAGGTTATGTAGATCAGATATTCATTCTTAGATCTTTAGTGGAAAAGCTTCTAGAGAAGGGAAAGAAGTTGTATGCGGCTTTCATGGATTTGGAGAAACCATATGACAGGGTGGATAGACAAGGATTGTGGAAAGTATTAAGAATATATGGAGTAGATGGGAAGTTGTTGAATGCTGTGAAGAGTATGTATGATGGTGCTAAGGCTGCAGTGCGTGTGGATGGTGAACTGAATAAATTTTTCTCTTTGAAGGTTGGGTTGAAACAGGGATGTGTCATGTCTCCATGGTTGTTCAATCTGTGCATGGATGGGGTAATAAAAGAGGTGCAAGGTAGGGCAGTGGATGTTGGAGTGGCCCTGATGAGAGAGGGTAGTGTTTGGAAACTCCCTGTACTGTTGTTTGCAGATGATACTGTGATGTTGAGTGAAGACGAAGGAGAGCTGCAAGGCTTGGTAGATGAGTTTGGGAGAGTGTGTAAGAAACGGAATCTAAAGGTGAATGTAGGGAAGAGTAAAGTGATGGTCATTGAGAGAGGTGAAGTCAGTGAATGTACATCGAGATTGGATGGTGAGGAATTGGAAAATGTGAGTACGTTTCAGTACTTGGGTAGTGTGATGAGTAAGGATGGAGGTTTGGAGGGTGAAGTGCTTGAAAGGGTACAGCAGGGAAGAAAGGTTGCTGGTTCCTTGAAAGCAGTGATAGGAAGCAGGGAAGTGAGCATGGAAGTGAAAAAGTTACTACATGACAGTATTGTGATACCTGCTCTAACGTATGGTAGTGAAGCTTGGACGTTGCTGGAATGACACAAGTCAAGAGTGAGAGCAGTGGAAATGAGTTATTTAGGAGGAGCCTGTGGAGTCACATGGAGAGACAGGCTGACAAATGAGGATATAAAGGAGCGTTGTGGTGTGGATGTGGATGTGATAGGAAGCGTTAGGAGGAATACACTGAGGTGGTTTGGCCATGTGGTGAGGATGGAGGGTGAAAGACTGACGAAGAGAGTGTAATGTATGTGAGTGAGGTGGAGGGGGGAAGAGGGAGGGGGAGGCCGAGGATGAGATGGAGGGATGGGGTGGAGAGGTACCGGTATATGATAGAGGTGGGTGTGAGTTGGGAGCGGGGCAGTGAAATGGCGGGGGACAGCGACGTGGAGGCGATTTGTTTTGGCCACCCCGAACGGGATTGAGGCGTCTGGCAAGAGATAGATAGATAGATTATTATTATTGTTGTTGTTGTTATTATTAGGCTGTTATTGTTATTATATTTTTGCTACCTCCAGACGAATTTATTCACCTCCAGAAAGCGTCATAATAGTTATGGAGTTAATGAAGGCCATATCAAGCCTTTTTAGTTCAAACAGTCTCACCTAAGCTGAAATTATAGTCTGGGATCAGCAAGAACTGACTTTAGCAACAGCCGAACAAGCCAGTACTCCCAGGGTGGATGGAAAGCTGATGATAGGGAGAGCTGAAGCTCCCGTTTCATCAGCCCTCAGGGCAAGCTTCTGATCATCCCCCTTTGCCGAACTTTTTCAGTGTTTCAGTAACTCAGAGAGTAGGCCAGCATACTCGCCTATACAGTTTCCTCCAATTATCAACACCAGACTACTTGCACATTACAAACCATACTTCCTTTTTTAAATTTTTAAGAAAAATGGCATCCCAGCCTCAGAGTCCACAGCAGAGGAGGGGACCATAAGAGCCCCGCGCATCATCCTCCCCTCTCCCGGGGACGGCCAAAAGAGGTACTTGGAACAACTGTCTGACTCACTTCTTCATGTATGCAACATTTGCGGCCTTTCTTCTGATTTTCTCTCTGTAGAACACCACCTGTCTTCCTCTAAACCTCATTTCTCTTCCTTACTGAGACTCAGTTGTCTGAGGCGACTGGTAGCAAACCCCTCTCTGTATCCTCCTACTTTTTTTATACACATTGCAAAGCCAAAGGTGGCTGTTGTATTATGTATGCAGCAAAATATCTTGCTCTCGTGTTCCTGAATTTGAGTCTTCTGAGTTCTCTGCTCTCTGGCTTTGGCTATCCTGTCATACTTTGACTAAATATATCTGTGCTTTTTTTTTTTTTTACCCTAATTCTTCCGACTATGAAAAATTCTTTGATTATCTTGCTTCTAAGATGGAACACATCCTATCAGTTTCTCTGTTCTCTGAAATTTCCATTCAAGGTGATTGCAGTGTTTTCCATCATCAGTGGTTCTCTTCTTTCACTGATCCACCTGGTGAACAAGCCTACATCAGTCTATTCTGAATGACCTAAAACAGCTTGTACAGCACCCTGTCCTTATCCCTGACCGCCTTGGAGAGAGTTCCAACATAATTAACCCTTTCCTTATAATTAATTCTTCTGCATAGGCTGTTCATCTTTTCTTTCCACTGGGCTCCTCCAATCACAACCTTATCACCGTAACCTGTCCTACCACTCCAGTAAGGCCTGTGGACCCTCTCAAGAAGTAGCAGCTTTGGCACTTTGGAGCTGCCGATTGGGAGGCCCTCAGGCAGTACTTCTTTTATTTTCTCAGGAATTATTATTGCTTCCATTGCCAAGAGCCATTTGTGTGTGCCTCGCTCATTCTGAAGGTTATTCTCTCAGGCATGGAAACATATGTTCCTTTTTCGTATCCTGTGACTAATGCAAAAAAAATTGATTTAGCCACCCATGTTCTAATGCTGTCTGCAACAAGGAGAGGACCTACAAAAGGAACCAGAGCCAACCCACCCCTGAATCTCATCTATTTTGTGCTTTTGCCTGGAATTAGAGCTAACCGACCCCTGAATCTCATCTATTTTGTGCTTTTGCCTGGAATTGTGCTAAGTCTGTCCTTTGCCCTGCTAAACATAATTTAATCAGTACTAAATGCTCTGAACTATCTAACTCAAATTCCCCAACTTCTTCTGGTATTTTGCCAAAAGCCATTCTAACAACCTTACTTCATCACCCTTCCTTCATCTTTTCTTCTCTGATGACTCTATAGCTGTTTCTTCTACTGATAAAGCAGTACTCTTCGCTCAGACTTTCTCTTCCAATTCCAACTTAGATGATGCTGGTGCTGTTCCTTCATCACTTTCCCCCTCTGACTTCCTCATAGCTGACATTAAAATTTCTTAAATTGATGTGCTTTCTGTTATCACTGACCTCAGTACTAACAAGGCATATGGGCCTGATGGGTTCCCTCCTGTTGTCCTCAAGAACTGAGCTTCTCTGCTTACACCCTGCCTGGGTAAACTCTTTTGTCTTTGTCTGTCACCTTGTACCTTTCCTTCTTGTTGGAAGTTTATTCTCATTCAGCCCGTCCCGAAGAAGGGTGACCATTCCCAGCCCTTTAACTATCGCTCAGTTACATTAACACCCTGTATTTCTAAAGTTTGTGAATCAGTGCTTAACAGAAAAATTTTAAAGCACTTTTCCTTTCATAACCTTCTTTCTGATCGTCAGTATGGGTTCTTCCAAGGACACTTGACTGGCGTTCTTCCTACATTCCTTTTAGACTCCTTGTCATCCTCCTTTCGGAACTATGGCGAAAGCTTTTTCATTGTGCTTGACATTTTCAAGGCTTTTGATCGACTCTGCACACATCTTTAATTTCCAAACTGCCCTCTTACGGTTTCTGTCCTTTCTGTGCCTTCATCTCTAGCTTCCTTTCTTGTCGTTCTATAGCTGCTGTTGTAGACGGCCACCGTTCTTCCCCAAGGCTAGGGCCATCAATAGCGGTGTTCCTCAGGGCTTTCTCCTTTCACCAACTCTCTTCCTTCTTTTCATCAGTGACCTAAGCTGTACATCTAACCCTATTCACCCTTATGTTGATGACTACACCCTTCACCTTTCCATCCTTTTCCCACAGCATTCATCTCAGCAGTTACTTCAACAGTCAAGAGATGAGGCTATGGCACACCTGATGTCTGTCTTGGCTAATATCTCTGATTGGGGTAAAAGTAGTCATGTAGTTTTTAATGCATCAAAAACTCAGTTCGTATATCTTTCGACCCTTCAGAATCTTCTACAGAAACATCCTCTAATTTTTAACAATACCCAACTCAATTCTGCATCATCTTTGAACATACTTGGGGTGTCATTCTCTTGGGATTTATCTTGGAAATTCATATTACCTCTCCTGTAAAATCTGCTTCAAAGACATTAGGTGTGCTAAGACTGCTCCGTTCCCTTTTTACCCCTACACAGTTGTTGACTTTATACAGGGGTTTTATTCGCCCCTGTGTAGAGTACAACTCAGATGTTGGGGAGGCTCCGTACATACAGCTTTTCTCAACAAGCTGGAGTCAAAGGCTTTTCGTCTCATTAACTGTCCTCCATTTACTGACTTCCCTCAACCTCTGTCTCGTCACCGCACTGTTGCATCTTTATGTTTTCTATTGCTACTTCAGTGGTCACTACTCCTCTGAACTGTCTTCTTGCAACCCTTCACCACTACGGCGGGTGGGTAGCACATGTACTGTACAGCAGGAAAGTCTCATCCCTTTTCTGTTGAACTCTTTAATGCAAGAGTTAACTGTTACTCCCAGTCCTCTTGTATGCAACTGGTCAACTCTGGAACTGTCCTCCTCTGTCTGTATTTCCGACTACCTATGCCATCCAATCGTTTAAACGCAGTGTGTTCAGGAATCTCGAAATGAACGGTTCTTGCATTTGGCTCTGTTATCTTGTTTTTATTTTTTCTGGCGGAGATCAGTTTGCAGGCTTCTTGCCTTTGGTTCCTTCTTCCTTGCAAAAAAAAAAAAAAAAAAAAAAAAAAAAAAAAAAAAGACGGGGTGTTTCTGCTGTTGTTGTTGTGGCCCCAGGCTCATCTAAAATGTGAACCCACTGGACTGTAGGCTTAAGTATCCCTCTTCCTGCAGTTCTTCATCCTCAATATAGGGGATAGGGAGGTAATTTAGGTTTGTTTAACCAGGCAGTTGAGCCGCCTGGTTGAATCGGTGCCACCACATGAAGGCGTCCCTCTGCAGCACTTGAATGGCATATGTTGGGTATAATAAATCCTCTTAATTTTCTGTCAATAATATTTATGATTCAGTGTTCGTTTTGGGAAGAAGGATAGGGAAAGCACTGGTGAACAGAGACGAATTTGTGCTTGACTTTTTTTTTTTTTTTTTTTTTAGTTTGTTTCCCGGTGCACAGTGACAAAATATGAAAATAATGCAGCACTGCATCCTTTCCATAGCACATTTTCGTGTCAAGCACCATATTCTAGTGTCGGTCTATTGTTGCAACTCAGCATTAAAGATGGAAATGTGACAGCTTTACGCCTTGTTGAACGGTAACTGAGGTTAATGTATTTTAGCTCAGACATTAATTTCTTCCATACTTTATACCCCCCACCTGGATTCTTTGCGCTATATGGAATGCTTCTAGTCTTTTCTGTGAGGTTTATACATATTTTCCTGTAATATAATAATAATAATAATAATAATAGTCGAGAATAAACTTACCTCTATTCACCCGTGTTTTCTCCACCAACCCACTTATGCAAAAATGTCTCTATACAGTGGCCATTATATTGATATACCACGAATGTAAAACATTTTTTTTTTTTTAGTACTGACGATATATTCTGACACAGATAAAGCGGAACAAGGGAGTAGGTAGATGGACGGAGCTGCTGGAAGAATGCGTGGGGAAGGATGTGCAGTAGGTCCACTCTCTCATCCTCTCACACTTCACCAAGCAGCTCATTAGGGCAGCTTATTAGGTAAGATGAGGAAATGTTTATTGATAATAATTTACTATAGTCGTTGTTCCTTAACTTGACCCATATTTTTGTTCTTGTGCAGCTCATTTCTCGGAACTCAGAGTTACTGTACTGTAGATTGATGAAACTTGAGTATTAATAATAGGTGACTGGGGAAGTAGGATGGTAATGGGTAAGTTAGTAAGACAGTTTAATGGGGAGGTAGGAAGGTAATGGGTAAATAGTTAGACAGTTTAATGATGAGGGAGGGAGGAATGTAATGGGTTGGAGTAGTGAGGGAGCCTGAGTGTACTATGTTAATGAAGAGGTAGGAAGATCATGTGTAGGGCAGTGAGGGAGTATGTTTTAATAGAAGGTTAATGGGGAGATAGGAAAGTAATGGGTAGGATAGTAAGACAATTTAGTGGGGAGGTAAAAAGGTAATGGGTAGGATAATAGACGATTTAATGGGGAGAGAGGATGGTAATGGATAAGGTAATGAAGGAGACCGTGAGTGTTAATATTAGGTTAATAAGAGGTAGAAAGGAAATGGGTAGGGTAGTGAGGGAGGATGACAGTGTTAATATTAGGTTAATGGGGTGGTAGGAAAGCAATGTGTAGGATAATAAAACAATTTAATGGGGAGGGAGGAAGGTAATGTGTAGGGTAATAGTAGACAGTGGATTGGGTAGATTGGAGGTGGATAGGAAGATGGCTTAGGGCCGTATTTTTTGGAGATGTTAGAAAGTTCATAGCACTGTTTCCTTTGCGACTTATTTTTCATATTACCCCTTACTATTCATTTGTATATTATTGTAGGTTGTATAGAAGGCTTCGTAACACCTTTTCCTTTGCAGGTTATTTTGCATATTACTCCCTAATATTCTTTTGTATTTGTCTTTGGTAAAGGAGGCTTGACACTTTTCCTGAGCTATTTGTTTTGCATATTACTCCTTAATATCATCCTGTATATTTAGGTTTCGTAGCAACCTTTTCTTTGTGACTTATTTTGCATATTGAGTCCAAATATCTTCTGTGTTGTTTGTATCGTTTTAATATAGACATACTTTACGTCAAGTTAAAGTAAATACAGTATAATAAACAAGGGGAAATATTAACTAAATGCGTGAAAGTATAATTAATTAATTCCAATGGAGGAGTGATTTATTTTTATCTTTGCACAAGTGAGACAAGAATAAATAAATAAATAAATAAATAAATAAATATATATATATATATATATATATATATATATATATATATATATATATATATATATATATATATATATATATATGTGTGTGTGTGTGTGTGTGTGTGTGTGTGTGTGTGTAAATATATATATGTGTATATTGTATATGTATGCATAAAAAATGAAGGAAAAACTAGTATAAACTGCACAGATGGAAGTACAATATAGTCGGTTTGTTTTCAGCTGACAGAGATCTCTAACCTCTTTCAGCTTAGTTGATAGCCAAGTACAGTCAGAGTGGTATTTAGAATTAACAAGTAAACAAGGAGACTCATTCCTTCCTCATGACTGAGGGCGCGTCCACACGTGCACTTGGACATCTGTTGACGACACAGCTGGCAACATGTTTGTATACAAGTAGGCAGCAGTATTTGGACAGATGTATGCAAACATGTTACGGTGCTGCTTCAAACATGCTGGCAGCAGAGGTGATGGGATAAGTGTGTCCATACGAGGCACCTGAGCCTTCATCACGATGTTGCCAACGTGATCTGGACGCTGCTGTTCCCAGCGTGTTTGCAGCTTGTTCGTTATTGTGTTGTTTACGTGTTGCCAGCACTTGTTCCAGCGCACGTGTGGACGCGACCTAAGGCTCACTGAATTTCTTGCAATCGCAACTAAGTAGTGATTAAGTATATGGAATATGAGTGGTTCAGTTTCCACAGCTGAAAACAACCATTTGAACCCACGATAGATAGACAGATAGATAGATAGATAGACAGACAGACAGACAGATAGGGAGGTAGGTAGATGGTTGGGTAGATAGATGGATAGATAGACAGAGATGGGATAGTAGATGATTAGGTGGAGAGTATACATAATAGAACCTGGGAGGATAGATAGATAGATTGGCGTATAGATTTACTGATATGGTATGACATATTGTTTTAATGGTCAGCAGATTAGATAATGGACCAAGAGGGAGATCAGGAGGCTCAAAATTGATTACCTGCCTTTTATGAAGTCGATTAAGATTTAGTTAAGATAAATGAGTCTTACATGGACAGGATGAAATTTGACTGGAAGAAATGGAAAAATGGAAGAAAAAGAATAGAAAAGAATGCAATAAGCAAGAAGAAAGAAAAGGAAAAGAAGATTGTGGGAGATACGGAGAAGAAGCGAGAATTTAAATAGAGGAATATGGGAAAGAGAAAAGTAAGGAAGAAAGAAGGAAGATGTGGAAAGCTAGGAGACGAAATTTGGGAAGAGTGGATTTAAGGGGAAAGGTAAAGGGGCAAAGAAAGGGAAGAGAGAGAGAGAAAAACGGTGAAAGAGAACAATAAAAGGAAGGCAAGGGAGGAACGACTGTGAGGTAGAAGAGGAAAAGGACTGAGAATAGAGGGAGGAAGAGATAGGAGGAGGTAGGAAAAAAAAAGATGAAGGTAGGGAGGAAGGAAGACTACTAGATAGAAAGGGGGGGGGGTAGAAGATGGGGCCACAACGTGAGCCATGGTTTAATCTAGCAGTGGTGGCCTCAGGGTGTTTCCCAGCCTTCGGTGGGTGAAAATGATGTAACTGTCCTTCATTGTTATCCAAACAGCCACCGGGGAACGTGGCCCTTTATAGATGACCCCACCCTCTGCTTTACCCTGTCCCCCCTTGTCTCTTCCCTGTCTCTCCTCTGTTTCCTTATCTGACTTCGTGTTTGTCTCTTGTCTGTCTGCTGTTGGCTACAAGGAAACGTAGCCCCACACAGATGACCCCTCCTTAGCCTTACCCTGTACCTTTGTCTTCCCGCCTGACCCTTTTCCTTTGCATGCCTCTTGTCTGCTTTTAGTCTCTCCTGCTATGTCCTGTCTGTCCTTTGTCTCCTGTCGGCTATAAGGGAAGGTGACACCTTACAGGTGACTCTGCCTCCTGTCTTAGCCCCTTCTCCACCCCCTATCTTCCTCCCAAACCAGAAAGCCTGTTTCTTGTCTATTCTTTTTTTTCTGTTTCCTGCCTATCTCCTGTCCTTCACTGTTATGCAAACAGCCACTCGGGATAGTGTCCCCTTACAGCTGACCCCACCCCTTGCCTTACCCTAACTCCCTGTCCCCCTGCCATTTCCTGCGTTGTCTGCCCCTTGTTTCTTGTACCCTGTTCCCTGTCTGTCCCCAGCCTTTTGTACTCTGTCTTTTGATCCCTGCCTTTCACCCCTGTCCCCTTCCCCCACACCTATCTCCTTCCCCTACACCTATCCCCTTCTCCCGCACCTATCCCCTTCCACCACACCTATCCCCTTCCCCCACACCTATCCCTTCCCCCACACCTATCCCCTTCCCCCACACCTATCCCCCTCCCCCACACCTATCCCCTTCCCCCACACCTATCCCCTTCCCCCACACCTATCCCCTTCCCCCACACCTATCCCCTTCCCCACACCTATCTCCTTCCCCCACACCTATCCCCTTCTCCCACACCTATCTCCTTCCCCCACACCTATCCCCTTCCCGCACACCTATCCCCTTCCCCCACACCTATCCCCTTCCCCCACACCTATCTCCTTCCCCCATACCTATCCCCTTCCCCCACACCTGTCTCCTTCCCCCACACCTATCCCCTTCCCCCACACCTATTTCCTTTCCCCACACCTATCCCCTTCCCCCACACCTATCCCCTTCCCCCACACCTATCACCTTCCTCCACATCTATCCCCTTCCCCCACACGTATCCCCTTCCCCCACACGTACCCCCATCCCCCACACGTATCCCCTTCCCCCACACTTATCTCCTTACCCCATACGCATTCCCTTCCCTCATACCTGTCCCCTTCCCCCACACTTTTCCCTTGCTCCCAACATATCACCGTCCCTACACCTATCACCCTCCCAACACCTATCACCTTCCCCGCACCTGTCACCTTCCCTACACCTGTCACCTTCCCTACACCTCTCACCTTCCCTACACCTATCATCTTCCCTACACCTATTACCTTCCCCGCACCTATCACCTTCCCTATACTTATCACCATAACTACACCTATCGCCTTCCCAACACCTATCATCTTCCCTACACCTCTCACCTTCCCTACACCTATCATCTTCCCTGCACCTATCACCTTCCCCGGGCCTATCACCTTCCCTACACTTATCTCCTTGCCTACACCTATCACCTTCCCCGCACCTATCACCTTTCCTACACCTGTCACTTTCCCTACGCTTATTATCACCTTCCCTACACCTATCATCTTCCCTGCACTTACTACCTTTCCTACACCTATCACCATCCCTACATCTATCGCCTTCTCGACACCTATCACCATCCCTACACCTATTACCTTCCCCACAGCTATCACCATCCCTACACCTATTACCTTCCCAACACCTATCACCTTCCCTACCCCTATTACCTTCCCAACACCTATCACCTTCCCTACACTTATCACCATAACTACACCTATCACCTTCCCAGCACCTATCACCTTTCCTACACCTGTCACTTTCCCTACACTTATCACCTTCCCTACACCTATCACCATCCCTACACCTGTCACCTTCCCTACACCTATCATCTTCCCTGCGCTTATCACCCTCCCTACGCCTATCACCATCCCTACATTTATCGCCCTCTCCACACCTATCACCATCCCTACACCTATTACTTTCCCCACACCTGTCACCTTCCCCACGCTATCACCCTCCACACACCTGTCCCCTTTTCCTGTCTCATCCTTTCCCCGAGCCTGCTTCCTGCCCATCCCTCCACTATCTCCTATCGCCACCCCACTGTCTGTCTCCCTATGCACTTTGCCCCCCCCCCCTCTCTCTCTCTCTCTCTCTCTCTCTCTGAACTTACTGTGTCACACACCTTAATAATTTTTTCTCGGTTCATCTTTCCCTGCTCACTCACTTTCTCATAAGTACTGTTTTTACTTCCATTCAGAACGTAGACTAATTATGAATAGTTGTTGTGGGTAAATCTAGATGTATTATTATTTTATCGCTAAACTTATCTCGTTATCATCTGAAGTACGTTTGCCTGATATCTGTTTCCTGCTGATTCCTTGATAGATTAGGTGCATCAGTCCCAGTCACTTCTTTTAACTTACCTTCATAACAGCCTGTTATAGATTTGCTCTTTATACTTCACCAGTCTTTCCATTCTGGTAGCATATCACCCAAACATCAGAAGGACGCCAGAATCAGATTCATCCACAGAAATGACCATAAGTACCTAAGAGATGATTTATACAAGATTATTGCTTTCGATTACGCCATCATATAATAAGAAACTAAAAATTTAAGATAGAATATCCCCACTACTTTCCATAATATGCCCTAGTTAGGACAGAATATGTCCACAGGCTTTCGAACTGTTCTTTATCCAAGACGATATATAAATGAAAATTACTTCCCTCAGATTTTATGAAGTTGTTGATTGAAGAATGCTCTCTACTCCGTTCAATACTGTACCCATCTCAGTGTTACCCTCCAGACTCCCAAGCAGAGATCCCACTGGCGAGGAATCTGTCATTCTGTAGCCTGTCTCATATTACCACGGACAAGGGAAGGTTAAGACTGAATTATTTCGACCCGACCTGGTTCCTCCAAAGCTCACCCAACTTCCTCTAACCAATCGTGAGTCGCACAATCTCACGCGGGGGATCAATCATATCTCAATACCCTCAGCGACAGAGAGACCTGGGATTAAGTAGTTCACACGATCAGCCCCTCCCTCCCAGCCTAACCTTAAAACCCAAGAAACCGACGAACTGTGTGCACACGCACGCACGCACGCACGCACGCACGCACGCACGCACGCACGCACGCACGCACGCACGCACGCACGCACGCACACACACACACACACACACACACACACACACACACACACACACACACACACACACACACACACACACACACACACACACACACACACACACACACACACACACACACACACACACACCAGTCTACGTACCGTCGGATCAATCATCTTCGAGTACCATTGGAGACAGAGGGTCGGATACTCGCTGGCTCCCAAGATTTCGTAGCTGCTATTCCTTAAGCAATTTATATTTCCTATGGGACCTTAGTACTGATGCAAAATAAGCTTATATTAGTTTTATATTAATGTTATGAAAATATTGAGAGGACAATACAAAATAACCGCTGATGGGTCTTGATTTCTGAGTCCGTGAATTGTTCAAGTGGAAGAAGTTATATCCACGTATGGGAGTATATTTTCTTCCACATCTTTAAGGAAGGAGTCTCCTGTTTAGTGATACAACTGTATCGATATTAAACTGACATACATAACATGAAAGACACCACTAAAGAGTAATGACTGGATTCAGGTGTAGTTATAATATGCAAATATTATCGCTATTAAGTAGGTTCTACCGAGTTTTCTGTGGTTCTGGGAGGTCGAGGTCGTATTTTTGTTGGCTTTGGATATTTCACAGTTTTGCATTATGACAACACACAGATACAAATAACTTAGAGGAGAACATTAATGTGTAGTATCATTAAGAAAATGGTATTCCAAAGTCTTCTACGGCCCTGAGTAGTCGAATTAAATAATCGCCGCCGAGTTATTACTCCAAGCGTGACACCTACTTGCCCCCGGCCCCGCCATCACTCACGTTCCTGTCAACACCCACAGCAGTAGTCCTGGTTTCGGTTTATTACCTCATAATATCTCCCTCCCTACCTTATCCACCTCTCTCTCTCTCTCTCTCTCTCTCTCTCTCTCTCTCTCTCTCTCTCTCTCTCTCATGTACTTGATGGGCATTCATCAATCTAACACTCCTTCTGAAATCTCATGTCAATCACTGTTCGTATCTGAAGAGGGTCCAGATCAGGCCGAAACAGTTGTCTGTAGTACTAGTAATAGTAGGTGTAACCCCAGGCACATACGAACGTGAACCCAGTGGGCTGCGGGCTGAAGTTACCTTTCTCCTGCAGTCCAACATCATCCTTTTGGAGGACGGAGAAGGAACTGAGCAACGCTTGTTTAACCAGGCAGTGGAGCTACTCCATCATTTCGATGCCACCACATAAAGGCGTCCCTCTCCTGCCCCACTCTTTGCTTACTACCCCAAATAGCATTATTTCCAGCACACAATACCCGTCGTCTCCTCATACGGATGCCATCGGCCACATATACGATGATAACGAGTACTTTGAATAACTCTTGTGCTCTCGTTTAGCCATACCACCCGTTATTATTCCTGGGAGGGCAAACCATCTCATTTATATACATACGGACTGGTTACTGGAATGCCCAGAAGTCGTATTTTTAACTTTTTTACTCTGAGAGGTCTTTCTTGAAATGACTAAAATCGTTTGGCGTTAGCTAGAATAAAATACAAAGTACATAGTCGCGGAGAAGATGTTGAGACCATTTCTATGTCCCTCTCCTGAAAAATCTCACGAGCTAAATAGCATTGTCTAACATTAACCAGAGTGAGATGTATATAAAGTAGGCCCTCGTGCTGAAGGGGTCAAGTGAAATTGACTTAATAATATTCTTATAATAGCATCCGGTCAAGATTAATCAGCTGTCTGCCTTGAATTTTCCCTACAAAATGATGGCTTTGTGATAGATAATTCTATGGGCAGCCAGAGTATTAGGCGCCTTAGAAAAAAAAAAAAAAAAAGCCTGGAACTCATCACGTATAATCCCACGGAGTCATCTTGAGATAAAGGTGGGTATCTTGGAGATGATGAGATGAGGAGGAAAAGCAGGAAGGGGAGAGATCGGAAGGTGAGATGGGAGGGGACAGGGAGTGAGGAGGAGGAGAGCAGGAGAAAGGGAGTGTGATGGGTAAGAGAAGAGAAAGGAGAAAAGGAAAGAAATGATTGTGGAGAGAAATGAAGAGATAGAGAGAGGGTGAGGGGGTGGTGGGAAAGGGAATAGGTGATGAAGGGGAAGCCGAGGTGTACGGGAAGAGGATTGGGGAGGGAAAAGTGGAGAGGAAGGGCAGGAAAAGGGAAGAGTAAGGGAGGGAGAAAAAGGAAAGGACTGGGATATGGGGTGAGGATTTTTTCTTCTTTTAACCTCGTTTCCAGGTTAGTATGTTTAGCACAGTTATATGTGCCGAGAACAGTTAAAATACAAATTTGGCTGCAAACACTCGATATGCTAGAACAGGAAGGAAAGTAGGTAGAAACACGGACAGAGGAGGAGAGAGGGGGGGGGGAGGAGAGAAAGGAGAGAGGGAGGATGCGAAGGGAAAGGGAGCAGGTAGGAGGAGGGAGGAGGGGGTACAAGGGACGCAGTCAAAGTAAGAAAGTGCATTCCAGTCTCCCACGCCTGTCCCTTTCATCTCTTTCCCACTAGGTGCATTGGCCATTAATCCTACAGTAATTACTCCTTAATAAGCGTGTGATTAATACTGATGCATCGGGGACCGCTGAACAAATGAGGAGGACGAGGTGAGGGTAGGATATGTCTAATATTTTTCCTCTCTCTCTCTCTCTCTCATATATATATACAGTATATATACTATATCTATCTATCTATCTGTATATAGACAGGTGGATAAATAGATATATATATTAATGTCTATTCCAGTGTGCGTGCGTGTGTGTGTGTGTGTGTGTGTGTGTGTGTGTGTGTGTGTGTCGCATCGAAGTATAATGGTTTAGAGAGAGAGAGAGAGAGAGAGAGAGAGAGAGAGAGAGAGAGAGAGAGAGAGAGAGAGAGAGAGAGAGAGAGTATGCCTAACGCTCAGGGGAAAGGAGAGGTGGAATGTCTGAATTATGTATACTTTCTCTCTCATGACTACAGAGGAAAAGTACTCTCTCTCTCTCTCTCTCTCTCTCTCTTTCAACTTACCTATATTTTTTTTTTATCTCGTCCTCCCATTCATCATCCTTCCTTTCCATCCATTTTTATTCTTTTTTCATTCTTCACATTTTCTATCCTTTCCTTCACTCAGTCATTTTCGTCTTCGTGTACTCTCTCTCTCTCTCATTTTCTCATCCACTACCCCTGTTTATCCTTCTTCATTCCTTCTATTTCCCTCCTCTCACTTTCATCATGACTTGATTTCTGCCACTCCCTCTTTCGTTCCTTTCTACCTTTTTACCCTCCTCTTTCCCCCTCATTTCCTCTTACCACCCTTCCTATTTCCTTCCTCCCTCTTCCCTTCTGTCCTTCTCCTCCCTTCCTCCTTGCTCTCCTTCCTTCTTCCACTCTTCCCTCGTCTCTTTCCTTGTTTCCCTCTTTCTTGTTTTCCACTCCACCCTCCTCCCCCATCTTCTCCTATTCTTTCATATTTATTATTCTTTTCTTCTCCTGTCACGTTTTCTCTCCATTTCACCTCTTCCCTCCTTCCTTTCCTCATTTTCATCCTTTGTTTTTCCTCCCTTTCTTCCTCTTGTCCTTCTTCTTCCCCGCTTCATCTCTCCTTCTCCTTCCCTCGCTCCCTCCTGTCTCCTGTGCTTCTCTCCCTCTCGTCCTTCCCTCTTCCTGCCTTCCATCTGTCCTCACTTCTGCTCCTCATCTTCCCTCCCTCTCATTGTTTTCTTCATTCCCTCCCTTCTTACCCACTTTCTTCCACTCTTCTCCCCTTCTCTCCATTCTGCTTTCTTCCATCCATTTCACTTTCCTTCATGTCTCTCCTTTCTCCTACGCGTCCTTCCTCTTCCTTCCTTCCTTCCCTCTTCTTGTTACTCATCACTTCGTCTCACGTTTCCTCTTCCTATCATTGCGCTTCATCCATCCACTCCTTTCCTTTTCTCTAATGTCTTCTTTCCATGCCTACCATCTCTTCTCTCTTCTTCCCTTCTCACTTCTGTCTTCCCGTCCATTCTCCTCATGCCCCTTTCCTTCTGTCTCTCTCACGCCATCTCTTCACCCCGACCTCCTTGTCATTTTTCTTCTTCCCTCTCTTCCTTCCTCCCTTCATTTTGCATTGCGCCTCTCCTTACTTCCCGCTTCCCCCGCTTCCTACCTCTCACCATTTTCTCATCAGTTCTTCTTCTATCCAACCCTTTCTCCGTCTCTCCACTCCTTCCTCTTTCCGTTTTTCTTTCCTTCATCTCTCCTCCCTTCCTCCTTCTTGCCATTTCTCTTCCTCCTTCCTCCTTCTCGTCTTTTCCTCCTTCTTTCTCGTCACTTCTTCGCACTGTTGTCGCTCTCGTCCATTCCCTTCCTATCTCATCTCTTCCTTTTTCTCACGTCTTTTCTTCATCCCTTTCTTCCACATTTCTCACATTTTTCCCCCTCCTCCTTTCCTTCGTCCTGGTTCCTCTCCCCTCCTCCTTTCCTTCCTCCCTTCTGTCTCCTTCCCTCTTCCTTTCCTTCCACGCAGCGTCCTCCTTCCCTCCTCCTGTCCTTCCTTTGCCTTCTTCGCTGCCCCTTTCCCTCATTTTCATCCTCCGTTCTTTCTCCATTGCTCTCTCTCTCTCTCTCTCTCTCTCTCTCTCTCTCTTCCTGCCTTGCACCTGTTCTTCCCTCCTCACTTCCTGCTTCCTCATCATCCCTCTCTTTCTCACCATTTTCTCATCAGCTCTTCTCATCTCCCACACATTTCCGGTCCACCTGCCAGTACAAAGAGACAACCTGGTTTTACACACACACACACACACACACACACACACACACACGTATCTATTTATCCATATACTGTATATATGTAATAAATTAAAAAATCTATCTATCTATCTATCTATCTATCTATCTATATATATATATATATATATATATATATATATATATATATATATATATATATATATATATATATATATATGTATTCTGTATATGTATATGCAAATATTTTAACTAAATGGTAATTATTCATAAACATTCATTCGGAAAAATTAAACACTACATTATTCGAGCGGTTTAGTGTATTGTACATCTTTAAGGGGAGAACAGAGAATGAGTGAGTCTCAGGACATCACTTGACATAATATCTTTACACGCCAGGATGTGTCTATCTGTTTATCTGTCCGTCTATTTATCTATCGCTGTCTCTATATTTGTCTACCTATCTATCGTCTGCATATCTATCTGTCTATCTGTATTCATCTATCTGTGTTTCTATCTGTATGCCTGTATGTGCATCTATCTATATATCTGTCTCTCTATCTGTCTATCTACTCATTTGTCTGTCTGTCAGCCTGTCAGTAAGTTAGTCAGTCAGTCAGCCTCTAATTACCTGTGTACTGTCAGTGTCCTATCTGTCTCTCTATTTATCAGTGCATCAGGCCAACCAGAACGACCCTGCATGAATCCCGCTACCAAAAGTATCTCCAAATTTTGTACTCCTTTGTACTTTGTACTCCTTACCTAAGCGTCGAACACAATAGCTACTCACCCCAAGGCATGAGAGGCATCCCTGTGTGGCTCAGTGAGGTGGTAATGAGTCTCTTGTGAGGGTAATGACAGGAACCTTCAGCCCGTCTCACTCATTACTATCCTGCTTTACCAGGAAGGATCATCTTGCGCATTCATCTTTCACCTCCTTTTTTAAAAAATGTATTTTCTCTTGTTTTCCTCCTATATCCCTTAGTTTTTTCTTATTTTATTTTTTATTTATTTAATAATTTTCACGCCTGCTCTTTCTCGACTTTTACTTATCCACACGAAATTTACCTCCTTCTATATTTACTTATGCTTCCCTTTCTTGCCCCTTACTTTTCTTATAAATTTATTATTTTTTGTAGTGGTAATGAGTCTCTTGTGGGTAATGAGGAACCATCAACCCGCCTCACCCATTATCATCCTGCCTTACCCGGAAGCATCCTGTTACGCATCCATCCCACATTTACCCCCCCCCCACCTTTTTTTTTTTTTTTTTTAGTATTGTGTATTTTCTCATGCTTGTCTGTCTTCCTCACCTACTGTTTTGGCTTTTCTTGTCTTTCTTTCTTTTTGCCTGCCCTGTCAGGTCTTTGTGTGTGTGTGTGTGTGTGTGTGTGTGTGTGTGTGTGTGTGTGTGTGTGTGTGTGTGTGTGTGCGACCATTTGGTAGGATGGGAGGAGGTAACGGAGAGTGTAGTGGGTGAAAATGATTTCAGTGAACAACCTTTTTTTTTTTTTTTTTTTAAATCTTCTAATCCTTCATTCATTTTTCATTCAGTCACATCCTCCTCTCTGCTCAAACTTTTTCTTCCATCTTCACCATCTCTTTCTCTCATTTGTCCCATCTCACCTGGTCTCTCTTTTACTTTTCTGTTTTTCCACTTCGCTCCATTTCTTTTCCCATCTTACCCTCCTCTTCTTCCTTCACCACCCATTTTTCAGTGTTCGTCACTTGTTCATCATTCGTTGCCCATTTATACTGTCACTTCATGCTTTCTCCCTGTCCCTCACCTCTTCTGCCCTAAACTTTTCTCCTTCCTCCACCTTCCCTTCTCTTTCACTTTATTCTCTCCATCCATTTCACTCATTTCGCAGTCCCATTCTTCTCATCTTCCTCTTCTGCTTCCTGAATTACAACCTCTCCCTGTAATAGTTTTCCCTCTTCATCCTTGCTTCTCCTTTTTCCTCCCCCTTTTCTCACCCTCTTTACTCCCTCATCTCTCCCTTTCCTCTCCTCCCCACATTTTGTCTTCTTTCTTCATCTGCCACCAGTGCCTGCTTGTTTCACCCCCTGTCGTCTCCCCTTCTACCTCTCACTTCCTTCTCCTTCCTTACATCCTGGCTATTGCCTCACTTCTCTAATCATTTTTTCCATTCGCTTCTTTCACTTTTTCTTCCATCTCTCCTTTTCTCCTCTTTCTTTCCATTTCTTGTCTTCCTTTCTGTTCCATCTCTCTCCTCCCTCCTCACCCCTATTCTACCGTACATTCACACTTGTTTCTTCACCTCTTTTTCACTCTCACTCTCGCCCCTTCTCCTCATCTCTCTCTCCCTTCCTTTTACTATCCCCTTTTCTTCCTCGTCTCTCTCTCTCTTCTCCTTTTCTCTTCCGTCTCCCCTTTTCTCCTACTCCTGTCCCTTTCTCCTCCTCCTCCTCCTCATCTCCCTTTCTTTTTCTCCTCTCCCTTTCTCATCCTTCACTCCCTTTCTCCTCACTCTTCCATTCTTCTACTCTTTCTCCTGTCCCTTCCTACTCTTTCTCTCCCATTCCCCTCCTCTCCCTCTCTTTTTTTCTCACACTTCTCTCCCTTTCTCCTACCTCTCCGCTTTCTCTCTCTTCCTTTCCTCCCCCCCTTTCCTTTCTCTTCCGTTCTCATTATCTCCCGGTTTCGTTCACCTCACCCTCTCCCCTCCTCCTCTCCCTTTCTCTTCCATCTCTTCTTTTCTCCTTCTTACCCCCGTTCCTCCTCCTCTCCCTTTCTTCTCCTCCTGTCCTTTTCTCCTCCTCCTCTTCCTGTCTTCTTTTCATCCTTTCTCTTTGTTCTCTCCTGTCCTTTCTTCCCTTTTCTTCAACGCCTGTTCGTTTCACGTCCTGTCTACTGTCCATCTCTCATTCATCCCCTTCTTCCTTCTCACCCCCTTCCTATCACCTCATTTCCTTCCTGCCTAACCCTTTTCTGTTGTCTCCCTCTCATTCATTTTCTACTTTTTCTTCTCTCATTTTCTTCATCTCTCCCTTTCCCCTTCTCCTCTCTTTATCATTTCTCCTGACTCCCGCCTTTCTCCAGTGCTTCTCCCTCTCATTACTCAGCCCACCATATTTGCTCAAACTCATTACTAAGTGTACTGATAGCTATTCATGTGTGCCTTCATTACCTATGTACCTCTCTCTCTCCCCCCCCCCCGTACTTTTTGTATGTTTGTCTCACCACCTCTCTCTCTCTCTCTCTCTCTCTCTTCAAACAGGAAATAAGATAGATGCAGGATAATGAAAATTCATTGACAAGGTAATAATGCACTTTAACTTATACATCATGAAATCCTGTATTAATGCTCGGCGTATTATTCAAGGACTTAAACTATAATACGAAAAACAAATGGCTAAGGAAAAGGTGCTACGAAGCTT